>NC_132796.1:46090939-46402104 GCF_048418805.1 Vulpes vulpes
TGAATATAAAGCTACTGGTGACACTGGAACAATGCATAAAGGATTCAAGAGACTTCATGACTGCAGAATTTAGACCCAATCAGGCCAAAATTAAGAATCAATTAAATGAGACCAGATCCTAACTGGGGGTCCTAAAGACGAAGGTTATGAGGTAGAAGAAAGGGTGAGCAACATAGAAGACAAGGTCATGGCAAAGAAGAAAGCTGAGGAAAAAAGAGAAAACAATGAAAAGACCATGAGGAAAGCTTAAGGGAAATAAATGACAGCCTCAGAAGGAAAAATCTACGTTTAATTGGGGTTGCAGAGGGTGCCGAGAGGGACAGAGGGCCAGAAAGCATATTTGAACAAATCATAGCTGAGAACGTTCCTAACTTGGGATGGGAAATAGGCATTCAGATCCAGGAGATAGAGAAGTTCCCCCCCCCCCAGTTCAATAAAAACAATCAACACCTCGACATTTAATAGGGAAACTGGCAAATTCCAAAGATAAAGAGAAAATCCTAAGGCAGCAAGAGACAAGAGATCCCTAATTTATATGGGGAGAACTATTATATTAACATCAGACCTATCCACAGAGTCCTGGCAAGCCAGAAAGCATTGGCAGGATATACTCAGGGTCCGAAATGAGAAGAACATGCAGCCAAGAAGACTCTATGCAGCAAGGATCTCACTCACAATAGAAGGAGAGATAAAGAGATTCGAAGACAGGCAGGAACTGAAAAAAATATGTGACCACCAAACCAGCTCTGCAAGAAATATTAAGGAGGACCCTATAAAAGAAAGAGGAAGCACGAAGAAATAATCCACAAAAACAGGGACTGAATAGGTATTACAGTGACACTAAATTCATGTTTTTCAATGCTCACTCTGAACATGAATGGGCTAAATGATCCCATCAAAAATGCAGGGTTTCAGACTGGACAAAAAAGCTAGACCCATCTATTGGCTATCCACAACAGACTCATTTTAGACCTAAGGACAACTCCAGCCTGAAAATGAAAGGCTAGAGAACCACTGACCATTCAAATGGTCCTCAAAAGAAAGCTGGGGTAGCAATCCTCATTTCAGGTAAATGAAAGTTTATCCCAAAGACTGTAGTAAGAGATGAAGAGGGACACTATATCATACTTAAAGTATCTATCCAACAAGGGGACCTAACAATCATCAATATTTATGCCCTTAATGTGGGAGCTGCCAAGTATATCAATCAAATAACAACCAAAGCAAACGCATACTTAGATAATAATACACTAATACTGGGAGACTTCAACAAGGCAATTTCTGCAACAGACAGATAATCTGAGCACAAAATCACCAGGACAACAACGGCCTTCAGTGATACACTGGATCACATGGATTTCACAGATATATACAGAACTTTGCATCCCGACGCAACCAAATACACTTTCTTCTCAAGTGCACACGGAACTTTCTCAAGAATAGACCACATACTGGGTCACAAATCAGGTCTCAACCAATACCCAAAGATTGGGATTGTCCCCTGCATGTTTTCTGACCACAATGCTTTGAAACTAGAACTCAATCACAAGAAGGGATTTGGAAGAAAATCAAACAGGTGGAGATTAAAGAGCATCCTGCTAAAAGATGAATGGGTCAACCAGGAAATTAGAGAAGGATTAAAAATATTTATGGAAACTAAGGAGAGTGAAGATACAACTGTTCAAAATAATTGGGATACAACGAAAGTAGTCCTGAGGGGGAAATACATCGCAATACAAGCATCGCTCAAAAAATTGGAAACAACTCAAACTAGAAGAAATGGACACACTTCTGGAACACCACGAACTACCAAAACTGGAACAGGAAGAAACAGAAAACATGAGCAGGCCAATAAGCAGGCATGAAATTGAAGCAGTCAGCAAAAACCTCCCAAGACACAAAAGTCCAGGGCCAGATGGCTTCCCAGGGGAATTCTATCAAACATTTAAAGAGAAACAATACCTATCCTACTAAAGCTGTTCCGAAAGATCGAAAGGGATGGAATACTTCCTAAACGTTTTATGAGGTCAGCATCACCTTAATTCCAAAACCAGACAAAGACCCCATGAAAAAGAAGAATTATAGACCAATATCCCTGATGAACACAGATGCAAAAATTCTCAACAAGATACTAGCCAATAGGATCCAACAGTACATTAAGAACATTATTCACCATGACCAAGTGGGATTTATCCCCGGCTTGCAAGGCTGGTTCAACACTCATACAGCCATCAACGTCACAGATCATATCAACAAGAGAAAAAACAAGGACCATAATATGATCCTCTCAATAGATGCAGAGAAAGCATTTGACAAAATACAGTCCATTTCTGATAAAAAATTTTCAGAGTGTAGGGATAGAGGGAATGTTCCTCAGCACCTTAAAAGCCATCTATGAAAAGCTCACAGCAAATATCATTCTCAATGGGGAAACACTGGGAGCCTACGTTCAGGAACAAGACAGGGATGTCCACTCTCACCACTGCTATTCAACATAGTACTAGAACTCCTAGCCCAGCAATCAGACAACAAAAAGAAATGAAAGGCATTCAAATTGACAAAGAAGAAGTCAAACTCTCACTCTTCGTAGATGAAATGTTACTGTACATAGAACACCCAAAAGACCCCACCCCAGGATTGCTAGGCCTCATGCAGCAAGTCAACAGTGTGGTAGGATACAAAATCAATGCTCAGAAATCAGTGGCATTTCTGTACACTAACAATGAGACTGAGGAAAGATAAATTAAGGACTCAATCCCATTCACAATTGCACCGAAAAAGCATAAGATACCTAGGAATAAACCTAACCAAAGAGCTAAAGGACCTATACCCTAAAAACTACAGAACACTTCTGAAAGAAATTGAGGAAGACACAAAGAGATGGAAAAATATTCCATGCTCCTGGATTGGAAGAATTAGTAATGTGAAATGTCAATGCTACCCAGGGCAATTTACACATTCAAAGAAATCCTTATCGAAATACCATGTTGGAACAAATCATCTTAAGATTCCTGTGGAATCAGAAAAAAACCCGAATAGCCAGGGGAATACTGGAAAAGAAAACCAGAGTCGGGGGTATCACAATGCCGGATTTCAGGTTGTAATACAAAGCTCTGATCATCAAGACCATGTGGTACTGGCACAAAAACAGACACATAGATCAATGGAACAGAATAGAGAACCCAGAAATGGGCCCTCAACTCTATGGTCATCTCAAATTTGTCAAAGCATGAAAGACTTTCCACTGGAAGAAGTACAGACTCTTCAATAAATGGTGCTGGGAAAATTGGACAGCCACGTGCAGAAGAATGAAACTAGACCAATCTCCTACAACAGACATGAAGATAAACTCAAATGGATGAAAGATCTAAATGTGAGACAAGAATCCATCAAAATCCTAGAGGAGAACACAGGCAACACCCTTTTTGAACTTAGCCACAGCACAAACTCTTGCAAGATACATCTGTGAAGACAAGGGAAACCGAAGCAAAAATGAACTACTGGGACTTACCCAGGATTAAAAGCTTCAGTGCAGCAAAAGAAACAGTCAGCAAAACTAAAAGACAACCCACAGAATGGGAGGAGATATTTGCAAATGACATTTCAAGATAAAGGGCCAGTATTCAAGATCTATAAAGAACTTATTAAACTCAACAGCAAAGAAAGAAACAATCCAATCCTGAAATGGACAAAAGACATGAACAGAAATTTCGCCAAAGAAGACATAGACATAGCCAACAAGTACATGAGAAAATGCTTCGCGTCACTTGCCATCAGGGAAATACAAATTAAAACCACAATGAGGTACCACCTCACAGGAGTGAGAATGGTGAAAATTAACAAGACAGGAAACAACAAATGTTGGAGAGGATGTGGAGAAAGGGGAACCCTCTTGCACTGTTGGTGGGTATGTGAAATGTTGCAGCCACTCTGGAAAACTGTGTGGAGGTTCCTCAAAGGGTTAAAAATAGAACTACCCTAGGACCCAGTAATTGCATTGCCTGGGATTTACCCCAAAGATACAGATGCAGTGAAATGCCGGGACACCTGCACCCCGATGTTTATAGCAGCAATGTCCACAATAGCCAAACTGTGGAAGGAACCTCAGTGTCCATCGAAAGATAAATGGATAAAGAAGATGTAGTGTATATATATATATATATATATATATATATATATATATATATAATGGAATATTGTTCAGCCATTAGAAGTGACGCATACCCACCATTTGCTTCAACGTGGATAGAACTGGCGGGTATTATGCTGAGAGAAGTAAGTCAATCGGAGAAGGACAAACATATGGTTTCATTCACACAGGAAATATATAAAAAAAGGGAAAAGGGATTAAATGGGAAAGGAGAGAAAATGAGTGGGAAATTTCAGAGAGGGTGACAGAACATGAGAGACATCTAACTCTGGGAAACGATCGTAGGGTAGTGGAAGGGGAGGTAGACAGGGGGATGGGGTAGCTGGTTGCCAGGCACTGAGGGGGGGCACTTGACGGGATGAGCACTGTGTGATAGGCTATATTTTGGCAAATAAAACTCCAATAAAAAAATACAGAAAATAAATAAATAAATAAATAGATAGATAGATAGATAAATAAAATAAGAAAAGGAAAGAAAAAAAGATCTAAGAAAAATTTAATACCTCTGATATCCTAGATTATTAAATAATAAAAATCTCAGATCAAACCCCCCAAATCCACACTAAAAAACTAAAATAAATGAGCAAACTCAACATAAAGAAAGCAGAGGAAAGGAAAAATATTATATTATGATGGAAATAAAATAGAGAAAAAAATGCAAAAGAAGAAATTTTTAAAAACTCGGTTTCTTGAATAAAATTATTTTCAAATTGACAACATTTTGCTAGGCAGTCAAATGAAAGAGAGAGCTGGGGGCAAGGAGGGAGAGAGAGGGACAAAATTTTTTTTGTTGTTTATTTATTCATGAGAGACACACAGAGTGAGGCAGAGACACAAGCAGAGGGAGAAGCAGGCTCCATGCAGGGAGCCCGATGTGGGACTTGATCCCAGGACTCCAGGATCACGCCCTGGTCTGAAGGCAGGCGCTAAACCGCTGAGCCACCCAGGGATCCCTAAACAATGTTTTAAACATTTGTTTTTTTTTAAGATTTAATTTATGTATTTGAGACACAGAGAGAGACACAGAGATAGCAAGAGAGAGCAGGAGATGATAGGAGAGGGAGAAATAGGTTCCCCACTGAGCAAGGAACCTGATGTGGGGCTAGATCCCAGGACCCCAGGATCATGATCCGAGCCAAAGGCAGATGCTGAACCAACTAATCCACCCAGCTTCCCCCCATTCCGCCCCAAAGAGATCCATATTGAGACACACTTCAATAGTAGAAAGTCAAATGAAAAAAGAAAGCCTTGAAAGCAGCAAGAGAAAAGTGATGTGTCATGTACAAAGGAGCTTTTATGAAGTTATAAGCAAAAACCATGCAGGCCAGAGGCAGTGAGGTCATATATTTAAAAGATGAAAGAACAAAATTTCAGCCCAGAGTACAGATATAGGTAAACCTGTGCTTCAGAAATGAAAAAATTACAGCCTTCCTGGAGAAACAAATGATGAGGGAATTCATTAAGTCTAGAGTTGCTTTATGAGAAAAGTTGAATTCAAATTGAAATAAAAGGACACAAGATAAAAACATGAAGCCATATGAAAATATAAAATTTTCATATAAAGTAAATATATGAATAAATAGAGAATCTTGTATATGCCAATTTTGGTGAGTTTAATTCTGGAATATAATTTCAAAACCAAAACCATAGAAAGCACTGAAAGTCTATGTAATGAGTACATAAAATATAAAAATGTAGTTTGTGTTATCAATAACATAAAGTCGGTGGGGCAGCACTGTAAAGAACAGTTTCCATGTGATTGAAATTGAGTTCCCATTCGTTTTAAATATATTGTTCTTTCAGATATTTTATATATTTCTCATACCACAAAGAAAATGTATATAGAATACACATAAAAGGAGATGAGAAGAGAGTCAAGGCACATCACTAGAAAAGTAACAAAATATAAAGGAAATCAGTTAAAGAGGAAATGAGGACCAGAAAACATACCAAGTATATAGAAAACAATTAAGATAATGACAGTAGTAACTATTTCCCCATCAATAATTACTTTAAATGTAAGTGGATTAAACTCCTCAATAGAAAACACAGATGGGCATAATATTGTCTTTTTAAAAAGGGACTTAAAGGGGCACCTGGGTGTCTCAGTGGTTGAGTGTCTGCCTTTGGCTCAGGTCATGGTCTTGGGATCCTGGGATCGAGTCCTACATCGGGCTCCCCACAGGGAGTCTGCTTCTCCCTCTGCCTCTCTCTCTCTCTCTCTCTCTCTCTCTCTCTGTGTGTGTGTGTGTCTCATGAATAAATAAACAAAAGAAAAAATTTTAAAAAGGACTTAAAGATATCCTGGCTACAAAACATTCACTTTATATTTGAGGAAACATGGACTGAAAGTGAAAGGATGAAAAAAATCCTATGCCAATGGGAACCACAAGCAAGCAGGGATCTGATAATATCAGACAACACAGACTTTAAGTTCAACAGAAAATACAAAGAAGGACATTATATAATTAAAGAGTTAATTTACCAGAAGTATATAATAATAAATGTATATGCACCAAATATCAGAACCACTAAACAAATGAAGCAAACATTGATAGAATTTAAGGGAGAAAAAGACAAGAACACAACAATAAAGGAGACTTTAATAATCACATTGAATAATGGATGGAACAACCAAATAAAAGATCAATAAAGAAGTAGAAGACTTAAAAAACTCTATTGAACAATTGGACTTAATAAACATATAGAAAAGCAGAATACATAACCTACTCAAGTGCATATGCAATATTCTCCAATATAAACCACATATTAAGCCACAGAACAAAATTAAAAAGATGGAAATAATACAAAATACCTTTTTTTTTAAACCATAACGGAATGAATCAGTAGCAGACAGAAAACTGAGAAATTCACAAATACGTAGAAAGTAAACAATCCAGTATTCAACAACTGATAGACTGAAGAATTGAAAATAGGACTTATAAAACATATTGAGAAAACAAAACAAAACAAAATCTACCAAATCTTATGGAACACAGTAAAAGTAGTGCTACGACAGAAGTTGATAGCTGTGACCACTTATATTCAAAAAAGAATCATCTCCAATCAAAAATCCAAAGCTATCGTCACAGAAGTAAAAAAAAGAAGAAATGATAACCCAAATCTACAGAAAGAAAGTAATAATATTAGAGCAGAATCAACCAAAGAGAAGAGAAATTTAAAAAAACTAAGTAGGCTTGGTAGCGGCGTGTGAGCGGGCCAGGCAGGCAGCTGAGTTTTCCAAGAAATAACTTCACCAAGATGTCCAGTGATAGGCAAAGGTCCAATGATGAGAGCCCCAGCACCGGCAGTGGTAGTTCAGGTGCAGACCAGCGAGACTCGGCCGCTCCAGAACCTGAGGAACAAGAAGAAAGAAAACTTTCTACCACCCAGCAGAAGAAAAACACCAAACTCTCTAGCAAAACCACTGCTGTTATCCACTAGTGCTAAAAGAATTCAGAAGGAGCTAGCTGAAATATCTCTTGATCTTCCTCCTAACTGCAGTGCTGGGCCTAAAGGAGATAACATTTATGAATGGAGATTGACTATACTTGGTCCACCAGGTTCTGTATATGAAGGTGGTGTGTTTTTTCTGGATATCACTTTTTCATCTGATTATCCATTTAAACCACCGAAGGTTACTTTCTGCACCAGAATCTATCACTGCAACATCAACAGTCAGGGAGTCATCTGTCTGGACATCCTTAAAGACAACTGGAGTCCTGCTTCGACTATTTCAAAGATTTTGCTGTCGATTTGTTCTCTTTTGACTGATTGCAACCCTGTGGATCCTCTGGTTGGAAGCATAGCCACTCCGTATTTGACCAACAGAGCAGAACATGACAGGATAGCCAGACAGTGGACCAAGAGATATGCCACATAATTTACAGAACTTGTATGCAGTGTGAAGGAGCGGAAGGCCCCTTCCCACTATGCTGCAAGTCTTTATAGCTTTTACAATACGGACTTCTGTGTAAATGTTATACTGATTCCTTTTGTTGTTGTCGTTGTTATACTGATTCTACTCTCTGCCTTTATCCTTTGGAGACTGGGAGACTCCCCAAAAAGGTAAATGCTATCAAGGGTAGAACTTTGTAGCTGTAGATTAGTTATGTTTAAAATGCCTACTTGCAAGTCTTGCTTCTTTGGGATATCAAAATGTATATTGTGATGTACTAAGGATACTGGCCCTGAAGTCTACCAAATATTATAGTGCATTGTAGCCTAATTCATTATCTATATGAAGTTATAAAAGTAGCCGTAGTTGACTAGGAATTATGTCATTTGTATTAAACTCAGATCTATTTCTGAATATGTGGTTCATGTGTTGTGAAAAATGTTGTACCTTTTACCTTTGTCAGTTTGTAATGAGAGGGTTTCCTTTTACCCTTTGTAGTTCAGAGAGCACCTGATGTATCATCTCAAACACAATAAGCATGGCATAGTTTCCTGTCGTAATATTTTAAGTCACTCCTGTTAGAGGGTGTGTCTGAGATGATTGTTGATGAAATAAAAATGTGGATATGAAGACTGACTATTAAGGACGAGTACGAATAAATGAATTGTTAAATTGAAAAAAAAATAAGTAGGCTTTTTGAAAAGATCACTAAAACTGACATCAGCGAGATTAACAACAACAACATAAAAACAACAAAACAAAACAAACAAAAAAACAAGACCCAAATACTAAAATCAGAAATGGAAGAGGAGTTATTACCACTGAGGTCACAAGGAAGAAATAAAGCAGTATAAGGAAATACTATGGAGGAGAGGTTGAAGATGGCAACAGAACAGGATTACCTTAGGCTCATCTCTTTCCTCAAACACAATTAGATAACTATCAAATCATTCTAGATACCCCAGAAATCAACCTGAAGCCTGACAGAAGAAACTCCACAACTAAAGGGAGAGAGGAAGCCACACTGAAGAAAGTAGAAAGTGCAGAGACATGGTTTAGGGGAGAAATGGATCTTGGGTGCTGTAGATTGGGCTGGGGGAGCAGGGGGGAGGGGGGAAAGAGAGCAAGAGCGAGAGCAGAGCGAGAGCGAGAGACAGAGAGAGAGAGAGAGAGAGAGAGAGAGAAAGGGAGGAGCACAAAATGGAATGCAGGAGGAGAACATTTCCCCAAAGCCATTGGCAGGGAAAATGAGAGGAGAGGGGCTGATTTTCATCAGTTTTTCAAACAGCAGGGCTTAAAGTCACCAGGCTTGGCTGAGACAGAACCCTGAGGGCAGGGTTCTGCCCTACTCCTGGAGAGAAGGTGGGCAAATAATACTGGGGCAGACACTGTGGAAACAGCAATCTGGAGAATGCCTGGGGCTACACAGAAAGGAGAAGCAGCATTCAGGGATTGGCCCCTTAAGACACAGGACATTTCCAATGCCTACCCCTCAGCATAATCACAAAACCACCTGCAGTAAGCAGTGCAAGCACCAATCCTGGTGTCCTAACCTGCTGACACCAAGTCCCACACGCTTGCAGTCATGCAAGACTGCCCCTCTTGGTCAAGCTTGCCTCAGTCCCAGTGTGGCATACCCCTTCCCCCAGAGGACCAGCTGAAACCTCCACCCACACCATATCCCTTGAACAGAATTCTACACAGCTTCAAATCTAGTCGAAATAGCATTGGGTCTCATTTCGCAAGCAGACCAGAGTACATTTTGTTAAAATTCACCACACCGGCCGAGGACCAAACACTGCCACTACAGGCAAGGGGAGTCTCTGCAGAAGACCACCCTGAAGGACAGAGTAGCCAAAACACAACAGCAGAGTGAAGGCAGCACACACCGGAGAGACTCCCTGAAGTGTCAGGCCCTGGACACTATATGACCTCTTCTTCATGAAGTCATTACTCTCAAGAGCAGGAAATATAATGGGCTTTTCTAACACAGAGAAGAAGGCAGAGACTTCGACAATGCACCAACATGGAGGAATTCATCCCAAATGAAACAACAAGGTAAGGTCATGGCCAGAGATCCAGGTGAAACAAATATAAGTAACATGCCTGATGGCCAATTTAAAGCAACAATCATTAGGATACTCACTGGGCTTGAGAAAAGAATGGAAGACTTCTGGGAGGACCTTACCACAGAGAAAAAAAAAGAGTTTAAAAAAACCATCAGTCAGAAATGAAGAATGCAATTCACTGAGAGTGGAAATAAGCTTGATGCAATGGACACAGGACGGAAGAAGCAGAGAAATGAATCAGTGATAAAGAAGAAAAAATAATGGAAAATAATGAAGCTGAACAAAAGAGAGAAAGAAGAATTATGGAACATGAGCGTAGACTTAGGGAACTCAGTGACTCCATCAAATGTAACATCATTCATATTATACGAGTCTCAGAAGAAGAGAGAGAAAAGGGGGCAGAAAATCTATTTGAAGAAATAACAGCTGAAAATCTCCCTAATCTGGGGAAGGAAAGAGACACTCAGATCCAGGAGGTACAGAAAAAAATCCCATCAACATCAACAAAAGCAGGCCAACACCAAGACATCTTTTAATTAAATTTGCAAACTATAGTGACGAAAAAAAATCTTAAGAGAAGGTAGACAAAAGTACATAACTGACAAGGGAAGACCCATAAGACTAGCTGCAGATCTTTCAACAAAATTTGGCAGGCGAGAAGGGAGTGACATGACATATTCAACGTGCTGAATGGGAAAAATACCCAGAAAGGCTATCATTCAGGGTAGAAGGAGAGATAAAGAGTTTCCCAGACAAGCAAATACGAAAGGACTTCATGACCACTAAACCAGCCCTGCAGAAATATTAAAGGGGATTGTTTGAGTGCAAAGGAAAGACCAAAAACAACAAAGGCAAGGAAGGAACAGAGAAAATCTCCAGAAACAATGACAAGCCAAATAACAAGATGGAAATACATACACGTCTACCAATAATTAATGAATATAAATGGACTAAAAGCTCCAATCAAAAGACATGGGGTGTCAGAATGGACTAAAAAATTTAAAAAAAAAAAACAGGACCCATCTATATGCTGCATGCAAGAGACTCATTTTAGACCTAAAGACACCCGCACATTGAAAGTGAGGATGGACAAATATTTATCATGGAAATGGATGTCAAAAAAAAGCCAGATTAGCAATATTTATATCAGACAAACGAAACATTAAACCAAAGATGGTAAGGAAGCATACTACACTATATCATAATAAAGGAGACGATCGGGACACCTGGGTGGCTCAGCGGTTGAATGCATCTGCCTTCGGCTCAGGGTGTGATCCTGGGGTCCCAGGATCGAGTCCCACATCGGGCTTCCTGCATGGAGCCTGCTTCTCCCTTTACCTGTGTCTCTGCCTTTCTCTGTCTCTCATGAATACATAAATAAAATCTTAAAAGAAATAAAAATAAAGGAGACAATCCAACAATAATATCTAACAATTATAAATATGCACTCAACATAGGAGCAGCCAAATATGTAAAACAATAACAAAAACAAAAGAAGCTCATGGATAATAATACAAAAATAGTATGGAAATTTAACATGCCACTTACATCAATGGAGAGATAATCTAAACAGAAAATCAACAAGGAAAGAATGGCTTTCAGTGGCACACTGGACCAGATGAACTTAACAGATATATTCAGAACATTTCATCCTAAAGCAGCAGAATACACATTCTTTTCTCTCGTTTTTTTTAAAGATTGTATTTATTTATTCATGAGAGAGGCAGAGACACAGGCAGAGGGAGAAGCAGACCCCTCGCAGGGAGCATGATGCAGGACTCGATCCCGGGACCCTGGAATGATGCCCCAAGCCAAAGGCAGGCACTCAACCACTGAGGCACCCAGGCCTCCCCGCACATTATTTTCAAGTGCACATGGGACCTTCTCCAGAATAGATCACATACTAGGTCACAAATGAGGACCAAGTATTAAAAAGTACAAAAAGACTGTGATCATACCATGCATATTTTCTGACCACAATACTATGAAAGTTGAAGTCAACCACAAGAAAAAAAACCTGGGGAGACCACAAATATATAGAGGCTAAACAGCATGTCAGAAAAGAATGAATAGGTCAACTAAGAAATCAGGGAAGATATTTTAAAAAATAATAATACATGGACACAAATGAAAATGAAGCACAATGGTCCCAAACCGTTGGGATGAAGCAAAAGTGGTCCTAAGAGGGAAGTATAGAGCAATAAATGCCCATATTAAGAAGCAAGAAAAATCCCCAAAACAACTTAACCTTACACCTAAAGGAGCTACAAAACAACAACAACAACAAACCAACAAAGCCTAAAGCAAGTAGAAGGAAGGAAATAATGAAGATTAGAGCAGAAGCAAAGGATATAGAAACTAAAAACAAACACACACATACTACAAAACAAAACAAACGAACAAAACCCCAATAGAACAGATCAAAGAAACCAGGAGCTAGTTCTTTGAAAAAAATAAAATAAAATTGATAAGCCTCTAGCCAGACTTATCAAATAGAAAAGAGGAAAGATCCAAATAAACAAAATCACAAATGAGAGAGGAGTAATAACCAACACCATGGAAGTACAAACAATTCTAGGAAAATATTATAAAATACTATATGCCAAGGATTCAGACAACCAGAAAAAAAGATGGATAAATCCTAGAAACCTATAATCTACCAAAACTAAAAGAAAAAGAAATAGAAAACTTCAAGAGTAAAGAAATCGAATCAGTCATCAAAAAAAAAAAAAAAAATCCCACCGTACGAGTGTTCAGGGCTACCTGGCTTCACAGATGAACTTTCCCAAACATTTAAGAAGAGTTAATACCTATTTTCCCCAACTATCCAAAAGTAAAATAATAAAATAAAATAAAATGGAAAGGGAAATTTCCAAATTCATTCTATGAGGCCAGAAGTACCCTGATACCAAAACTAGATAAAAACTCAACTAAAAAAGAAAACAACAGGCCAAATATCCCTGATGTACGTGGATACAAAAATTCTCAATAAAATACTAGCAAACCAAATCCAACAGTACATTAAAAGATTCATTTACCACAATCAAGTGGGATATATTCCTGAGCCACAGGGGTGGTTCAATATTCACAGATCAGGGCAGCCCAGGTGGCTCCGCAGTTTAGCGCCCCTTCAGCTCAGGAGATCCTGGCGACCCGGGATCGAGTCCTATGTCAGGCTTCCTGCATGGAGCCTGCTTCTCCCTCTGCCTATGTCTCTGCCTCTCTCTCTCTCTCTCTCTTTCTCTCTCTCTGTGTGTGTGTGTGTGTGTCTCATGAAAAAATAAATAAAATCTTAAAAAAATATTCACAGATCAATCAACGTGATACACCACATTAATAAAATAAATGATGAGAACCATTGGATTATTTCAATAGATGCAGAGAAAGCATTTGACAAAGTACAACAACCTTTCACAATAAGAACCCTCAACAAAGTAGGAAGAGGAAACATACCTCAACCTAATAAATACAAGAATATATGAAATATACCAAAAACCCACAGCTAATATCATCCTACTAGATGGAAAACTGAGAACTTTCCCCCTATGGTCGGGAACAGGACAGGGATATCCACTCCTGCCACTGTAACTTAACATTGAAGTCCTAGCCACAGAAATTGCATAACAAAAAGAAATAAAAGTCATCCAAATCAGCAAGGAAGAAGTCAAATTTTCACTATTTGCAGAAGACACAATAGTCTTCGTAGAAAACCCAAAAGACTCCACCAAAAAATTGCTAGAACTGATACACAAATTCAGAAAATCACAGGATATAAAATCAACGTACAAACCAGTTGCATTTCTGTACGCCAATAATGAAGCAGCAGGAACGGAAATCAAGGAATCAAACTCATTTGCAAATGCACCAAAAAACATAAGATTCCAAGGAAGAAACCTAACCAAAGGGGTAAAAGTTCTATATTCTGAAAACTATAAAATATTGATTAAAGAAATTGAAGATGATACAAGGAATTGGAAAGACACTCCCTGCTCATGGATTGGAAGAAGAAATATTGTTAAAATGTCTATGCTACACAAAAAGCAATCTACACATTTAATGCCATCCACGAAGATCATTTTTCACAGAGCTAGAATAATCTTAAAATTTGTATGGAGCCACAAAAGATCCCAAATAAATGAAGCAACCTTGAAAAAGAAAATCAAAGCTGGAGGCATCCCAATTCTGGACTTCAACTTACATTACAAAGCTGTAGTGATCAAGACAGTATGGTACTGCCACAAACATGGATACCTAGATCACTAGAACAGAATAGAAAACTCAGAGATGAACCTACCACTATATATGGTCAACCAATCTTCTACAAAATAGGAAAGACTATCCAAAGGGGGGGGGAAACAGTATTTACAACAAATGGTGTTGGGAAAACTGGACTAACATGCAAAAGGAAGAAATAAGACAGGAAGCCATTAAATTTCTAGAGGAAAACACAGGCAGTAACCCGTTTGATGTTGGCCTTAGCAACTTCTTACTACATATGTCTCCTGATGCAAGGGAAACAAAAACAAAAATAAACTATTGGGACTTCATCAAAATAAATGCTTCTGCACAGCAAGGGAAGCAATCAGCAAAACTTAAATGCAGCCTACAGAATGGGAGAAGATATTTGCAAATGACATATCTGATAGGTTTGGAATCCAAAATCTATAAAGAACTTTGCAAACTCATCATCCCCTAACATCAAATAATACAATTATAAAAATGGGCAGAAGACATGAATAAACATTTTCCAAAGAAGACATGAAGATGGCCAACAGACACATGAAAAGATGCTCAAAATCACTCATCACTGGGGAAATACAAATCAACGACACGAGAAACAACAGGTGTTGGTGAGGATGTAGAGAAAAAGGAACCCTCTTACACTGTTGGTGGGAATGCAAAATGGTGCACCAACACTGGGAAACAGGATGGAGGTTCCTCAAAAAGTTAAAAATAGAACTACCCTATAATCCAGCAATTGCACCATGAGGTATTTACCCCCAAAATACAAAATATTAATTAGACATAATGCAAGCATCCTGAGATTTTACCAGCATTATCTACAATAGCCCAGTTATGGAAAGAGTCCAGATGTCAAAGACTACAGAATAGATAAAAAGAGGTGGTGTATATATACAACGGAACATTACTCGGCCATAAAAAAGAATGAAATCTTGCCATTTGCCAAAACATGGAGGGAGCTAGAAAATATGATGGTAAGCAAAACAAGTCAGTCAGGAAAGACAAATACCATTATGATTTCACTCATATGTAGAATTTAAGAAAGGAAACAAATGAGCGTAAAGAAAGGGAGAGGGAGGGAGAGAGGCAAACCAAGAAATTGACTCTTTTAACTATAGTTAAAAGAATAAACTGATAGTTACCAGCAGGGAGGTGGGTGGGGTGGGGTGGGTTAAATAGGTGACGGAGACTAAAGAGTGCACTTGTGATGAGCACTAGACGTTTTAGCCAAGTGTTCAATCAATAAATTTTACACCTTAAATTATATTATACTGTATGCCCATTAACTGGAATTTAAATAAAAGCTTAGAAGAAAAGAAAAGGAAAATTCTACCAATAATTGTTGAACAATAAATTGGATAACTTACAAGAAATGGATAAATTCTTCAAAACACTCAACTACTAAAACAGAAGCATGACTAAATGGGAAACCTAAATGGACCTTGTGCTAAGTAAACAGATTGAATCGCTAATCCAAAAACATCCAAAAACTAAAATTGCCCGGGTCCAAAGGTTCACTGGTGAATTAAAATGACAACAACAACTACTGCTACTACTACTACAACAAAACACATAAATGAGAATTTATGCCAATCACACCAACCTCTTCAAAAAGCCCAAAGAGGATAAAACATATCCCACTCGTTCAATGTGGCCTGCATTTCCCTGATATCAAAACCAGACAATAGAAAAACAACAAAAGCTAAAGAACAATATTCATGTTATATAGTCACATAAAAATCCCTAGAAAAATACTGGCAAATCATATTCAACAGCACACTAAAAGAAGGATTATATGGTGGGACCTAGTGGAATTAATTCCTGAAATGCAAGGATGGTTCAACATGTACAAATCAATCATTGAAATGGACTACATTAACAGAATGAAGAAAAAGACACAGGATCATGTCAATGCAGAAGAAGCATTTGAGAACATTCCACACCCTTTTATCACACAAAAACAATTTAAAAAACCTAGAAGATGGGGATCCCTGGGTGGCACAGCGGTTTAGCGCCTGCCTTTGGCCCAGGGCGCGATCCTGGAGACCCGGGATCGAATCCCACATCAGGCTCCTGGTGCATGGAGCCTGCTTCTCCCTCTGCCTGTGTCTCTGCCTCTCTCTCTCTCTCACTGTGTGCCTATCATAAATAAATAAAAATTAAAAAAAAAAAACCTAGAAGATGGGATGCCTGGGTGGCTCAGTGGTTTAGAGCCTGCCTTCGGCCCAGGGCATGATCCTGGAGTCCTGGGATCAAATCCCACACCGGGCTCCCTGCATGGAGCCTGCTTCTCCCTCTGCCTGTATCTCTGTCTCTGTCTCTCTCTCTCTCTCTCTCTCTCTCTCTATCTCTCTCTCTGTGTCTCTCATGAATAAATAAATTAAAAATCTTAAAAAAAAACTAGAAGACAACTCTCTAACCATATATATAGAAGCCATATATAGAAAGCCCACAGCAAGGGCACCTAGGTGACTCAACAGTTAAGCATCTGACTCTTGATTTCAGCTCAGGTCATGATCTCAGGGTCATGAGATCGAGCCCCCTGTTGGGTTCCCCACTCAGTGGGGATTTTGCTTGAGACTCTCTTATTCTCTTTCCTTCCACCTCTCTCTCTGTCTCTCTGTCTCTCTCTCTCAAATAAATAAATAAATCTTAAAAAATTAACAAATGAAAAAAGCCCACCACAAACATCATACTGAATATAGAACCCAAAAACATTTACTCTGATATAAAAATCTGAAAAAAACATGACTGCTCTTGACAACTTTATTCAACAATAAAGTGGAATTTGTAGCCAGGACAATTAGGCAAGAAAGAGAAATAAAATTTGGAAATGAAGGTCTAGAATCATTTATACGTGGAAATAAAATAGTCTTGTATGTAAGAGAGTCTAAAGATTTACCCAAGAAAATGTTAGAACTAATAAATTCAGCAAATTTGCTGGACAAAAAATAATCTGCAGTTGGAAAAAAAAAGTAAATCAGTTGTATTTCCATTCATTAGCAATAAACAATCCTGAAAGGAAATTTAGAAAATTATTCCTAAAACAAATAATCCAAATACTTGCATGGAACCACAGAAGACCTAGACTGTCCAGAATAGTCTTGAGAAAGAAATATAAAGCTGGAGGCATCACACTTCCAGATTTTAAACTATATTAGAGGGACGCCTGGGTGGCTCAGCGGTTGAGCATCTACCTTCGGCCCAGGGCATGATCCTGGAGACCCAGGATCGAGTCCCACATCGGGGTCTCTGCATGGAGCCTGCTTCCCCCGCTGCCTGTGTCTCTGCCTCTCTCTCTCTCTCTCTGTGTGTGTCTCTCATGAATAAATAAATGAAATCTTTTTAAAAATTTAAAAAATAAACAAGATTAGAAAGCTAGCATGATTAAAACAGTGTGGCATTGGCATGAAAAAAGACACATAAGTCAATGGAAAAGAATAAAGTGTCCAGAAAAATATATATATACGTGTGTGTGTGTGTATATACACACAATACTGAATTAATTTAGAGGAAGACAGAATATATAATAAATATTTTTATTTTTTAAATAAATGGCTACTGGAAAAATGGGCAGCTACATGCAAAAGAATGAAGCTGGACCACTATCATACACCATAGAGAAAAATAAACTCAGAATGGACTAAAGAGTTAACATAAGACCCGAAGCCATAAAATTCTTAGAAGAAAGCACAAGAGGCTAAGCTCCTTGACATCAATCTTGGCAATGATATTTTTGGATTGGACACCAGCAGCAAAGGCAACTAAAGCAAAAATAAACATGGGGGGCTACAGCAAACTAAAAAGCTTCTGAACAGCAAAGGAAGCTATCAGCCAATAAAGAGGCAACCTACAGAATTGGAGAAAATATTTACAAGCCATATATTTGATAAAGGTTTAATATCCAAAATATAAAAATATCTTACACAACTCAATAGGAAAAAAAGCAAATGATCCAATTAAAAATGGGCAGGGGGGGAGGGTCCCTGAGTGGCTCAGTGGTTTAGTGCCTGCCTTCGGCCCAGGGTGTGACCCTGGGGTCCCAGGATCGAGTCTCGTGTCGGGCTCCTTGCATGGAGCCTGCTTCTCCCTCTGCCTGTGTCTCTGCCTCTCTCTCTCTCTCTCTCTCTCTGTCTCATGAATAAATAAATAAAATCTTTAAAAAAAATGGGCAGAGGATCTGAATAGTTATTTTTCCAAAGACAAACAAATGGCCAATAGGTACATGAAAAAGTGCCCAGCATTACTAATCACTGAGGAAATGTACATCAAAGCCACAGCAATATATCTCCTTAAATCTGTTAGAATGGCTATTACAAAAAACAATAATAATAACTGTTGACTAAGATGTGGAGTATAGGGGACCCATGTGCACTGTTGGTGGAAATATAAGCTAGTGCAATTAGTACAGAAAACAATATGGAGTTTCCTCAAAAAAGTTAAAAATAAATTTGGCACATGGTCCAGCAATAATTACATTTCTAGATATTTATCTATAGGAAATGAAATCATGATGTCAAAGAGTTATCTGTATCTGTAACCCCATGTTCATTAAAACATTATTTACAATAATCAAGACATGAGGACAACTTAATTGCCCACAACAGATGAATAAAGAAAGAGAATGTGATTTTATATATAATATTTCATATATTATATATAATTGGATATTATTCAGCCACAAAAAATGTGAAAACCCTCCTTTTGTGACAATATGGAGGAAACTTGAGGGCCTTATCCTAAGTGAAATAAGTCATCCAGAGAAAGACAAATACCGTATGACCTCACTTATATTTGAAATTAAAACAAACACAGAAACAAAATCCCTCAGAAATATAGAAAACGTATTAGTGGTTGCCAGAGTTGGAAGTGGTTCTTTGGAAAAGATAAAAATGGACAAACCTCTAGCAAGACTGACAAAAACAAAAGGAGAGAAGAAACAACTCAGCAGTATAAGGAATGAAAAGGACTATCACTACAAGTCTTACAGACAACAGGATAATAAAAGAATACAATGAATAACTACACAAATGAATTTGACAACTTACATGTCTCACCAATTTGTAGGAAACAAATAACTATCACAACTCATCCGATATGAAATACATAGGTTTAATATTCCTTTAATTGTGATGGAAATAGTTTCCATATTTATATTTTAAAAACTGTCAAAAAGAAATTTCCTGGCCTTGATAGTTTCACTGGACAATTCTATCAAGTATTTAAAGAAGAATTAAAGCACGTATTTTTTAAATTGTCTTTGATTTCTTCTCCATCAACCCATTTGCCGTTTGGTAGCATGTTTAGCCTCCACATATTTGTGGTTTTTCTAGTTTTCTTCCTGCAACTGATTACAAGTTTCATACTGTTGTCGTCAGAAAACATATGTAGTATGATTTCAATCTTCTTAAATTTACTGAGACTTGGTTTTTTGCCTAACACGTGATCTATTCTGGAGAATTTTCTATGTGCACCTGAAAAATAATGTGTATCCTGTTCTTTTGGGATGGAATATTTTGTATGTATCTGCTATGTCCAACTGGTCTAAAGTGACATTCAAAGACAGCTTCCTTATTGATTTTCTGCCTGGATGATCTATCCATTGATATGAGGTGTTAAAGTCCCCTATTATTATTGTATTACCATCAGTTTCTCTCTTTATGTCCCTTAAGATTTGCTTTATGTGGGCAGCCCAGGTAGCTCAGCGGTTTTGCGCCGCCTTTACCCAGGGCCTGATCCTGGAGACCAGGATTGAGTCCCACGTCGGGCTCCCTGCATGGAGCCTGCTTCTCCTTCTTCCTGTGTCTCTTCCTCTCTCTCTCTCTCTCTCTCTATCTCTCTCTCTGTCTCTCATGAATAAATAAATAAAATCTTTTTTTAAAAAAGATTATAGCTAACTTAGAAAAAAACATTTGTTTTATGTATTTAGGTGCTCCAATGGTGGGTGCAAAATGGTTGAAGGTGAATGGGAGAGGCAGGCTTCCAGTTATGGAAGGAATAAATCAGAAAAAAGAGTACAGCATAGGGAATACAGTCAGTGGTATTATAACAGTGTTGCATGGTGACAGATGATAGCTACAGTTGTGGTGAACATAGCATAAAGCACACAGTTGTTGTTGAATCACTATGCTGTACACTGGAAAATAATGTAACATCGTGTGCCAATTACACTCCAGTAAAGAATACAAAAAAAAAAAAAAAACCATTGTTTTATATATATACAAAAAGAATGTAAAATTATAGACAACTCTAATAGTTGGGTAACAGCTCAGGAAAAACCTTAAAGTTTAATATGATTGAAATTTAAATGAGGGAATACTAAAAAATGTTTTTGTTAGGGCACCCGGGTGGTTCAGTTGGTTGAGCATCTGACTCTTGATCTCAGCTGAGGTCTTGATCTCACAGTTGTGAGTTCGAGCCCCATGTTGGGCTCCACGCTGGGCATGAAGACTACTTAATTTTTCTTGTTGCTGTTAAGGATAGAAAACAATCTTAGGTTTTCCTTATTCGTAATGTCATTGGAGCACCTTCATTTTCCTCATGTTGTTTGGATGATAGGTTTTTTTTTTTTTAAGATTTTATTTATTTATTCGTGAGAGACACACAGAAAGAGAGGCAGAGACATAGGCGGAGGGAGAAGCAGGCTCCATGCATGGAGCCCAATGTGGGACTCCACCCCGGGACTCCGGGAACACGCCCTGAGCCGAAGGCAGACACCCAGCCACTGAACCACCCAGGCATCCTGGATGATAGGTTTCCTGAAGAAGGAAAAGACCGCGCTAAGGCTCCCAAAACTAGGTCAGTGGAAGAGGTGGATGATGGGGGTGGGGGTGGGGCAAGAGAGGAAGGCTTGGAGTACAGTGACCAACCCCGGTTTGCCCAGGCCTGAGGGAATTCCAAGAATGCACATCTTTCAGTGCTAAAACCAGGAAAACCTGGGCAAACTGGGTTGGTCACTGTTGTGACTTTGGTCACCCCATGAGGGAAAGAGAGGATGCTAAGGTAATATTTATCTTATATTTTCTGGACCTTTCATAAATGTCACAAATGATATTCTATAGTGCCTGGGTGGCGCAGTCTGTTAAGCATCCATCTTCAGCTCAGGTCAAGATCCTGGATTTCTGGGATCAAACCCGGTGTGGGGCTCCCTGCTCAGCAGGGAGTCTGCTTCTCATCTCCTTCTGACCCTCCCCCTGCTCATGCTCTCATTCTCTCTCTCTCTCTCTCTCTCTCCCTCTCTCTCATGAATAAATAGTAAAAAAACTCTTTTTAAAAAAAGATATCCTAGAGGCACCTGGGTAGCTCAGTGATTGAGCATCTGCCTTTGGCTCAGAATGTGATCCCGGGGTCCTGGGATTGAGCCCCACATCGGGCTCCCCGTAGGGAGCCTGCTTCTCCCTCTGCCTGTGTCTCTGCCTCTATGTGTCTCTCATGAATAAATAAATAAAATATTTTTAAAAAAGTTATTCTATACTTGCAAATATACTGCCATAATTGGAGAGTTGACTAATCTATGATTATTCTCCTGAATATCTAGGTGGTGATCTCATCAAGGAAGCTTGGGGTCATGGTCTGCCCCAAAACTGCCTTCCTAATTGGGTAGAAGTCATCTATATTTTTAGATGTTACAATACTGCATAATTCCAGCCATTGGATACTCTTCATCTGTAGGAAGACATTTCGTTGAGAAATAAAAGGTCTAAGTTTAATTCCTTTCTCCTATTCCCACTTCTGATCTCTCCTTTTCTCTCCTTCATTAACAGTTGGGCAATAAACCTTACCAAGATCACATATTCTAGCACTCTAGTCAGGGCTTGCCTCCTCTCACTTCCCATTTCCCTAGCCTACATTCTCCCCCAAAGACCACAATTTTAAAATGAAAGTAGAAATATTGACTGGACACAAAAATACATCCTGTGTACTGGGATCACAGTGTAATGAGTCAAGAACCCAGGAATGGTCTCTACTGCTTTGTCAGACCGATTAAATGGACTGGAAACTAATGCATGATGATCACTCACCTGTCATTCTTTTTATTCCATGGCAATATGAAAAAAAATTAAAATGCCAACTCATCATTGTTTTAATTTACTTGCAGATAAACAGCTGTTTCCATGATAGTCACACTTCAGAATCACTTAACCAAGATAGTTGTGTGAGTTTACACATTACTGATGGTCTGAGAAGCAGAGGGGGAGATTACAAGAAGACATGGGAAATAATCAAACACTGAACATTTACAACCTAAAAGGAGACATTGTAAGGTGTAATTTTTCACTTGTTCACTGCTTTTGTGGGCTCCAATCTTGCACCTTCTTTCTTGGCCCCATTTATCACTTCTAGATGCTTTGCTTCCCCTCTTTCTAAGGACCTTTCCCTCAGGCCTCATCCACCACACACATAACACTCACCACCACTCCTTATAAATATTAAGTTATACTGTGCATCTTCTTCTACCTATCCAAAGACTGACTAATGGGCTCCGATAAACAGCTAAAAGGCAGACCATCTGTTTCAGTCCCACACTACAGAAGCACACACACAAAAATCAGCACAGGCCTTGACATTTTAATGTCACACTTCTTTCTTCCTGTTCCTACTACTCTGGAGAGAAGAGAGCAACAAAGATATTTATTTCCACACTGCTATGAATTATGCCATTTACTCTGGAAAGCAAAGCAACTGCAGTCTATTCTAGTTTATTTTGCTCTTGCTTTATTATGCAATCACATGTATACTTACTCAAATTTCCTATAACGATGAGATATTACTTTTATAAGTAAGAAAAGAACTAAAACATGTTATTGCAAAAAGAAATTAGTTTCATTAAGACATTTCTGGACAAGCTGACCATATGAGCAGGCACATATCATTAAGTGATATGAAACATGCACAATTGCATTCATGACACTGTCTGTCACAGAGTAAGATGTTATTACACAAGCTTGTTCTTGCTTAAGGGGACAACACAGAAACAAAAAGTTATATACATATGTAGGTACGTATATCTGGATGAATGGATGGATACATGTATACATGTGCAGACCATCAAGCATAACAATAGGTGTAAAGAATACATGCTAAACTCCTCAGAGAAAGGGAGGAGATTCTTGACTGTATATACTTGTGTATTATTTGGATTCTTACAATGAGCTTGAACTGTAAATATTATCTTTGTAATTAAAAAATTTAATGGGGATCCCTGGGTGGCGCAGGGGTTTAGCGCCTGCCTTTGGCCCAGGGCGCGATCCTGGAGACCCGGGATCGAATCCCATGTCGGGCTCCCGCTGCATGGAGCCTGCTTCTCCCTCTGCCTGTGTCTCTGCCTCTCTCTCTCTCACTGTGTGCCTATCATAAATAAATAAATAAAAATTTAATGGAGGAGAAAAAGCTGACATGCACTTACTGATTACTATAACCCTACAAATAAATAGAGCAAAGGTTGGTAATCGTGTACTGTCATTTCTCAAGAATAGACTTCAAATGAATGCATGATTTTCTAGACTAAAGATTGTATTTCCAAGCCTTTCTTCTCATCTGTGGCCATGAGAATAAATTCCGGTCAATGGGTTTTATTTATTTATTTTTATTTTTTAGATTTTACTTATTCATGAGAGACACACAGAGGGAGGCAGAGACATAGGCAGAAGGAGAAGCAGGCTCCCCGTGGGGAGCCTGATGTGGGACTCAATCCCAGGACCCCAGAATAACGACCTGACTGGAGCCAAAGGCAGACAGTCAACCACTGAGCTACCCAGGTGCCCCAAGGTCAATGTTTTTTTTTTAATATTTTATTTATTTGTTCATGAGAGACACGGGGCGGGGGGTGGCAGAGACACAGGAAGAGAGAAAAGCGGGCTCCCATGCAGGGAGACTGACGTCAGACTGGATCCCAGGACTCCGGGACCACGCACTGGGAAGAGGCAGGCAATAAACCAGTGAGCCATCCAGGGATCCCCGGTCCATGTTTTTTTTTGTTTTTTGTTTTTGTTTTTTTTTAAAGATTTAATTCACTGAGAGACACAGAGAGAGAGAAGGGGCAGAGACACAGGAAGAGGGAGAAGACTCCATGTAGGGAGCCAGATGCGGGACTCCATCCCGAAACTCCAGGATCACGCCCCTGGCTGAAGGCAGAGCTAAACCACTGAGCCACTGCGGCGGCCCTGGTCAATGTTTTGTTTTTTTTTTTAAATAATAAATTTATTTTTTATTGGTGTTCAATTTGTCAACATACAGAACAACACCCAGTGCTCATCCCGTCAAGTGCCCCCTCCAGTGCCCACCACCCAGTCACTGCGGCCCCCCGCCCTCCTCCCCTTCCACCACCCCTAGTTCGTTTCCCAGAGTTAGGAGTATTCCATGTTCTATCTCCCTTTCTGATATTTCCCACTTATTTTTTCTCCTTTCCCCTTTATTCCCTTTCATTATTATTTATATTCCCCAAATGAAAGAGACCATACAATGTTTGTCCTTCTCTGATTGACTTATTTCACTCGGCATAATACCCTCCAGTTCCATCCATGTAGAAGCAAATGGTGGGTATTTGTCCACAGTTTGGCTATTGTGGACATTGCTGCTATAAACATCGGGGTACACGTGTCCCGGCGTTTCATTGCATCTGTATCTTTGGGGTAAATCCCCAGCAGTGCAATTGCTGGGTTGTAGGGCAGATCTATTTTTAACTCTTTGAGGAACCTCCACACAGTTTTCCAGAGTGGCTGCACCAGTTCACATTCCCACCAACAGTGCAAGAGGGTTCCCTTTCCTCTGCATCCTCTCCAACATTTGTGGTTCCCTGCCTTGTTAATTTTCCCCATTCTCACTGGTGTGAGGTGGATTCTCATTGTGGTTTTGATTTGTATTTCCCTGATGGCAAGTGATGCAGAGCATTTTCTCATGTGCCTGTTGGCCACGTTGATGTCTTCCTCTGTGAGATTTCTCTTCATGTCTTTTGCCCATTTCATGATTGGATTGTTTGTTTCTTTGGTGTTGATTTTAAGAAGTTCTTTATAGATCTTGGAAACTAGCCCTTTATCTGATATGTCATTTGCAAATATCTTCTCCCATTCTGTAGGTTATCTTGCAGTTTTGTTGACTGTATCCTTTGCTGTGCAAAAGCTTCTTATCTTGATGAAGTCCCAATAGTTCATTTTTGCTTTTGTTTCTTTTGCCTTTGTGGATGTATCTGCAAGAAGTTACTGTGGCTAAGTTCAAAAAGTGTGTTGCCTGTGTTTTCCTCTAGGATTTTGATGGAAGCTTGTCTCACATTTAGATCTTTCATCCATTTTGAGTTTATCTTTGTGTATGGTGAAAGAGAGTGGTCTAGTTTCATTCTTCTGCATGTGGATATCCAATTTTCCCAGCACCACTTACTGAAGAGACTGTCTTTCTTCCAGTGGATAGTCTTTCCTCCTTTATCGAATATTAGTTGACCATACATTTCAGGGTCCACTTCTGGGTTCTCTATTCTGTTCCATTGATCTATGTGTCTGTTTTTGTGCCAGTACCACACTGTCTTGCTGACCACAGCTTTGTAGTACAACCTGAAATCTGGCATTGTGATGCCCCCAGCTATGGTTTTCTTTTGTAATTTTCCCCTGGCTATTCGGGGTCTTTTCTGATTCCACACAAATCTTAAAATAATTTGTTCTAACTTTCCGAAGAAAGTTCATGGTATATTTATAGGGATTCCATTAAACGTGTAAATTGCCCTGGGTAGCATTGACATTTTCACAATATTAATTCTGCCAATCCATGAGCATGGAATACTTTTCCATCACTTTGTGTCTTCCTCAATTTCTTTCAGAAGTGTTCTATAGTTTGTAGGGTATAGAACCTTTACCTCTTTGGTTACGTTTATTCCTAGGTATCTTATGCTTTTGGGTATAATTGTAAATGGGATTGACTCCTTAATTTCTCTTTCTTCAGTCTCCTTGTTAGTGTATAGAAATACACTGACTTCTGGGCATTGATTTTGTATCCTGGCACACTGCCAAATTGCTGGATGAGTTCTAGCAATCTTTCTCTATTTTTTTCCAGTTCCAGTTTGGGTAGTTTTTGGTTTTCCAGAAATGCATCCATTTCTCCTAGATTGCTTAATATATTGGCGTATAGCTGTTCATAATGTGTTTTTAAAATTGTTTGTATTTCCGTGGTGTTGGTAGTGATCGCTCCTTTCTCATTCATGATGTTATTAATTTGAGTCTTCTCTCTCTTCTTTTTAATAAGTCTGACTAAGGGTTTATCTATCTTCTTAATTCTTTCAAAGAACCAACTTCTGGTTCTGTTGATCTGTTCCACAGTTCTTCTGGTCTCGATTTCACTGGGTTCTGTTCGAATCTTTATTAACTCTCTTCTTCTGCTGGGTGTAGGATCTATTTGCTGTTTTTTGTCTATCTCCTTTCCGTTCAAAGTTAGCTTTTGTATTTGAGTTCTTTCCAGTTTTTGGATGGATGCTTGTATTGTGATGTATTTCCCCCTCAAGACTGCTTTTGCTGCATCCCAAAGATTTTGAAAGGTTGTATCTTCATTCTCGTTAGTTTCCACGAATCTTCTCAATTCTTCCTTAATTTCCTGGTTGACCCTTTCATCTTTTAGCAGGATGGTCCTTAACCTCCATGTGTTTGAAGTCCTTCCAAAATTCTTGTTGTGATTTAGTCCTAAATTCAAGGCATTATGTTCTTAGAATACGCACAGGTAATCCCAATGTTTTGGTATCGGTTCAGTCCTGATTTGTGACCCAGTATGTGGTCTATTCTGGAGAAAGTTCCATGTGCACTTAAGAAGAATATGTATTCAGGTGCGTTTGGACGTAAAGTTCTGTAGATATCTGTGAAATCCATCTGGTCCAGTGTATCATTTAAAGCCTTTGTTTCTTTGGAGATGTTGTGCCAGAAGACCTATCGAGTGTACAAGCGCTAGATTGAAGTCACCAAGAGTAAGTGTATTATTATCTATGTTTGTCTTGATTTTAGTTATTAATTGATATACTTGGCAGCTCCCACATTCGGGGCATACATATTGATGATTGTTAAGTCCTCTTGTTGGATGGATCCTTTAAGTGTGATATAGTGTCCCTCTTCATCTCTCACTACAGTCTTCGGGGTAAATTTTAGTTTATCTGATATAAGGATGGCTACCCCTGCTTTCTTTTGAGGACCATTTGAGTGGTAAATGGTTCTCCAACGTTTTATTTTCAGGCTGTAGGTGTCCTTCTGTCTAAAATGAGTCTCTTGCAGACAGCAAATAGATGGGTCCTGCTTTTTTTTTTCCAGTCTGACACCCTGTGCCTTTTGATGGGGTCATTAAGCCCATTCATGTTCAGAGTAACTATTGAAAGATATGAGATTACTGTCATCATGATACCTATTCAGTCCCTGTTTTTGTGGATTGTTCCATTGGACTTCTTCTTAAAGGGGAATTTTAAGAGTCCCCCTTAAAATTTCTTGCAGAGCTGGTTTGGAGGTCACATATTCTTTCAGTTCCTGCCTGTCTTGGAAGCTCTTTATCTCTCCTTCTATTCTGAATGAGAGCCTTGCTGGATAAAGTATTCTTGGCTGCATGTTTTTCTCATTTAGGACCCTGAATATATCCTGCCAGCCCTTTCTGGCCTGCCAGGTCTCTGTGGAAAGGTCTGATGTTAACCTAATACTTCTCCCATAGAAGTTAGGGATTTCTTGTGTCTTGCTGCTTTAAGGATCTTCTCTTTATCTTTGGAATTTGCAAGCTTCACTATTAAATGTTGAGGTGTTGAATGATTTTTATTGATTTTAGGGGGGGATCTCTCTATTTTCTGGATCTGAATGCCCGTTTCCCTTCCCAGATTAGGAAAGTTTTCGGCTATGATTTGTTCAAATACATATACTGGACCTCTGTCCCTTTCGGCGCCCTCGGGATCCCCAGTTAAACGTAGGTTTTTCTTCCTCAGGCTGTCACTTATTTCCCTTAATCTATCCTCATGATCTTTTAATTGTTTTCCTCTTTTTTCCTCAGTTTCTCTCTTTGCCATCAACTTGTCTTCTATGTCACTCACTCGTTCTCCCACCTCGTTAACCCTCGTCGTTTGGACCTCTAGTTTGGATTGCATCTCATTCAATTGATTTTTAATTTCTGCTGATTAGATCTAAATTCTGCAGTCATGAAGTCTCTTGAGTCCTTTATGCTTTTTTCTAGAGCCACCAGTAGCTTTATAATTGTGCTTCTGAATTGGCTTTCTGACATTGAATTGTAATCCAGATTTTGTAATTGTAAATCCAGATTTTCCTCTCTGTGTGAGAGAGGACTGTTTCTGATTGTTTCTTTTGAGGTGAGGTTTTCCTTCTAGTCATTTTGCTCAGTGCAGAGTGGCCAAAAACAAGTTGTATTGGGAAAAGGAGAAAAAGAGAGAAGAGAAAGAAGGAAAGAAAAAGAAAAAAGTAAAAAGGAAGAAAAAAAGAGAAAAAAAGAAAAACAAAAGAAGAAAAAAGGGGGGTAGCAAACGGAAATCAAAAAACAAAATAAAAACAAGGGGGAGTATCCTCTGATTCTGTATACTGTAAGTCCCTCGACTTCCCCTGGAACTTTCCAGTGCTGCTTGGTCATTAATTTGTTTTTCCCCTGTCTGTCTACCTGGTCTTCTGGGGGAGGGGCCTGCTGTGCTGATTTTCAGGTGTTAGCCCTTGGGGGAGCTGCTCAGCCCACTGCCTGGCAGGGCTCAGACAAAGATGTTTACCCTGTTCATCAGGTGAGGCCACTGTGAGGCTCAGTGGGGGTTGTTTATCCTGTGAGGCCCCAGGTGGAACAACAGTGTCAGCGGAGGCCACGTCTCCAGCCCTGGATTCAGCTCCCGCAGTAACTATGGAGCTCTCAGTCTGCAGGGGCCTGGATGCTCCGGGGGCGGGGCCGCTGATCTGTTCAGCCTGGGGTAGGAGTGTCTTTGTTGTCCTGTGCCCTCCTGGCTTCTGCCTGTCCAGGGGGAGCGCCGGATCTTAGGCTGTGTCCCCGGCCCCCTGTGGTCCCGGGCCTGCGCTGTTGGATTCGTGCTCCTGGCCGCGCTGCCCCCTCGGCGTAGAGCCTCTGCTGGAGCCGCTTCCGACCTGCTCCCTGGCGGTGCCCTGCGCACGCTGCAGCCCTTTAGGGAGCTCAGCCGCGGGGGGGTGTGGCGCGCTCTCCCTGGGGCGCAGGTGCTCTGTTAGTGTTCCAGGGAGCTTGAGGGCATCCCCGCCCCTCCTGGGATCCTGCTCTAACTCCCTGCTGAGCGCCTCTCCCTCCAGGAAGATTAGTGAAACTCCTGCTTCTCCAGGCAGGGCTTTCCTGTCCTGGGGACACTCGCCCCGGCCTTAGCCCGCTTCCTCGCGGGTCCCTCCCCCTTAGATGCCTTTTGTTTCTTTATTTCTTTTTTCCCTGTCGTCCTACCTTGATAGAAGCGTGAACTCTTCTCACTGTAGCATTCCAGGTGTTCTCTCTTTAAATCTCAGGCCGAATTCGTAGATTTTCAGGATGATTTGAAGGTTATCTAGGTAATTTGGTGGGGACAGGTGACTTGGGGACCCTACTCTTCCTCCATCTTGCCCCCTGGTCAATGGGTTTTAAGTAGAAAGACAATGTGACAGATTCCTAATAACTCATTAAAAGATAGCTGGTATGCGACTTCTGCCTACCACCAAGTTGCACCATTTTTCTTTTCTTTCTGCTGCAAGGAGTATGGACTGACCCGCAGAGCTCTGAGTTATTTTGAAAATGAGATTAAAGGTCACATCCTGGGATGCCTGGTGGCTCAGTGGTTGAGGGTCTGCCTTTGGCTCAAGTCATGATCCCCGGGTCCTGGGATCGAGTCCCACATCGGCCTCCCTTTTGATTGTAATTATTAATGTGTATCCATATAAATTGATGCATATCATGTTGCAAAATTATTACAACGTGTCAAATACCGTGTGCAGTATATTGCCTTAGTGTTGCACACTATCTGCTACTTCTTCCCCTAGGAGGATTATGCTTTCCTGACCTACTGATGTCAAGTTGAAGGTTGGTGTGTTCCATGTCTAAGCTTTAAGAGACATCACATGGCTCTATCATTCCTCTTTGCATTGTATCACAAGAATAACTTGTCTCAGATAAGGGCTAGTCATCCAACCTAGATTCTAAAATAAAATGATACATAGAACACCCCCACAGCTAACGAGTAATGTGAACAAATCTTTGTTGTTGTAAGTTAGTGAGTTCTCAGGGCTATTTGTTCATTCTCAAGGCTTGACTAGCAAAAAATTAAGCGATCATGGTAACTCCTATTTTAGAATATATCTTATAAAAATCTGTGCTTGGGACACCTGGGTGGCTCAGTGGTTGAGCATCTGCCTTTGGCTCAGGGTGTACTCCCTGTCCGGGGATCGAGTCCTGCATCAGGCTCCTAGTGAGGAGCCCACTTCTCCCTCTGCCTATGTCTCTGCCTCTCTCTGTGTCTCTCATGAATAAATAAGTAAAATCTAAAATAAAAGTGAAAATAAATTTAAAAAATCTATGCTTGATATGAGAGGGCAGAGAGAGGGAGCTTAGAGCCGTATTGAAGCTTTAGGTCACTAAGAAAGGATCTCCCACCAACCCAAGCCCTTAAGGGTATATTTTCCTGTGAGGTATACTGGAATAATCAACCTAAAAAAAATCAGACTATAGGCAGCTCAAATTTCACATGAACTCGTTGTGAAGACTTTTGAAAAATACTTTGTGGTTTCCCTATAGATGGAATAAAATTTCTCTGTATTCCAATTTTAGTGTGAGGAACCCTAAAGTTAATGTCTATGATATCTCTTATCAAATCTTGTTTGGGGACAAATGTAATTAATAGTTTTAGGCTATGGTAATAGTCATGTGTTATATATTAATAACATACACGGTCCATTATTAACGGGCTTAACACTTGAGGACTTGCCACAATGTCCTGGCTGTGAGAACATCACAGTTTGTAGAAGGTGGGTTTGGCAAAAATATAGAGTGTGTTAAGCTTTATTCATTTTATTCTTAAAAGTTTCATGGTACAAGCTTATGGCAAGATGTTAAAGGGACATATTTTAGTAGAAAAACTTACTGAGTTGATTCGTATACTCTCAAAAAAAATTTCAAGCTTGACTCTTTCAAAATTATGCTTTTTTAAAAAGATTATTTTTTTTACTCATGAGAGACAGAGGGGGGGGAAAGAGAGAGAGAGAGAGAGAGAGAGAGAGAGAGAGAAAGGCAGAGACACAGGCAGAGGGAGAAGCAGGCTCCATGCAGGGATCCCGATGTGGGACTCAATCCCAGGACTCCAGGATCACGCCGTGGGCCGAAGGCAGGCTCCAAACCGCTGAGCCACCCAGACGTCCCCCAAATTATGCTTTAATTACAAAAGTAATACACAGTATAAAATATCAAACAATACTAATTACATAGGGGGAAAAATAAAAGTGTCATTTCAGCTCCCTCTGATCCAAATCTCATCCTTCAGAGGCAAGCATTTTAAGAGTTTTGGAGCCTACCTATCATCATGCACACACACACATACACACATGTATAAAGAAGATAAGCTGTTTCCTACTTCAACTATACATTTTGTTTAATGATTTGCTTTCTTTACTAATCATTATGACAGAGATATCTTGCCTTGTCAGTACATCTAGCTCCTCCCTCATTCTTTCCCCATATTGCACAGTGTAAATATCTTAGAGAGTAATCTCCATAATGTCTTTGGGACATTTCCTGTTGCTGGGCATTTAGACTACTACAAATATTTCCCCTTCATCAACCATAATGCAATGATATTTTCATACATTATCAATTTAGAATATTCCAAGAGAATCCACCACCCAGTATTATGGCTATTAAACCCCAAACAAGATCCAGATAATTTGCCCTTCTTGTTTAAGTGGGAGAAACATGCATGAAGCTGACTACATAAGCACTCCTAGATGGCACTCATGATGATGGCAATGAGGATAATGATAACTCATATTAAATGAGTACCCAGGTATCACACATTTGATGGTCATTAAAATTATTTACTTGTCAAAAAAAACCTATGAGGTAGTCACCACTATATTTCCTTAGATCTAAGATTCATATATTGTCATATTCTATCAGCTCTGAATTCAAGATGTGCATCAGTATACTTGGAAGGGTTTTTTTTTCCCATGGTAGACCAAATAAATAATAATAGTGCATCTTACTATTGACTGGATTTGGCAATATACAGTACAGTATCATTCTCATTGCATAAATGGAAACACTGAGACTAGGGAACATAAGTACCCTGTCCAACATTAGACAGCTAATAAATGACAGAGATGGGATTCTTACGCAGGAAAACTGACAGTGGATTTCAAAATTATTATTATTGACTTACACTTTTCTATAATTTTCCAATTTTCCACCTTGAACTAGTTTCTCTTAACATGAGAAATTCTGAACTCATACAAAGAAGACAGAATGGACCTTCCATGTTCCCATCACCCAGCTTCAATGGCTATCTTTTTTTTTTCTTAATCCATTAGCCAACACCAATTATTTTCAGGCAAATCACAGATACCAAATCATTACAAACTATTGTATTACAAATAATACAATCAATACAATATACAATAATACAAATCACAGATACCAAATTATTACAAATTATTGTATTACAAATAATACAAATTATTCTCTGTATCTGAATTAATCTCTAAGACAAAGATTATTTTAAAGCATAACCATGATCCTATTATTGATGTAGGAAAGATGTTAAAGGTTTGAGGCCAATGGCCCAGAAAGAATTCTTGAGACATCTTGGTGCAAAAAAGGTGGTTTTATTAAAGCACAAGGACAGGAACCATGGGAAGAAAGAGCTGTACTGGGGTTGTAAAGAGTGACTGATTATATGGTTTCATATAATATGAATTAGGGATAGCGTAAGCCTCCCAGGCATTTCAGAAACAAGGTTTCCAGGATCCCAAGGGGGCTAGATATTGTTAGGAAAAGGTCATTTATTACTACTTAGTAAAAACTCAGTCATGAGACTCTTCAGATGTATATCGGTGGGCTATATGCTTGGGAGATGATTGCTAACAGGTATCTTGAGCAGAGGGTGGTTGTGGTGGTGGATAGAGATAAAGGAAGTTTCCAAATGAATTCTTATATGTTAAAGTAGACTTACAGGATCCTGGGGGGTCCGGCTTAGATTGCCTTTTGCCCTTAGCAAAGTATTAACATCCAGGCAGCTGAGTTTCTAGAGGAATGTCACTCTGCCTGCTTCAAGGACTTGTCAGTGGGTAGGTAAGGACTTGTCCTTATAGGTAGTAAGGAAATTTAATTTTTCTTTTGCCTTTGTTTCCCACATCTTTATCACATATAAAAATTAACAATAATTTCTTAATATCATCAAATATTCAGTGTTCAGATATGCCCAATTGCTATCACAAATAATGCTGCAATGAATGCATTATATGTGTACGTAGGAGTATGTTTTCATTTTTATTAGTAACAGTTTTGGATAAATTCCTACAAGATAGAATTTCTAGGCCAAAGAGTAACAACTTTCCAAGTTTGTAACATAAGCCAAACTGCCTAACAATAAATTGTTTTGCTAATTTACACTCTTATCAATGCCGTAATTGAGTGCTAGCTTTCCCAAACCCTGCACAACGTTAGACATAAACAATCTTTTTCCACCCTTGTCATTCTTAATATGCCATCTTGTTTTTTGGCTTTTTTTTTCATGTGTGCTTATTAATTAAGTGACTTTTCAAATGTCTACTGGCCATGTGTGGATAGCTTCTTCTAATTCCTTGCCCATTTTTCCATATTTTAATACCTCTTTGTACCTGAAGGGAAAGTTAACAGAGAACTGGCTCAGGAGCCAAACTACTTACATTTGAATTGAATTTCTGCAGCAACAGAAAAGGGAGTGAGAGAGGAACAACAAAATAGAACCAGATCATCTAGGGGTCCCCTCACCCACTGGCCCTGTTCTGGCACCAATTTTCATTCCCCCTCCTGCACCCCCACCCGTAGCGGCTCCCTAGTCAAGTCAACGTCACTCCGGAAAAAAGCAAGTCATAAAGATCTGAGCCTAAATTCATCTTCCCTTCCTAAATCCCACCAGGTGTCATAAAGATCTGAGCCTAAATTCATCTTCCCTTCCTAAATCCCACCAGGTGTTCAAATCCAACTTATGGCGCAGTAGTTGCCTCTATTCGGCTGCCTGCCAGTCTCCATTTCACTGAGGTCTCTGCCCTCGGCCCCAGGATCCAAGCCTTCCAGCCCGCACAGGTGGCCCGTCCAGCGCCTTTAGGCCTTCACCAGGGTCGTCCCCTGCCCTGTCACCAGCACTCTGACCCCCACAGCACCCACCGGAAGCACAGACCCCAGTTCAGATCAGGTTCCCTACACCTAGTCTGGGTCCAGGGGTTCCCACGTGACGTCGTTTCCCTGGCAACGGTTCCTTCCTCCTGGAGGTAGCCGCCAAGAAACTGAAAGAGTGCTAAAGCTCAGCTATAACCAGTGAAATGTAGACTGGCCTGCTGAAAGTTTCGTCTATTTCTATGGAAATTAGCTGGGAAATACAAATAAAAGAATGGAAGGAATTGGAGACTTTTACCAATGCATAGCTCTCTATTGTTAGGATTCTTAGAATGAGCATGTGCTATTTTTGTAATTAAATCAACTAAGGGAAAAGAATGATGAATAAATAAAAAGTTTATTATGTATACAGAAAAAAATCCTATGCTTACAGCAACTTATGTAGCTTTAGAAATATGTAATGTTTTACAAAAGGGTCATGACAATGTGCAAACGTCAGTTCAGACTTCAAGTAGAGTTAATCTTCAGATGAGAGATTTTAAAAAGCCCTCTATTTATCGTCAGGGGGCCTAGAAGGACCTGATATTCTGAGCATTTCTGTCAGAAAGACAGAGATCCTGCCAGAGAACCTTTGTGACCAGTCACAAAATCAAGTCCCTGGGAGAAGAAAGAGAGGAGAAAACCAAGCATATTAGAAATTAGGAGACTTAGACCATGCAGAAATATTGAGCTCAGAGACTCTGAAACCATGCTACTGAAGCGGGAGAGCTTGGTTCTTGTCCCATGGAGTCAAAGAATGAATTTACTGGACAAAGGAGGGTGAGTAAACCCATAGAAGCTTATTAAGCAAAGATACAGAAAAAGCTCTCAGAAGTGAGAGAAGTGGTTGCCCCTGAGGGCTTTTTTGGTTGGCCTTTTATAGAAAAACCTGACTAGGGAGTTGATGGCCTTGAGATTTATTGAGTGAATGACATATGACTGTTTTGAGTCCCTGGTGAGTACTTGATAGCCCTCAAAGGAAGATATTCCCTAGTATTTGGGCCAGATTTACTTCCTTGTCTTTGTTTTTGTTGCCTTATCTCTGTTTCCTTGGGATTTATAGGAGCCTGACTCTGGGTCTTTCCCTTATCTTTCCCTGCCTAGCCCCATCTGTCCCTAACTCATTCCCTTGGTTAGAATCCTGCTCTGCTCTTTGCTAGGTTATGTGATCTCTGGCAAGTTAGCTAACCTCTCTGGGTCTCGGTTTCTTCATTTGTTCATTGTTTGTCGTGAGGGTTAAATTAGCAAATTAGTGTTTGTAAGGCACTTAAAACAATGTCTGGCAAGTGGGAAGGAAGTCCTATGTTTGTTAAATAAGTAAGATGTGGGACACAGAGAGCCAAAATGTAGCAGAAGAGAACTGTGAGCCACACTTAGTAATAAGAACCACATGAGTAAGCCGTTTATTGGGTTTGTTGCTATGGCTTGGGCAAAGCCTTTTGTCATTTGCATAAAGTCCAGAGTTGGCCAATTCCACCAGCACCAGATGGGTCCCACCTGGGTATGAAAATCAATGTTTTGTACTGAGAGTGGGTAAGATCAAGTAAGCAGCCCCACTTATACAATTATGTTCTTATGCGGTCCATTCCTATCTTTCTCTGTTAAAGCCTTAAGCAAATACAAAATGTCCAGCCATCTATCATTCCTAAGTTGGCAGGCAATACAAGAAGACCCTTACATGTGATGCAAATAAAGCACATATAACACATAGTACTATCACAAATAATCTAAAAATTCAGATCTTTAGAACAGTTTTAGGGATGCTGATATAGCCCATATTCCCCTTGTCAGAAACTTATGGTGCTCTTTAAACAAGTGATACATGTACCCTGGGCATCCCTTCATATAGGGCACAATGGTCTTAACTTTTTCAAACACAGCACCTCTGTCTCCAACGTTCTACTCACTTCTCTTTGGGGCACAGGGACAATCATTTTAGGTAAGGTAGCTTAGGACAGTTAAAGACATATTGCTCTCCTAAGATAAAGAGGCTCTAGTCATGGGCTCAACAGAAGTAGGGTGTAAGTGTGTTAGATGATTAGAAAGAGAGATGGGAATTTCTTAGGGACTTTTGGTGGGGGAACAGAGGACTAGCTGAAGACAAAACACATTGATAAGTCCTTGAAACAGGGACAGTGACATTCCTCTACAGACTCAGCTGCCTCCAGGTTAATACTTTGCTAAGGGCAAAAGGTAATCTTAGCCCAACCCCCAGGAGCCTGTAAGTCTATTTTAACATATAAAAATTCCTTTAGAAATTTCCCTTTATCTCTAAACCCCCAAGATACGTGTTGGCAATCATCCTCCAAGCACATGGCCCACCGATACACATCTGAAGGGTCTCATGACTCAGGTTTTATTAGACAGTAATAAATTACCTTTTCCCAACAATAGCTAGCCCTCTCCAGGTCCTGGAAACCTTGCTCCCAAAATTCCTTAGAGAGTACACTATCCTCAAACCCCTCCCAACTCCCAGGTATATAATCAGCCACCCCTCACAGGCCCAGGGCAGCAGCTCTTCCCGCTCACGGGTCCTGTCCCTGTGCTTTAATAAGACCACCATTTTGCACCAAAGATGTCTCAATAATTCCTTCTTGGTCGTCGGCTCCGGACTTCACCTATATTCCAAAACTTCATCATTTTCATGCAAAAATTAGCCCTTGAGGTTGACAGCATGCAATATAGTGATGACAAACCAGAGGTGGCTATTGAGCACTTGAAATGTGGCTAGTCCAAATTGAGATGCCCTGTAAGTATAAAATGCATACCAGATCTCTTAGGCTAAGTACAGAAACAGATGTAAAATATTTCATTCATAAATTCCTTTTTTAACATTGATTATGGGTTGAAGTGATAATACATGAGATATAGTAGATTAAACAAAATATATTATTAAAATTAATTTTACCTATATCTTTGAACTTTTTAAAACATGGCCACTAGAAAATCTAAAATTGCAAATGTGGCTCACATATTTTTGTTGGACAGCATGGCTCTAGGACCTAAAGTTATATTTAACTATTGATACTATAGATCAAATTTACTTTTTTACTTTAAAGATTTTATTTATTTTTTCATGAGACACACACACACACACACACACACACACAGAGAGAGAGAGAGAGAGAGAGGCAGAGACAGGCAGAGGGAGAAGCAGGCTCCATGCAGGGAGCCCGAAGTGGGACTCAATCCCAGGGCTCTGGGATCTTGCCCTGAGCCAAAGGCAGATGTTCAACCCTGAGCCCCTCAGGCGTCCCTCAACACTGAGCCCCCCAGGCGTCCTGATACTGTAGATCAGATTTACAATTACAAAAGTAGGGAGTGCATATGCCAGAAGATACTTGCACACTTGCATATGTGATGAGGAAACAGAAGGCAAGCTGAGGACAAAGCAGAAGCTGACACCCCCTTAGGTGGGACATGTGTGACATTCCTCAGGGCACTCCTGGCTGCCCTAAAGCTAAGGAAAGAAAAAATCAGATAGTTAATTTATAGCGATTACAGTCCTGCAAGACAGGAGTCTCCCTCAGATTACAAATGTCTTAGTACTTTAGAAGAACAAAGCATTTTTATCAATAGCCTAGCTTCCAGAAGGAAATGTAGATACAATTAAATGTCCTTATAGCCTGCAGCCCATTGACAGATACTTGAAGCAGGCAGAGTGCAATGCTCCCTCCTCCAGGAAGCTCCCAACTATCTTGATGTTAATGCCTTGCTAGAAGGAAAAACAACCTTAACTTGACAATGACAAGGCCTCCAGTATCCTGTGAGTCTTTTTTAACATGTGAAAATCCTTTTGAAACCTCTCTTTTCCTTACCTCCCCCAACTCCCAAATATATAGTCAGTCACCCCTCACAACCCCAGTGCAGCAGTTCTTTCTGCCCAGGGGTCCTGTCCCCCTGCTTTTAATAAAACTACCTTTTTGCACCAAAGACATCTCAAGAATTCTTTTTTGGTTGTAGGCTCCGAACCTCACCTATATTCCAAAACTACATCATATGCGCTTTTAAAATTTATTTTTGCTTAGTTTTCATCTTATCACTTTTAATGTATATTTGTGTATGTTTTAAAATGTAAAAATATAAAATACAGGAATGCATATTGTATATATTATATATACATACAACATATTCATTTTGTATGTTTATGTAGTATGTATTATATTATCTGTGATAGATATATATATTTTTATATAAAACACTTTACATATTTACACTTTTTTATGGACAAAGGTGAAAAAAACCTTTCTCAACCATGCAAACAAACTCCTTCCTGCTTTAGGGCTTTTCCCCTTATTATCCTCTCTGCCCGAAACATCTGTCTCTAGATCTTTGAAAAGTTGACTCCATTTTGACATTTGTGTCTTGATTCAAATGTCACCTAGTGAGGGCTTCTCCCTAATCTTCTAACCCTATACAATCACTATAGTTACTTTCTGCCACATTCCCTTATCGTTCGCTCTGTTCTATTTTCTTTATAACATAGCTTCTTTCTGAAATGTTCTTGCTCATTCATTTATTTAAATAAAAACTGGAAAATCAGAACATTCCTTTTTGTTTGTTTGTTTGTTTTGGTTTGGTTTGTTTTGGTTTGGTTTGTTTTGGTTTGGTCTGGTTTTTGTTCCACTGAGCACCATTTAAGAAGAAAAAGCGCAGCAAGTGGAGCCAGACAAATCTGGAGCATGTAGTTCAGATTAAGAAAATTTAGAACGATAGATTTAATCTTCTGAGAATGAAATTTAACCAGGTCCCTCAAGAGCCTTGCTGATGTGGCATAGGGGTACTTTAATAAACAGTCCTAAGCCTCCAAAAATACTGGCCATGCTAATTTAGCTGCACAAGAAGGAAGTGTCCTGTGTGTCTGGCATAAGGATCTCAGGATTTGGAAAGGAGGTTTTCTACATTATTTTTGGTGTGAAAAAACATACCAAGTGTCAAAAGGCAGAGAAGACTCTGGATCCAAGCTGCCTAGATGTGGATCCCAGCTCTGCTACGCTATTAGTCCAAGTTACTTAACCTTTCTGGGGTTCAAATTCCCCATATGTAAAATAGAAATAATTATTGTACCTATTCTATAAGTTTTTTTGTGACAAATTAATATATGTAATATGTTTATAATAATGCCTGGCCCATAAGTACTATATAAATATGGATTAAAATTAAAAATAAGAGGCAGAAAAGATTGGGAAAATTGTTATTTTTTTGTATATTTTTCATTGGAGTTCGATTTGCCAACACAACATATAATATAACACTCAGTGCTCATCCTGTCAAGTGCCCCCCTCAGTGCCCATCACCCAGTCACCCCATCCCCCCACCCACCTCCCCTTCCCCTACCCCTTGTTCGTTTAAGATTGGGAAAATTAAAAGGTAAACCAACATAGCTACATCCCCAGCCTAAAGTAAATAAATTTCATGAACACCACCAGAGATCTCATCGAGGCATTTAAAGTAGGGAAATCTTGTGCAATTATTGTATTGTGAAGCTAACAATGGTTGTTATGTTAGAAATGTAATGTTAGAAAACAATGACAGATGCCTTAGAGATCTGGAGTGAGGAATCACAACAAAAATTGAAATCCAACTTGACTAAGATTGGGAAATGCTAACGTGAGCTACTAAGCAGATGTCGATGGCCGAATCCGGTGTGCAATCAGTGTACGGCCAGAAAGCTAAGAATGATTTTTACATTTTAAATGATTGAAAAGATTAAAAGAATAATATTGTGTGACATGTCAAAATTATATGAAATTAGAATTGCAGTATCCAAACTTAAAGTTTTATTGGAACACAGCCACAATAATTTATTTACATATTGTCTACAGTTGCTTTCACACTGCATCTTCAAAGTTAAATATTTCAACATCAGAGCAAGAGAGAAAGAACCTGGGTCCCTGTTACTATGGAGTCACCACACAGACCTTGGATGACTTAGACTATTACATTTTATTTGGGGGTATTGTTGTATTAGCTAATTAACCTGTACTATGACTTATACAGGTTACAAGCAAATGTACACAATTAATTTGGATAACTCTCTACACAAACATGCTCAGAAGATACTGATTTAAAAGATTGCAGAATTCTCCTGGGTATAATTTAGTCAAAATTCATCAAGTAGGGCAGCCCAGGTGGCTCAGCGGTTTAGCGCCTGCCTTCAGCCTGGGGCGTGATCCTGGGGACCTGGGATCAAGTCCAGCATCAGGCTCCCTGCATAGAGTCTGCTTCTCTCTCTGCCTCTCTCTCTGTGTGTCTCTCATGAGTAAATAAATAAAATCTTTTTTAAAAATTTACCAAGTACAAATAGTTGTCTTTGTATCATTCTTATGAACAGCTTTGTTCCAAAGATGATAACAATGAATGATCTAAAATTCCTCAGTGATTAGAAGATGATAGAGGAGTAGGGGGACCCTAAGCCTCTCTTGTCTCTGGAACACAGCTAGATAGTTATCAAATCATTCCGAACACCCAAGAAATCAATCTTAGGTCTGAGAGAACAAAAACTGCAAATCTACAAGTAGAAAAGTGACCAACTTTTGGAAAGTAAAAGGTACAGAGAGTTTTCCTGGGGGAGAAATAGCTGTGGGTAAGGCGGCAGGGAGGGAGCCTGCTTACAGAGGTATTAGAAGCAGCGGAGCACAAAATCTGAACTTTTAGAAGTCTCCTACCCTGGAGGGGGGGATGTTCCTGATTTAAAGGTGCTCAGGTAGCAAAGCAGGGAGGAATCCCAAGAGTGACAGGGTGGCCTGAAGATCCCCTGTTTTGCGAGAAGAATAGGTGATGCCAGCATGCTGCATTGTTCTCAGGCATAGGAGTGGGGAAGCCTGCTGAAAACAGCAAGTCTTGATGCTGGCTTTCTCCTCTGTTTTGCCATAAACTGCAAACTGCTGCGAGGTCATGCAGCCTCTTTCCTGGGACCCGCCGCAAGTGGCAAAAGCAGGGTGAGAACTCCCCCAGAGGAAGAGCACAGGTCCGCACTTCTGGGGTCCCTAAATTTTGGAGTTTTGAAACTCAGCCATACACCTGAGATAAGAAAGCTTGGACACGGGCAGGGTGAACTCAGGGTTCAGATGGAAACCCAGGACACAAGAAGAGTGACTGATGGCTCTTCCGTGAGACCTTATTGAAGTGTGGGGGGTGTGGACTTTTCAGCTCCAGGTCTACAGAGCAGGGCACTGCCATATTCATCCCCCCCCATCAAAGCTGAAAGACTTCAGGGAGCAAAACAGCACCATCTAGCGGAGACTAGAGCCACTTACATCAAGCCCCACCTCTCCTTGCCCTGGAGGGTCATTTCCATTGAAACAAGTCACCCAGAGAAACAATCAGCACAGCGGATTCCTCCCCTAGAAGATCAGCACAAACTAGTGCACGCAAAGTCTACTGATGATAGAGTGCTGCAAAACTCCAACTCTAGGGAAAACATGACCTAGCTACCTTTTTTACTTGTATTCTTTACCTTTCTATATTATTTTTTTTCATTTATTTTCTTACTTTTTTCAATTCCTTGTTTTATTTCTTATTATTAAATATTTTAGATATTTTTTTAAAGATTTATTTATTTATTTATGATAGACAGAGAGAGAGAGAGAGAGAGAGGCAGAGAGAGGCAGAGAGAGAAGCAGGCTCCATGCCGGGAGCCGGATGTGGGACTCAATCCCGGGACTCCAGGATCCCGCCCTGGGCCAAAGGCAGGTGCCAAACTGCTGAGCCACCAAGGGATCCCCCTAGATATTTATTTTTATGTATATTTCACATATATGTAATTTTATTTTTCTATTTTCCTTTAAAGGGATCCCTGGGTGGCGCAGCAGTTTGGCGCCTGCCTTTGGCCCAGGGCGCGATCCTGGAGACCCGGGATCGAATCCCACGTCGGGCTCCCGGTGCATGGAGCCTGCTTCTCCCTCTGCCTGTGTCTCTGCCTCTCTCTCTCTCTCTCTGTGACTATCATAAATAAATAAAAAAATTAAAAAAAAATCCATTCTATTTTCCTTTAAAAATTATTATTATTATTATTATTAGTTTTAGTTTTAGTTTTAGTTTGGGATCGGGATTCGTTCTAACAAGTAGACCAAAACACACCCAGAATCTAATTTTTCTCTTTTTTCTTTATTTTATGTTTTGTTTTTGTTTGTTTGTTCTTTATTCTGTCCTTTTCTGGACAAAGTCACGAGATGGAGAAATTCACTCCAAAAGAAAGAACCAAAGTAGAACTCAAGGCCAGGGATTTAATCAATACAGACATAAGTAAGATGTCTGAACTAGAATTTTAAACAATGATTATAAGGATGCTGCCCGGGCTTGAAAAAAGCATAGATGACACTAGAGAATCCTTTACAGTAGAGATAAAAGAACTACAATCTAGTCAGGCCAAAATTAAAAATGCTATAATGAGATACAAGCACAAATGGAGGGACCACAAAAATGAGGATGGATGAAGCACAGGAGTGAATCAGTGCTATGAAAGATAAAATTATGGAGAATAATGAAGCTGAAAAGAAGAAGGAAGGAAGGAAAGATAATGGATCATGAAAGCAGACTTATGGAACTCAGTGACTTATTAAAAATTAATAACATTCATATCATAGGAGTCCCAAAAGATGAAGAGAGAGACAAAAGGGAGCAGAAGGTTTCTTCAAACAAAACATAGCTGAAAACTTCCCTAATCTAGAGAAGGACACAGACATCAAAGTCCAAGAACCACAGAGAACCCCCATCAAATTCAACAAAGGCCTACCATTGCCAAGGCATATAGTAGTTAAATTCACAAAATGCATGGACAAGAAAAGAATCCCAAAAACAGCTAGGGGAAAAACAAAACAAAACAAAACATTCCTTAACCTATAAAGGAAGACGGATTGGGTTTGCAGCAGACCTGTCCAAAGAATCTTGACAGGACAGATAAGAAAGAATGTCAGGAAAGCCTCAACATGCTAAATTGGAAAAATACGCAGCCAAGAGTTCTTTATCTGCCAAGGCTGTCATTCAGAATATAAGGAGAAAGAAAGAGCTTCCCAGATTAACAGAAACCAAAGGTGTTCATGACCAACAAACTAGTCCTGAAATATATTTTAAGGGGGAACTCTTTGAGTAGAGAAAAAAAGACCAAAAGCAACAAAGACTAGAAAGGACCAGAGAACATCACCAGAAACGTGAACTCTACAGGTAACACAATGGCACTAAATTAATATCCTTCAAAAACCACTCTAAATGCAAATGGACTGAATGCTCCAATCAAAAGACATAGGAAAAAAAAAGACATAGGGGATCAGAATGTTTAACAATCATCCGCCTATATGCCGCCTTACCAGGGACTCATTTTAGACCTAAAGACACCTGCAGATTGAAAGTGAGGTGATGGTGAGCCATGTATCATGCTGATGGATGTCAAGTGAAAGCCACAGTAGCCATACTTATATCAGATAAACTAGATTTTAAGCCAAAGACTGTAATAAGAGATGAAGAAGGGCATTATATCATAACTAAGTGGACTATTTATCAGGAAGATCTAACAATTGTAATATGTATGCCCCCAATTTGGGAGCACCCAAATATTTAAATCAATTAATAACAAACGGATAGAAACTCATTGATAATAATACACTAAGAGTAGGGGTCCTTAAACCTCCCCCCCTTACAGCAATGCACAGATCACCTAAGCAAAACATCAACAAGGAAACAACCCCTTTAAATGACACACTGGACCAGATGGACTTAGCAGATATATTTAGAACATTTCATCCTAACGCTGCAGAATACACAGTCTTTTTGAGTGTACATGAAACATTCTCTAGAATACATCACATACTCGATCACACATCAGCCTCAAAAGTACAAGAAAATTGATCATGCCATGCATATTTTCAGATCACAAAACTATAAAACTTGAAGTCAACAACAAGGAAAAGTTTTGAAAGACTTCAAATACACGGAGGTTAAAGAACATCCTACTAAGGAATCAGTGGGCTACCAGGAAATTTAAAAAACACATTAAAACATACATGGAAACAAATGAAAACACGACAGTCCAAAACCTTTGGGATACAGCAAAGGCAGTCCTAAGAGGGAAGCATATTACAATACAAGCCTAACTTGAGAAGCAGGGAAAGTTTCAAATACACAACCTAACCTTACACCTAAAGAAGCTGGAAAAGGAACAACAAATAAAGCCTAAACCAGCAGAAGAACAGAGATAATGAAGATTAGAGCTGAAATAAATGATATAGAATTAAAAAAAAAAACCGGTGGAATGGATTATTGAAAGTAAGAGCTGGTTCTTCAAAAGAATTAACAAAATTGATAAACCCCTGGCCAGATTTATCGAAAAGGGACATGAGGCACATAGGTAAAAATCACTAATGAAAGAAGAGAGATCACAACCAGCACCTCAGAAATACAAACAATTACAAGGAAATATGAAAAATTATATGCCAACAACCTGGGCAGTCTGGATGAAATGGATGAATTCCTAGAAAGTTACAAACTACCAGAAGTGAAACAGGAAGAAATAAAAAATTTGAAAAGGCCCGAAACCTGCAAAGAACTTGAATCAATAAACAAATATCTCCAACAAATAGAAGTCCAGGTCCAGATGGCTTCCCAGGGAAATTCTACCAGACAATTAAAGAAGAATTAACACTTACTCTTCTCAAGCTGTTCCAAAAATATATATATAGAACTGGAAGGAAAACTTCCAAACTCATTCTACAAAGGCAGCATTACCATGAATCCAAAACCAGACCCCACCAAAAAGGAGAATTACAGGCCAATATCCCTGAGGAACGTGGATGCAAAAATTATCAATAAAATGCAAGCATATCAAATTCAACAGTACATTAAAAGAATTATTCACCACAATCAAATGGGATTTATGCCAGGGCTGCAGGATTCGCTTAACATTTGCAAATCAAACATCATACACCACATTAATGAAAGAAAGGATAAGAAACCATATGATCTTGTCAATAGATGTAGACAAAGCATTTGACAAAATACAGCATCCTTTCTTGATTAAAAACCTCAACAATGCAGGGAAAGATGGAACATACCTCAAGATCAAAGAGGCCATATACGAAAGACCCACAGCTAATACTATCCTCAATGGGGAAACACTGAGAGCCTTTCCCCTATGATCAGGAACTAGACAAGGATATCCACTCTCACCACTACTCTTTAGGAGGATACTGAAAGTCCTAGCCTCAGCAGTCGTACACCAAAATAATAAAAGGAATCCCAATTGGCAAGGAAGAAGTCAAGCCTTCTGCAGGTTTGACTTCCATGGAAAACATGATACTTTAAGTACAATGCCTGAAGGACTACCCCAATTTAATTGCTGGAACTAATGCATGAATTCAGCAAAGTCACAGAATATAAAATCAACGTACAGAAATTAGTTGTATTTCTGTACACCCATAATGAAGCAGTAGAAAAACAAATGAAGGAATCGATCCCATTTGCAACTGCACTAAAAGCAATAAGACCCCTAGGAATATACCTAATCAAAGAGGAAAAAGATCTGTACCCTAAAAACTATAGGACACTTAAAAGAAATTAAGGATTGTTCACCATACTAATCCATTATTATGAATAATTATTATCATAATTCACTGTTTGCAAAGAAATGGAAAAGCACTCCACGCTCATGGATTGGAAAAACAAACATTGTTAAAATGTCTATACTACCCAAAACAATCTACACATTACTTGAAATCTTATCAAAATACAACTAGCATTCTTCACAGAGCTGGAACTAACATTCCTAAAATTTTTATGGAACAATAAAGGACCCCACATAGCCAAAGCAACCCTGAAAAAGAAGAAAACTGAAGGCCTCGTGATTCTAGATTGGAAGCTATATTATAAAGCTGTAGTCGTCAAGAGAGTATGGTACTGGCACAAACACAGACACACAGATCGATGGAACACAATAGAAACCCCAGAAGTAGACCAACAATTATATGGTCAATTAATCTTCAACAAAGCAGTGGAAAAAAAGACAGTCTCTTCAACAAATGGTGTTAGGAAAACTGGACTACAAATTGCAGAAGAATGAAACTGGACCACTTTCTTCACCATACATGAAAAAGTAAATTCAAAATGGATGAGAGACCTAAATGTGAGAAAGGAAACCATTAAAATTCTAGAGGAGAATGCAGGCAGAAACCTCACTTGGACCTTGGCCAGAGCAACTACTTCCTAGACACATCGCCAGAGGCAAAGGAAACAAAAGCAAAAAGGAACCCTGGGACGTCATCAAGATAAAAAGCTTCTTCACAGTGAAGGAAACAATCAACAACACTAACAGGCAGCCTAACTAATGGGAGAAGATTATTTGCAGATGACGTATCTGATAAAAGGTTAGTACTTAAAATCTGTAGAGAACTTATGAAACTCAGCACCCCAAACCCAATAGTCCATGAACAAATGGGTAGAAGACATGAATAGGCACTTTTCCAAAGACATACAGATGGTAACAGACACATGAAAAGATGCTTCACATCACTTGTCGTCAGGGAAAAACAAATCAAAACCATGATGAGATACCACCTCACACCTGTCAGAATGGCTAAAATTAACAACACAAGAAAAAACAGTTGTTGTCAAGGGTGGAGAGAATGAGGAACCCTCTTACACTGTTGGTGGAAATGAAAACTTGTGCAGCCACTCTGGAATACAGTTTGTAGGTTCCTCAAAATGTTAAAAGTAGAACTAGGCTATGATCCAGGAATTTCACTGCTAGGTATTTACACAAAGAACTAAAAAAAATACAGATTTGAAGGGGTGCATGAACACTGATCTTTAATGCAGCATTATCAGCATTAGCTACACTATGTAGAGTGCCCAATTGTCCATCAAGTGGACAATGAATGAATGAATAAAGAAGATGTGCACACACATGCACACCAGTGCACACACACACACACACAGTATGGAATATTATGGAAAATAACATGGAATTTATTCCATATGGATGCTATGGAATATTACTTACCCATCAAAATGAATAAAATCTTGCCATTTGTAACAACATGGATGGAGCCAGGGTGTACTACACTAAGTGAAATAAGCCAGTCAGAGAGAGACAAATACCATATGATCTCACTCACATGTGGAATTTAAAAAACAAAACAGGTGAACAGTCAAGAAAGGGGGGAGAAAGATGAGAGTGAAATAAATAAACCATAAGAGACTCAACGTTAGAGAACAAACTGAGGTTTGATAGAGGGGGGTGGGTGGGGATTGGGCTAGTTGGTGATGGCTATTAAAGAGGACACCTGTAGTAATGAGGAGGGAACTGCGTGTTGTATGCACGTGATGAATCACTGAATTCTACTCCAGAAACCAAAATTTCACTGTGTGTTAACTAAAATTTAAATCAAAAATATGAAAAAAAATTCCTGAGTGACTAATAAATCATGTCCACCTCATGTTGTTTTATACAAGACTAATTTGTGGGAAAAGAGTTAAGATTTTAAAATGGAGGGTGAGTAGGGGACCCTAAGTATGTCTGGTCTCTCAAATTCAGCTGGATAGTTATCAAATCTTTTCAAACACCTGAGAAATTAATCATCTATCTGAGAAAAGGACTGCTGCAATTCTACAAGTAGAAAGGCGACCACTTTTTTGGAAGTCGGGTTTTATGGGGACTTGAATCCAACGTGATATATCTAAGGATACGGTGAAGGGAATGGAACCTGCTGATGGAGGTACCGCAAAGTATTACAAGCAGTGGAGCAGAAAATCTGGACTTTTAGAAGTCTACTACAGTGGGGTATATCCCTGACTTACAGGTGCTCAGGTGGTAAAGCCAGGCAGAATCCCAGGTGTGACAGCATTGTCTCGGGATACCTGGGGTCTCAAGAAGAACGGGCAGTGCCTGAGTGCAGCAGAGTTCCTGGGTGTAGGTGCATGGAAACCAGCTGAAAGCAGCAAGCCTAGGCACTGGCTTTCTCCTCTGTTGCTATAAACTGTGAACCACTGTACAATGATTTTTCTGGGAGTGGTCTAGTAAAAGGCAGAAGCATGGGGAGGCCCCCTCACTCACTGGGAAGACCAGAATGGGTCCCTGTTGCAGAAGTCCACCCATAAAATGTGGAGTTTTGAAACTCAGTCAAATGTCTGTGGTAAAAATTCAGTCACGTGCCAGGTGGCCATAGAGTTCTGGTGTAAATTTAAGAGACAAGGGTGACTGACTGCTTTCCTATGAGTGCTCACTGAAGTGGGAGGTGTGAACTTTATGCTCTTGGAATAGAGAGAGGGGTACCACCATATTCATCTGTCCATGGATGCTGGAAGCCATCAGGGAGCAAAAGGGTGGTGCATAGTGGGATCTGAAGGTGCTTACACTGAGCTCTGCCTCTGCATAAGGGAGGCATATTTGTAATAGGTCAAGTCCACCTGAGAATCAGAGCAACAGGCCCCTCCCACAGAAGGCCAGCAAGAACAATTAGTTCTCACTAAATTTACTGATATTCAGCTCTTGGGGAAAATAGTACATTGCATTCCTTGTTTTCTTATTCAGTATTGTTTTTTCAATTATTTTAATTTTTAATTATTTTAATATACTTTTATTTGCATTTATTTACTTATTTATTTATTTATTTATTTATTTATTTTTTGCTTCCTCACATTGAATTGTGTGTGTGTGTGTGTGTGTGTATATATATATATATATATATATACACATATATATATAGTGTGTGTGTGTGTAACTACCTATATAAAGTTTTTCTTTCTTTCTTATTTTTAGAATCTGTATTCTTTTAACAGGAAGACCAAAACACTCCCAGGATAGAGTTTTTTTGTATTTGTTTTGTTTTATTTTGTTTTTTCTTTTGTCATTGTTATTGTGGTTATCTTCCTTTATCTTCTTTTCTCAATAAAATGATGAGACAGAGAAATTTACTCCAAAATAAATAAGAGAAGGAAGCATTCACTGCAAGAGATTTAATGAATCTGAATAAAAGCAAGATACCTGCACTAGAATTTGAAACTACATTTGTAATGATAACTAGCTGGGTTTGAGCAAAGCATAGAAGACACTAGAGAATCACTTCCTATAGAGGTAAAAGAATGAAAATCTACTCAAACCAAAATTTAAAATGCTATTACTGAAATGCAGTCCCAGATGGAGGCTACAAAAATAAGGATAAACAAGACAGAAGAGTGAATCAGTAGTATAGTAGATAAAATGTTGTAAAATAAAGAAGCTGAAAAGAAGAGAGAAACTAAACTACTGGATCATGAAAATAGACATGGAGAACTCAGTGAATCTATAATGTGAAATAATATCTGTATAATAGGAGTTGCAGAAGATCAGGAGAGGGAGAAACTGCCAGGTTCTTTGAACAAATTATAGCTGAAGATGTCCCTAATATGGGGAAGGAGTCAAGCATTTAAGACAAAGAGGCACAAAGAATCCCTCTCAAAATCAATAAAAATAGGTTAACACCTGATGATATAATAGTGAAGCTTGCAAACTCCAAAGATAAAGAGAAAATCCCGAAAACAACTAGGACAAGAGATCCTAAACCTACAAGGTTAGACACATGTGACTGGCAGCAGACCTGACCACAGAGACCTGGCAGGCCAGAAAGGACTGTATGAACTATTCAAAGTGCTGTATTGGAAAAATATGCACCCAAGAATACTTTATCTAACAAGGCTCTAATTCAGAATAAGAGGAGAGATCAAGGGTTTCCAAGAGAAACAAAAACTAAAAGGAATTTGTGAACACTGAACCAGTGCTGAAAAAATATTAAAGGGGATCCTTTGATTGGAGAGAGAATACCAAAAGTAACAAAGACCAAAAAGGGACAGACACAATCTACAGGGACAGGACATTATGGCAATAATGTCATATTGCTCAATAATTACTCTGAAGGTAAATGGAATAATTTTTCCAATCAAAAGACATAGAGTATCAGAATGGATTAAAAAAACACCAGGATCTATTGATATGCTGCTAACAAGGGACTCATTTTAGACCCAAAGATAACTCCAGATTGAAAGAGAGGTGTTGGATGGGATGCCTGGGTGGCTCAGCGGTTGAGTGTCTGCCTTGAGTCCCAAGATCAAGTCCCGCATCAGGCTCCCTGCATGGAGCCTGCTTCTCCCTCTGCCTATGTCTCTGCCTCTCTCTGTGTATCTCTCATGAATAAACAAATAACATCTTTAAAAAAAGGAAAGAGAGGTGTTATAGAATGATGTATCATGCTAATGGACATCTAAAGAAAGCTGGAGTGGCCATCCTTACCCAGACATACTAGATTTTAAAACAAAAAGTATAATCAGAAATTAAGAAGGACATTATATCATAATAAAAGACTCCACCAAAAAAAGTTCTAACAATTGTAAATATTTATGCCCATAACGTGGGTGCACCCAAATCTATAAAACAATTAATAAGAAAATTAAAGAAACTCATTGAAAATAATATGATAATAGTAGGGGACTTAAGGATCCCATTCAAACAATGGAGAAATCTTGAAAGCAGAAGATCAACAGGAAATAAGGCCTTGGAAGGGCACATTGGACCAGCTGGACTTAACAGATCTTTCAAAACATTTCATCCTAAAGAAGCTGAATACACATTCTTCTTAAGTGCACATGGAATATTCTCCAGAACAGATCACATATTGCATCACTAATCAGGACAAAACAGATACCAAAAGATTGGGATTATTCCCTGCATATTTTCAGACCACAGATATTTGAAACTCTATCTCAAATTGCAAGAGGAAATGTAGAAGGTACTGAAATACTAGATGGTTAAAGAGCATACTAATAAGAATGAATGGATTAAGCAGGAAATTAAAGAATTTTAGGGATCCCTGGGTGACTCAGTGGTTTAGTGCCTGTCTTCGGCCCAGGGCATGATCCTGGAGTCCCGGGATCGAATCCCACATCAGGCTCCCTGCATGGAGCCTGCTTCTCCCTCTGCCTGGGTCTCTGCCTCTCTCTCTCTCTCTCTCTCTCTGTCTCTGTGTGTGTGTCTCTCATGAATAAATAAATAAAATCTTTTAAAAAATAAAGAAAATAAAGAAGAATTTTAAAAATTCATAGAAACTAATGAAAATTAAAACACAACTGTTCAAAATCTTTGGGATAGGGGCAGCCCCAGTGGCTCAGCGGTTTAGCGCCTCCTTCAGCCCACGGCCTGATCCTGGAGACAGGGGATCGAGTCCCACATCGGGCTCCCTGCAAGGAACCTGCTTCTCCCCCTGCCTGTGTCTCTGCCTCTCTCTGTCTCTGTCTCTCATGAATAAATAAAATCTTAAAAAAAGAAACATATTTAAGAAAAAATCTTTGGGATACAGCAAAGGTAGTCGAAAAAGGGAAGTACACTAAAATACAAGTCTCTCTCAAAAGCTTAGAAAAATCTCAAATACACAAGCTAACCTTACACTTAAAGAAGATGTAGAAAGAACAACAAGAACTAATCCAAGCAGGAGAAGATAATTTATAAAAATTAGACCAGAAATCAATGAGATAGAAACCAAAAGAACAGTAGAACATATCAATGAATCTAGGAGCTTGTTCTTTGAAAGAATTAATAAGATTGATAAACCCTTGGCCAGATAAATCAAAAAGAAAAGAGAAAGGACCAAAAAAAAAATAAAGTCCTGAGTGAAAGAGGAGAGATAACAATTAACACAGTTAATTGAATAAACAGTTATAAGAATATATTGTGAGAAATTATATGCCAACAAACTAGGCAATCTGTAGGAAATGGATGCATTCCTAGAGACATATAAACTAACAAACTTGAAACAGGAAGAAATAGAGAAGTTGAACAGACACAACCAGCGAGGAAATTGAAGCAGTCATCCAAAACCTCCCCCCATAGAAGAGTCCAGGGCCAAATGGCATCCCAAGGGAATTCTACCAAATATTTAAGGAAGAAAAAATACCTATTCTACTAAAGCTGTTTCAAAAAAGAGAAATAAAAGGAAAACTTCCAAATTTGTTCTATGAGGTCAGCATTACCTTAATCCAAAAAGAATTAACAGACCAATATCCCTGATGAACATGGATGCAAAACTACTCACAAAGATATTAGCCCAGAGAATCCAACAATCTGTTAAAAGGATTATTCACTACAACCAAGAGGGATTAATTCCTGGGGTAGGAGGGTGGTTCAACATTCACAAATCAATCAACATGATAGATCCCATTAATAAAAGAAAGGACAAGAATTATATGATACCCTCAATTGATGCAGAAAAAAAAACAGTTGCAAAATAGAGCATCGTTTCTTGATTAAAACAATCCACAGGATAGCGATAGAGGAAAATTACCGCAATATGACAAAAAGCCAACTATGAAAACCCCACAGCAAATATCACCCTCAATATGGAATAACTGAGTTTTACCCCTAGTCAGCCATACAGCAAATATGCTCACTCTCACCAATGTTGTACAAAACATAGTACTAGAAGTCGTAGCCACAGCAATCAGAAAACATAAAGAAATAAAAGGCATTCAAGTTGCCAAGGAAGCAGTCAAACTGTCAGTTTTCACAGATAATATGATACTTTATGTGGAAAACTGAAGAATCCATCCCAGAATTGCTAGAACTCATAGAGCAATTCAGCAACCTGGCAGAATATGAAATCAATGCATAGAAATCAGTGGCATTTCTATACACTAACAATGAGACTGAAGAAAGAGAAATTAAGAAATCAATCCCATTTACAATTGCACCAAAACCATAAGATACCTAGGAATAAATCAAAGAGGTAAAGGATCTGTACTTTGAAACACTACATAATACTTATGAAAGAAATTGAGGAAGACACAAAGAGATGCAAAAATATTTCATGCTCGTGAATTGGAAGAATTAAAATTGTGAAAATTTCTATGCTACCCAGAGCAATCCACACATTCAATGCAATCCCTATCGAAATACCAGTGACATTTTTCACAGAATTGGAACAAATAATTCAAAGATTTGTATGGAGTAGAAACAGACCTCAAATAGTGAGAGGGATGTTGAAAAAGAAAAGCAAAGATGGTGGCATCACACTGTCAAGTTTCAAGCTGTATTACAAAGCTGTAATCATCAAGACAATATGGTAATGACACAAAAACAGACACATAGATCAATAGAAAACCCAGAAATGAACCCTCAACTCTATGGTAAACTAATATTTGACAAAGCAGGAAACAGCATCCAATGGAAAAAAGACACTCTCTTCAACAAATACTATTGGAAAAATTGGACAAGTGACATACAGAGGAATGAAACTGGACCATTCTCTTAGACCATACACAAAGACAAACTCAAAATGGATGAAAGACCTAAATGTGAGACAGCAATCCCTCAAAATTCTAGAGGATACCACAGGCAACAACCTCTTTGACTTGGACTGCAGCAACTTCTTGCTAGACACGTCTCAAAAGGCAAGGAAAGCAAAATAAAAAATGAATTATTGGGACTTCATCAAGATAAAAGTTTTTGCATAGCAAAAGAAACAGTCAACAAAACTAAAAGACAACCTACAGAATGGGAGAAGATATTTTCAAATGTCTTATCAGATAATGGGCTACTATCTAAGATCTATAACATACTTATCAAACTCAACACCCAAAAACCAAGTAATCAAATCAAGAAATGGGCAGAAGCCAAGAACAAACATTTCTCCAAAGAAGATATACAAATGACTAACAGACACATGAAAAAACGTTCCACGTCACTTTCCATCAGGGAAATACCAATGAAAAATAAATTCAAAATGGATGAAAGACGTCAATGTGAAAGAGGATTCCATCAGAATCCTAGAGGAGATCACAGGCAGCACTCACTTTTCCTCAACCACTACTACTCAACCTCTAACTACTTGCTATATGCAACTTCAAAGGCAAGGGAAGACTATTGGTAATTTATCAAGATAAAAAGCTTTTGCACAGCAAAGGAAACAATCAACAAAACTAAAAGGCAACCGACAGAGTGGAAGAAGATATTTGCAAATGACAAATCAGATAATGGGCTTATGTCCAAAATCTATAAAAAAACTTATCAAACTCAACACCCCCCCCCCACACACACACAAATCCAAACAAGAAACATACAGAAGATGTGAACAGACATTTCCTGAAGACATACAAATGTCTAAGAGAGACATGAAAATTTGCTCAACATCACCTGGCATCAATAAAATAGAAATAAAAACCGCAATGAAATTCCACCTCACACTCTTCAGAATGGCTAAAATTAACAAATGAGGAAACAACATATGTTGGAGAGGGTGCAGAGAAAAGTGAACCCACTTACACTGTTGGGTGAGAATGCAAACTGCTGCAACCACTTTGGAAAACATATGGCTGTTCCTCAAAAAGTTTTAATTGATAAGAGCTACCCTATGATTCACCAATTGTTCTGCTAGGTATTTACTCAAAGGATATAAAAATAGTATTTGAAGGGGAACATGAACCACAATGTTTATAGCAGCGATGTCCAAAATAGCCCAACTATAGAAAGTACCCCGATGTCCACCAATAGGTGAATGGATAAAGAACATTTGGTACATATATACGCACAATGGAATATTACTTATCCATCAAAAAGAATGAAATTTTGCCCTTTACAACAAGGTGGATGGAACTAGATGGTATTATTCAAAGTCAAATAGGTCAGTCAGAACATGACAAACAGTATGATTTCACTCATGTGTGGAATTTAAGAAAGAGAACAGCTAAACATAAGGGAAAGCAAAGGAAAAAAATAAAACAAGATGAAAACAGAGAGGGAGGCAAAACATAAGAGACAATTTTAAAAAAAGATTTATTTGACACAGAGACAGAGAGAGCACAAGCAGGGGGAGTGCCAGAGGGAGAGGGAGAAACAGGCTGCCCCCTGAGCTGTGAGCTGATGGGTGGCTCCATCTCAAGACCAGAGGACCATGACCTGAACTTAAAACAGAATCTTACCCGAGCCACCCCAGTGCTCTAGAGACTATGAACTGTAGGAAAAAAAATGAAGGTTTCTGCAAGGGAGGTCATGGGGGATGGGGTAATTGGGTGATGGGCATTAAGGAGGGCATTTGATGTAATAAACACTGGGTGTTATATGCAATTGATCACTCAGTTGTACCCCCAAAACTAATAAAATAATACGTAATGAAAACTGATTTAAGAAAGGCTAATTTGGGACACTTGGGTGGCTCAGCGGTTGAGCATCTGCCTTTGACCCAGGGCGTGATCTTGGAGTCCCAGGATCGAGTCCCGCTTCGGGCTCCCTGCAGGGAGCCTGCTTCTCCCTCTGCCTGTGTCTCGGCCTCTCTCTCTCTATCTCTCAGAAATAAATACAAATCTTTAAAAATAAATAAAAAATAAACAGCCATTTATTTTTTTTTAAACAGCCATTTAAAAAAGAAAAAACAAGAACCATATGATCCTCGCAATAGATACAGAGAAAGCACTTGACAAAATGCAGCATCCATTCCTGATCAAAACTCTTCAGAGCTTAGGGACAGAGGGAACATTCATCAGAATCTTAAAAGCCATCTACTAAAAGCCCACAGCAAATATCATTCTCAATGGGGAAACCTTGAGAGCCTTTCCCCTAAGATCAGGAACATGACAGAGATGTCCACTCTCACCACTCCTATTCAACATAGTACTTGAAGTCCTAGCCTCAGCAACCAGACAACGAAAAGAAATGAAAGGCATTCAAATTGACAAAGAAGAAGTCAAAGTCTCACTCTTCGCAGAAGACTATGATACTATACATAGAAAACCCATAAGACTCCACACCAAGATTGCTAGAACTCACAGAGCACTTCAACAATGTGGCAGGATACAAAATCAATGCCCAGAAATCAGTGGAATTTCTATACACTAACAATGAAACTGAGGAAAGAGAAATTAAGTGGTCAACCCCATTTACAACTGTACCCAAAAGTATATGATACCTAGGAATAAACCTAACCAAAGAGGTAAATGATATACACCCTAAAAGCTACAGAACACTTCTGAAAGAAATTGAGGAAGACACAAAGAAATGGAAAAATATTCCATACTCAGGGATTGGAAGAATTAATGCTACACATTCAATACAATCCCTAACAAAATACCATGAACTTTATTCAGATAGTTGGAACAAATAATCTTAAGATTTTTGTGGAATTAGAAAAGACCCAAATAACCAAGGGAATATTGAAAAAGAAAACCAGAGCCGGGAGCATCACAATGCTGGATTTCAAGTTGTAGTACAAAGCTGTGATCATCAAGACAGTGTGGTACTGGCACAAAACCAGACACATAGATCAATGGAACAGAATAGAGAACCCAGAAATGGGCCCTCAACTCTATGGTCAACTAATATTCGACAAAGGAGGAAAGACTATCCACTGGAAAAAAGATGGTCTCTTCAATAAATGGTGCTAGGAAAATTGGACAGCCACATGCAGAAGAATAAAACTAGACCATTCCCTTACTGCATACACAAAGATAAACTCAAAATGGATGAAAGACCTAAATGTGAGACAAGAATCCATCAAAATCCTAGAGGAGAGCACACCCTTTTTTGAACTTGGCCACAGCAACTTCTCGCAAGATACAACTATGAAGGTAAGGGAAACAGGATAAGAAGCTTCTGCACAGCAAAAGAAACAGTCAAAAAACTAAAAGACAATCTACAGAATGGGAGGAGATATTTGCAAATGACATATCAGATAAAGGGCTAGTATCCAAGATCTACAAGGAACTTATTAAACTCAACAGGAAAGAAACAAATGATCCAATCATGAAATGAGCAAAAGACATGAACAGAAATGTTACCAAAGAAGACATCCACGTGACCAACAAGCACATGAGAAAATGCTCTGCATCACTTGCATCAGGGAAATACAAATCAAAACCACAATGAGATACCACCTCACACCAGTGAGAATGGGGAAAATTAACAAGGCAGGAAACAACAAATATTTGAGAGGATGTGGAGAAAGGAGAACCCTTTTGCACTGTTGGTGGAATTTGAAGTAGTACAGCCACTCTGGAATACAGTGTGGAGGTTCCTCAAAGAGTTAAAAATAGAACTATCCTACAATGCAGCAATTGCGCTGCTGGGGACGTACCCCATAGATACAGATGCAGTGAAAGACCGAGACACCTGCACCCTAATGTTTATAGCAGCAATGTCCACAATAACCAAATTGTGGAAAAAGCCTCAGTGTCCATCGAAAGATGAATGGATACAGAAGATGTGATATATATATATATATATATATATATATATATATATATATATAATGAAATATTACTCAGCCATTAGAAACAATGAATACCCACCATTTGCTTCAACATAGATGGAACTGGAGGGTATTATGCTGAATGAAGTAAGTCAATTGGAGAAGGACAAACGTTATATGGTTTCATTCATACGGGGAATATAAAAAATAGTGAAAGGGATTAAAGGGGAAAGTAGAGAAAATGAGTGGGAAATATCAGCGAGGATGACAGAACATTAGAGACTCCTAACTCTAAGAAATAATAGGTTAGTTGAAGGGAAGGTGGGCAGGGAAATTGGGTGACTGGGTGATGGGCACTGAGGGGTCTCTTGATGGGATGAACTCTAGGTGTTCTATTATATGTTGTCAAATCAAACTCCAATAAAAAAAAAGTGTACCAAAAAAAAAAAATCTGTCTTTGGCTCAGGTTGTGATACTGGAGTCCTGGGATCATTCCCCCATCAAACTCCCTGCAAGGATCCTGCTTCTCTCTCTGCCTATGTCTCTGCCTCTCTCCGTGTGTCTCTCATGAATAAATAAATAAAATGTTTAAAAAATAAATTCTATTCCCAAAACTAACAATTTGGTATATGTGAACTAACTTGTATTTAAGTTAAAAAATTTTTTTAAGTGAGAAAGATAATTTTACTTGGAGGAGAATTTTTGTATGATATTAAGTGGTATCATTTCAAACGAGATTGTTATGAATTTAGGATATTAAATATATTCCCTATTGTAACCACAAAGAAAATACATAAAACAGACAATTATAAGCAAAGGAAAATGAGACATAGGGATTCCTGGACATCTCAGTCAGTTAAGCATCAGCCTTTGGCTCAGGTCATGATCTAAGGATCCTGGGATTTAGACCTGTGTCTGGCTCCCTGCTGAGTGGGGAGTCTGCTTCTCCCTCTCCCTCTACCTCCTCCATCCTGCTCATGCTCTCTCCCCACCCCCAGCTAGCTCGCTCGCTCTCTCTCTCTCTCTCTCAAATAAATAAATAAAATCTTTAAAAATAAGAAAATGAGGAATAAATGAAAATGGAATGGAAGCAGTAATGGAGGAAATAAGGAACTAAAAGTTTATCAAAGTGATTGAAATAAGTTTTTCATTAGTAGGGATCCCTGGGTGGCGCAGTGGTTCGGCGCTTGCCTTTGGCCCAGGGCGCGATCCTGGAGACCCGGGATCGAATCCCACATCGGGCTCCCGGTGCATGGAGCCTGCTTCTCCCTCTGCCTGTGTCTCTGCCTCTCTCTCTCTCTGTGACTATCATAAATAAATAAAAAATTTAAAAAAAAGTTTTTCATTAGTAGTAAATATTTCAAATGTAATATATTAACACACTAATTTTTTAAAAAGAGATAGAATCGATTTAAATTAAAATGATCCAACTATGTCCTCTCTACAAGGAACTCACATTAGACCCTGTGTAGTTGTACCCTAATAGATTCTAATCCAAAAGAGGATGATGGTCTGGTGAGGCCAAAATAAGTGACCCAGAGACAGCAATTAAGACATAGGTTTATTGGGGAAACCTACCTACAGGGTGTCAGGAATGGCCAACCATATAAAGGATCTGCTGGGATCAACATGCAGCAAGCTTTATAGTGTAACAACTAGCCTAGCAAATATCTACATCCCCTCCCCTCTTTTATGACCAATGTTCCAAGAAGATTAAGACCATCTGAACATTCCTTTTCACAAGGGATGTACTTTGTGTTGGCCACCCCTGGAGCCCTGAACCTTGAATGCTAACAACACATTCTTCTACACATTCTACTTGATGGAAATATAAAGGGGGGGGATGTAATATCTACTTGATGGAAACATAAAGGGGGGATGTAATATCTACATTCTCAAATCTCTACATTCTCAAAATAGTGATTACCAAGACATTCAGGATGTGCTTGTATAAACCAGACTACCACATGCCACACAGATCCAAAGACACAAATATGTTGAAATGAAAAGGATGTAAAAATATATTCCATGCAAACAGTAAGCATGAAATTGCTGAGGTGCCTATGCAAATACCAGATTAAATAGAATTCAAATAACAAATGTTACAAGAGACAAAGAAAGAATATATATATGATATATATATATATATATGAGAGAGAGAATATATAACAATTATAGTCATATTGATACCAAACACCAGAACCCCCCATATAAGATAGACATTGAATGAATTGAAGGGACATGTAGACACTTCTATAAGGAAAGAGACGTTGAATTACATTATAAATAAGCCACTCCTAACAGACATATATAGAACATTCTACTCTAAAGCAACAGAATATGCATTCTTCTTAAGTTCTCATGGAACATTTTTCAGGGTAGATAATATGTTAGGCAACAAAACAAGTCTTCATAAATTTAAAGTTAAAATTATTTCAAGCATTTGTTTTCTTATGGTAATGGTATGAATGAAATTAGAAACAGGTAACAAGAAAACTAGAAAATGCACAAATATGTGGAGAATAATCAATATGTTCATGAATAACCAATAGGTCAAATAAGACACTGTTAAATAAATCTCAACATATATTGAGACAAATGAAAATGGAAATGCCACATACCAAAACTTATGATATGCAACAAAAATAGTTCTAAGAGGAAACTTTATATTAATAAATGTCTATATTAAGAAACAAGAGGTCAGTGATGTCAAGATCATGGCAGTGTGAGTCATTATTTTCTGTTGCTTTAGATCTGAAACTATTCAGACATTAATAACTGAGCAGAAGTGCATCTGCATGGCACATTAGGATACCCAAAGGTTTCTTCCATCTGTGTTCAAAAGCAGGTAGAAGGGACTTCATAGGAGGCTATGGAGCCAGAGGCGAGTCAGTGGAGACAGTTGCAGAGGTAGTAGTGGAACAGTGACAACCTTACTAGAAGAGGAGGATGAGGGTAAAGGAAGACAGTGGGGGTGTGCCAACCAGCACATGTTGCAACTGGAAGGAGTAAAGACCACAGTGACTGGTGAATGAGAAAGGAAAGGTAAAGAAAGAAAGAGGAGAGAGAGAACTAAGCTGTCTGCCCCTGGATTACAGCAAGCTGTCCAACTCAGACATCTGTGCCTCCTCTGTTTGAGGACATCCTTAGCAGGACATGGGCACATACAAAGCTTGAAGAGATAAGCACATAGCTTCCTCCACTCTGCCAACAGCATTTTATTTTTTAATGCTATCATTTTTATTAACATGCTCCCAACATCAGTGGTAAATTAGCTCTGGTAAAAGAAACCTAAAACTTGTGCTATGACACCACCTTCTGGAAAATAATAAAAAAGCTTCTAATTGCCAATTTGTTGAATTGTTAGAATCAAAGTACATAAAATACTTAAATCAGAAAGGTGTTCACTACTTCAAATGCAACAGAAGAAAATTTCATTGAACACTATTAAAAATCAAGGTACTACATCAGAATAAAAGAATATGACAGTTAAGATTGTGGAGAAGTAGAGGGACCTGGGCTTGCCTTGTCCTTTGAGCACAAATAGATGAACATCAAATCATTTTGAACACCTAGGAAATCAGCTGAGGTTTAAGAAAACAATCTGCACCATTGGAGGGAGAGAACATGGCAGAAGCAAAATTTGGAGAGGTGAACTGGGGGAGAGAAAAAGCCTCTGTGCTGTAAGGGGAAGGAGCCCTTTTGTGAAGAGAAGTCATAGAGAGAGGGAGCCAGTAGGAAAGAGAGAAATCCATGGGGTTCCTACAAGATGCTGCTGAGGGATCCCCTAGGTTTCAGGAAGATAAAATGTTCTCCTTCCTAGAGTACTTTTGGAAGAGGGTATATTGCCTCTCCAAGGACAAAAGACCTGCCAGGTGCCACTGAGAAGCCCATCAATAGCAGGGGACAAAAGCATATGCAGAGGGCAGATAACCTGTTTGCACCTCTTAGCTGTGTGTGATTCACCATAGACTCTGAGCACTCACACAAGCATGCAAATGCTTCCTGGGATAGATAGGTGTCAGGCACACTGAGGGAAGCAGGTAAGTGCCTTGCTAGGTCCTTTAAGATTTGGAGTTTTGAATCCCAGCTGCTGGCCAGAGATAAAAACAAACAAATAAACAGGAGAACTGTGTCCCTCAGCATGCCAAAGGCTAAGCACAGACAGATTGAGGGAAGGATCTGATGAAAGCCCAGGACCCAGGAGAGGAGATTGCTTTTCTTTGAGAGCCTTCTGAACATTGGCAACTGCAAGTTCCCCTCCCTGGGGATGAGAGGGCAGGGTAACACCATAGTCTACATCCCTCCCACCAGCACAGTCCGCTTTCAGAGAGAAACACAAAACCTCCACTGAAAGCTGGAGTCTCTTACCACAACTCCAAACCCCTGTACACAGCAGGGGAATCTTTATTATGGCAAGTGTGACTTGAAAGCCAGCACAGCAGGCCTCTTCCTCAGAAGACCAACAAAGGCCCCCCATATGCATCAAAGCTACTGATCATAGAGTGTCATGAAGTGTCAGTTTCAGTTCTGGTAGAAATAGGACCAGGATTTTTATTTTAATTTATTTTTTGTTAAAAATTTTATTTAGCTTTATATTTTTCTTCTTTCTGTGGAATCAGGCTTATAGATTTTTGTTCATTTGTTGGTTTGTTATGTTTCATTTTCTCATTGTTTGGATCAGGCTTTTAAAAACAGACTTTATATATTTATTAGAGAGAGAGAGAGCAGAAGCAGGAGGAGCAGCAGAGGGAGAGGGAGAAGCAGATTGCCCTCTGAGCAGGAAGCCCAATGAGGGGCTCGATCCCAGGACCCCAGGATCATGACCCCAGCTGAAGGCAGACACTCAGGTGGCCTGCTTTTTTTTTTTAATCTTTCTGTTTTCCTTCTTTCTTTTTCTTTAAAATCAGGGTTGTTTTTTGTCTTTTTGATTTTGTGTTCCATTTCCTTTTCCTTTTCTTGGATCAGGTTTGCTTGTTGTTGGTTTTTTTTCCTCAAGTACCTTAACAAACAAATCAAAGCAGACCTAGTTAAAGGTCAAAACATTTCTCACTGCAAGTAAGAAGGAATTATGCAGAGGACTAATCTGTGGGAAAGATCAGTCAGAATGCAACAGCAGAGTGCACACAGCGTACATCAGAAACATTTCTTGATGCACCAGGCCCCAGACAGTGTAGGATTCTTTCTTAATATAGTATTACTCTCAAAAGCAGAAAACATAAAAGCTTTTATAATATGCAAAACACAGAAACCTAGACATAATGACAAGATAAAGGAATTCTCTCCAAAAGAAATATCAAGAAGAAATCACAGTCAGGTATTTGCTCAAAACTGACATAAGCAATACATCTGAACAAGACTTTAGAACAACAGTCATAAGAATACTAGCCTGGGTAGCTCAGTGGTTGAGCATCTGCCTTAGGCTCAGAGTGTGATCCCAGTCCTGAGATCAAGTTCCACATGAGGCTCCCTGCAAAAAGCCTGCTTCTCCCTGTGTCTGTGTCTCTGCCTCTCTCTCTCTCTGTCTCTCATGAATAAAAAAATCAAAGAATACTAGCTGGGTGTGCAAAAAGCATAAAAGACACCAGAGAAACCCTGGAAACAATGATGAAAGACCTAAAAACTAGTCAGGTCAGGTGAAGAAGAAGAAGAAGAAGAAGAAGAAGAAGAAGAAGAAGAAGAAGAAGAAGAAGAAGAAGAAGAAAAAGAAGAAGAAAAAGAAGAAGAAAAAGAAGAAGAAAAAGAAGAAAAAGAAGAAGAAAAAGAAGAAGAAGAAGAAGAAGAAAAAGAAGAAGAAAAAGAAGAAGAAGAAGAAGAAGAAGAAGAAGAAGAAGAAGAAGAAGAAAAAGAAGAAGAAAAAGAAGAAGAAAAAGAAGAAGAAGAAGAAGCAGCAGCAGCTATAACTAAGAGGCAAACTGACTGGATGTAATCACAATGAGGCTGGAAGAAGCAGAGGATCAAATAGGTAATATATAAAATAAAATTATGGAAAAAAAAGAAGCTGAAACGAAGAAGGAAAGTAAACTATTAGATCATAAATACAGGGATGCCTGGGTGGTTCAGCGGTTGAGCGTCTGCCTTTGGCTCAGGGTGTGATCCTGGAGTCCCGGGATCGAGTGCTGCATCAGGCTTCCTGCGGGAAGCCTGCTTCTCCCTCTCTCTGTGTCTCTGCCTCTCTGTCTCTCATGAATAAATAAATAAAAATCTTTTAAAAAATCATGAATACAGACTTAGGGAAATCAGTGATTCTGCAAAGCAAAATAATATCCAAATCATAAGAGTCTCAGAAGAGGAAGAGCAGCAAAAAGATGCAGAAGGTCTATTTGAAGAAATTATAGCTGAAAATGTTCCAAATCTGGGGAAGAAAAGGGACATTCATGTTCAGTAGACACAGAAAACTTCCATAAAAATCAACAAAAGTAGGTCAACATCAAGACATATCATAGTGAAACTTGCAAAACACAAAGATAAAAGAGAATTATGAAAGCAGTTAGGGACAAAAGGTCTCTAACCTATAGGGATAGACAGATGACATTAGCAGTAAACTGTCTGGACAGAAGGAAGTGATAGGATATATTCAAAGTGCTGAATGGGAGAAAATGCAGCCAAGAATACTATATCCAGCAAGACTGCCATTCAGAATAGGAGAGATAAAGAATTTCCAAGACAAGCAAAAACTAAAGTTTGTGAATATTAAACCAGCACTACAAGAAATGCTAAAGGAGACACTTTGGGCAGGAGAGAGAGACCAAAAGCAACAAAAACTAGAAAGGATCTGAAGCAACCCAAAGGAACAGTAACTTTTACAGGTAATACAATGACACTAACTTCATATCTTTCAATAATTACTCTGAATGTAAATGGAATAAGTGCCTCAATCAAAAGACAAAGGGTATCAGAATGAATTTTAAAAACTATTGATATACTGCTTGGAAATGACCCAAAGATACCTCGAGATTGAACGTGAGGGGGTAGAGAACCATCTAGCATGATAATAGATATTAAAAAAAACCTATAGCAGCCAAATTATATCAGACAAATTAGATTTTATTATTTTTTAAAGATTTATTTATTTATTCATTCATGATGGAGAGAGAGAGACAGAGACAGAGACAGAGACAGAGACAGAAGACACAGGCAGAGGGAGAAGCAGGCTCCATGCCAGGAGCCTGATGCGGGACTCCAGGATCGGGCCTTGGGCCAAAGGCAGGCGCTAAACCGCTGAACTACCCAGGGATCCCCACAAATTAGATTTTAAACTAAAGACTGTAATAAGAGATTAAAGAGGGCATTACATCATAATAAAAGGGTCTCAGGAGTTGAGGGAAGATGGCCGAAGTGTAGGGGTCCTCAACTCATCTGGTCCCACAAACTTATCTAGATAATTTTCAAAACATCCTTAATATCTACAAATTCAACCTGAGATGTAAAGAGAACAGCTGGAATGCTACAGAGAGAAAAGTGTTCCCTTCTAACAAGGTAGGAAGGCAAAAAAATAAAATAAAATAAAAAATGAATCAAGTGGGGAGGGGAAACCGAGACAAGCTGGTTGAAAGTGAAGCCATGACAGCCTCCGGGACACAAAAGCCCAGCCCTAAACAAATGGGAACTTTAAAATTCTGCACCTGAGTCTTTCCTGATGGATAAGTGCTTAGCAGGGAAATAGGGTAGAATCACAGGAGAGGCAGTGAAGTTGCAAGATTCCTGGAGACACTATAAGAGTAGGGGCACCCGGGAGGCTCACCACAAACCTTGGTCCGATCTTGGTAAAGGGCTGGAGTATCGCAAACCTCTGGGGCATTTGGGAGAAGCCAGCTGGTTACACAGGCCAGTTCTGGAACTCCCTTTACCATAGAGCCCAGCAATGGATGGAGGTGGCTGTCCTCTGTTCTCTTTGGGAGAGGCAGTCCCCAGGAGCATGTGACCATCAGCTCAGGGCCCTGGATCCGAGGACACCAAGTTGGAAAAAGCTATCTTCCATTCCCCTGGGACAAGCAGAAGTGGGGAGGGCACAGGAAAGTGAGAACTCTCTGACCACTGGCAAGCTGTGCAGATCAGTGCACCTGAGCCTGCCACCATTAGCATCAAGGTAAGTGTGAATTGGAAGACTAATGTTAATTAGCTGCAGAGAGCTCAACTCCAGAGCTGGAAATCTGGCTGTTGTCACTTTTTTTTCCCTCTTCCTTTCACCTTGCACCTAGGAGAGGAAGGGCCTACATGGAGCAGAGGCTTCATAGGATAAACAGCTCATACTGAGCCCAGAACCTGTCAAAGGGCAGGGCATCTCCACTCAGGCACAGACACCAGATAACCAATGCAGCAGAACTCTTCCCCAGAAAAAATGCTGGAAAAAAAGGGAAAAGCAAGTTTACTGAACAAGCAGCGCTGCAAAGCTCCAGGAATGAAGGAAAATAGTATATAGTACTAGAGGATCTTTTTTTTTTTTCTTTTCATTTCTTTTTTTCTTTTTTTTTTTCATTGCGACTCATTTTGATATCAGGTTTAAAATTTCCAATATTTTTTCTCTTTCCTCAGCCTAACTACAATATTTTTCCAATTCTTCATTTCCTTTTTGACTTTCATATTTCTACAATTACATGTCTTAGATATATTTTTCACTCCTGGATTCCCTTCCATGTATTCAATTTAATTTTGGTAGATATATATAAGACAAGGTTTCTTGTCACTTTGTTTCTTGTTTTTTTTCTGTCTCCTTTTGTTTTACAATGGTAAAAGATAGTACCTTCTAGCACACGACCAAAATACACCCAGAACCAAGTGGACACTGTGGTGGTTCATTTTCATTCTGTGAGACTCTATTCTCTCTTTCTTCCCATTCTGCCCCCCTCTTTTATCTTATTAACATTTTTGCGGTTGATGTAGGGTCCTTATATAAGTATTGCTGGCTTATATAAATTTGGAAGTGAGAATCTTCTAACATACACAACAAAATACATTCAAAACCAAAGAGGATCACCCACTAGGTCCCCTCAGGGAGACTATATTCCCTCTCCACCACCACTTTATCACCACCAACATGCCCCCCTTTTCTTTTTTTCTTCTTCGTTTTTTTTTTTTTTTTTTTGCTATTTTGTCTTAACATTTATTTTTTCACTTTAGTGATTGTTTTGTTTTATTTTGTTCTGTTAATCATTTGTTTTTAATTTTATTTTCTGGAATCTGACCTCTTCAGAGTCATCTAGGTTGTATTTTACTTAAGTCATGGTTGATATTTTTGACTCAGTTTCATAAAGCAACTCTACACTGGACAATATAACTAGAAGGAAGAATTCACTAAAAAGAAAGAACCAGAAGCAATACTCTGCCACAGAGTTATGAATGTGTATTTAAAAATGATGTCAGAAATGCAGTTCAGAAGTACAATTATAAAGCTACTGTGGCTCTGGAAAAAGTATAAAGGACTCTAGAGACTCTCAGAGCAAAATTGAAATCTAATCAGGGTTAAATTAAAAATCTTTTAACTGAGATGCAATCTAAACTAGATGCTCTAACTGCTAGGTTTAATGAAGTTGAAGAGAGAGTGAGTGACATAGAAGACAAGTTGATGGAAAAGAAGGAAGCTGAGGAAAAAAAGAGAAAAATAATTAATAACCCGCAAGGAAAGGCATAGGGAAATAAGTTATCAGAAGTAGTAATATTTGTCTTATTGGGATTCCAGAAGAGGCTGAGAGAGAGAGAGAGGGGATCACAAAGTATATTCAAACAAGTCATAGCTGAGAACTTCCCTAATCTGGGGAAGGAAACAGGCATTCATATCAAAGAGTTAGGAGAGGACCCCTCCCAAATAAAAAACGTTCAGCACCTTGACATTCAATAGTGAAACTTGCAAATTTCAAAGATAAAAAGAAAATTCTTAAAGCAGCTTGAGACAAGAGATTCTTAATTTATATGGGGAGAAATGTCAGATTAACAGCAAATCTCTGCACAGAGACCTGGCAGGGGAGAAAGGGCTGCCATGATTTATACAAGGTACTAAATGAGAAACATATACAACCAAGAATACTTTATCCAGCAAGGCTGTCATTCAGAATAGAAGGAGAGAGAAAGAGCTTCTAGGATAGACAAAAACTTAAAGAATATGTGACCACCAAATGGGCTCTACAAGAACTATTAAGGGGGACCCTGTAAAAGAAACAGGGAGCCCAAAGAAATAATCCACAAAAACAGGTACTGCAAAGGTAAAATGATAGCATTATATTCATATCTTTCAATAGTTACTCTGATCATGAATGGGCTAAATGATCCCATCACAAGATGCAGGGTATTGGATTGGATAAAAAGCAAGATCCATCTATATGCTGTCTGTAAGAGATTCATTTTAGACCTAAGGAAACCTCCAGCCTGAAAATAAAGGGATGGAGAAATATTTACCATTCAAATGGTCCTCAAAAGAAAGCTGGGGTGGCAATCCTCATATCAGATAAATTAAAGTTTATCCCAAAGACTGTAGTAAGAGATAAAGAGGAACACTATACCATACTTAAAGGGTTTGTCCAACAAGAAGACCTAACAATCATGAATATTTATGCCCCGAATGTGAGAGCTGCCAAATATATCAATCAATGAATACCCAAATTAAACACATACTTAGATAATAATACAATAATAGTTGGAGATTTCATCATGGAACAGTCAGAAAATGACAGATCTTCTAAGCAGAACATCATCAAAGAAACAAGATCCTTGAATTATGCACTGGACCAAATAGATTTCATGGATATATACAGAATATTCCATTTGAAGGCAACTGAATACACATTCTTCTCAAGTGCACATGGAACTTTCTCCAGAATAGACCACATATTGGATTACAAATCAGGTCTCATCCAATACCAAAAGATTTGGATTGTCCCCTGCATATTTATAGACAACAGTGATTTGAAACTAGAACTCAATCACAAGAAGAAAATGGAGATTAAAGAGAATCCTACTTAAAGATGAACGAGTCAGCCAAGAAATTAGAAATGAATTAAAAAGTTTCATGAAAACTAACAAAAATGAAAATACAACCGTACAAAATCTTTGTGATACAGCAAAAGCATTCTTATGAGGGAAATACATCACAATACAAGCCTGCCTCAAAAAATTGGAAAAAAACTCAAATACACAAGCCGACCTTGCACCTAAAGGAATTGGAGAAGGAACAGCAAATAAAGTCTGAACCAAACAGAAGAAGAGAGATAATGAGGATGAGCGCAGAACTCAGTGAAATACAGGCAAGATGCGCCCAACGCGCTGTGAGGGCCCAAGCTGGGGAGGGACCTGGCCCGAGTCCGGGTGGTCCCTGTGAGTCTCGCCGCCTGCGCGTTCCCAGGTCACGGGGCCTCTTTCTGGAGCCTCCTCAGGTCTGCGCTGGTCCCCGGCTCCCTCAGCCTCAGGCTCCTCCAGGCCCGAGGGCCCACGGAGGCCGGTGCCCAGTGCGGCGGGTCTTTGAGGCCGGACGCCGAGGCCTGCGTGTTCGCTTGGCCCCTGAGAGATTAGTGCCAGGATTCCGGACGCTTCTAGGAGGAGGAAAGACCCTGGCCTGTTCCGAATCTCGGGCAAGGCAGGACCCGGCGCTCTCACAGTCCCTCCCTCCCTGGAGCTGCCTCCTCGGGCGCCCCCATGGGCCTCCGGCCTTCTCCCCACTTCTCCTTCAGGGGGACCCCTGGGGGGGTAAGCGGTCTCTCCAGAACAGGGGATTGGCCAGCCCAGCTCGCTCGGCGCCGGCTCCGGGAGCCTCGGTAGGTAACTGGGCCTTGTCTCCTCGTCGGGCGGGACGAGATGTTCTTGGAGCTGCCAAAACAGGATCTGGCAAGACTTTGGCTTTCCTTGTTCCAGTGCTGGAAGCCTTGTATCGTCTACAGTGGACCTCAACAGATGGGCTGGGGGTTCTGATTATATCACCTACGAGAGAACTGGCCTATCAGACCTTTGAGGTTCTCCGTAAAGTAGGAAAGAATCATGACTTTTCGGCTGGTCTCATCATTGGTGGAAAGGATCTGAAACATGAAGCTGAGAGGATCAATAACATAAATATACTTGTTTGCACTCCGGGTCGAATTCTTCAACACATGGACGAGACTTATTTTTTTTTTTTTCACATTAAGAAATTATATTTTAGAGTACTTATACAAAACTTCACACAAAATTATAGACTTTGATAATAAGCAATTGCCATGTTTCTATTCTTTCTCCTTTACTAATTTTTCTATCCTTGGAATTAAAGATGTGACTGCAAGTCTTAGGGCAGGACCAGAAACCAACAGATTTCTTTGTTTTGACTCTGTCAAAGCAGAAAATGTAGCATCACATAAATAAATAGTGGAAAAAGGCAATAAAAACTTCATTGCCTTTTCATGGAGTTCTGGGTAACTTGCCTTTGCATTTATCCAAAACTGAGTTACAGACATTGATTTAAATACTGATTGTAATTCCAAATCTGAAGATAACTGTACTAGTTTTTCTTCTTCGAAGTCCGTGAGGTTACTATTTTGGTGATTCATAAAAGGATTAATTATCCACAAATTTCCTGAGCGCAAGTCTTCTTCTGGTGGGTAACAGTCATGGAACATTTGAGAAAGACCTTCCAGGTGCTCAAAAATAATGCTTGCAATGCCTCTCATATTTAAGTCTGATGAGTTTAAGAATTCAGAAAATGAAGGGAACATGTCATAATCATTCTCTTGTGTGCGCTTCAACCACATTTTTAACTTTTCCTTAAATATATCCATTTTATTATACAAATTGAAGAGAGTAGTCATAGTTCCTTGGAGACTTGAATTGAGTTCATTTATAAGTGAAAAAATATCTGATAAATAGGCCAGCTTTGCAACCCATTCCTCATCAAGAAAATACTTGGCCAAGTCTGAATGCTTTTGTTTTAAAAAAATTTCAACTTCATGTCGTAATTCAAATAATCTTGTTAAAATTCTCCCTCTTGATATCCAACGAACAGATCAACAAAACCCAGAGCTAGTTCTTTGAAAGAATTAATAAGATAGATAAATCTCTGGCCAGTGTTATTAAAAAGAAAAGAGAAAAGATTCAAATTAATAAAATAACGAAGTAAAGAGGAGAGATCACAACCTATACCAAAGGAATACAAGCGATTTTTAAAACATATTATTAGCAACTATATGCCAAAAAATTAGGCAATCTGGATGAAATGCATACATTCCTGGAAACCCATAAATTACCAAAACTGGAGTGGCTTCGAAGAAATACAAAACCTGAACAGGTCAATAACCAGCTAGGAAATTGAAGCAATCGTCAAAAACATCCCAAGACACAAAAGTTCAGGGCCAGATGGCTTCTCAGGGGAATTCTATCAAACGTTTATAGAAGAAATAATATCCATTCTACTAAAGCTTTTTCAAAGGATAGAAATGGAAACAATACTTCCAAACGTGTTCTATGAGGCAAGCTTTACCTTGATCCCCAAAACAGAAAACGACCCCATCAAAAGAATTACAGATCAAAATCCCTGATGAACATGGATGCAAAATTCTCATCAAGATACTAGCCAATAGGATCCAACAGTGCATTAAGAGGAGTATTAACCATAACCAACTGAAATTTATCCCTGGAGTGCAAGTGTGGTTCAATATTTGTAAAATAATCAACATGATAGATCACATCAATAATAGAAAAGACAAGAACAACATGATCTTTTCTATAGATGCAGAGAAAGCATTTGACAAAACACAGTATCCATTCCTGATTAAAACTCTTCAAAGTTTAGAGATAGAGGGAACATATCTCAAGATCATAAAAGCCATCTATGAAAAGGCCACAGTGAATATCATTGTAAATGGGGAAAAAATGAGAGCTTTTCCCCTAAGGTCAAGAATATGACAGGGAGGCCCACTCTCACCACTTTTATTTAACGTAGTACTCGAAGTCCTAGTCTCAGTGATCAGACAACAAAACAAATAAAAGACACTCAAATTGGCAAAGAGGAAGTCAAACTCTCCCTCTTTGCAGATGACATGATATTGTATATAGAAAACACAAAAGACTCTATGATAGATTGCTAGAACTCATACAGCAATTCAAGGATGTGGCAGAATACAACATCAGTGCCCAGAAATCAGTGGCATTTCTATATGCTAACAATGAAACTGAGGAAAGAAATTAAGGAATCAATCCCATTTACAATTGCACCCCAAACCACAATATACCTAGAAATATATCTAACCAAAGAGGTAAAGGATCTATACCCTTAAAAACTACATAACGCTTGTGAAAGAATTTGAGGAAGTCACAAAGACATAGGAAAACATTCCATGCTCATGGGTTGAAAGAATAAACATTGTGAAAATGTCTGTGCTACCCAGAGCAATTTACACTTTCAATGCAATCCCTATAAAAAAAAAATAGTGAAAGGGAATAAAGGGGAAAAGAGAGAAAATGAGTGAAAATATCAGCGAGGGTGACAAAACATGAGAGACACTTAACTCTGGGAAGTGAACATGGGGTTGTGGAAAGGGAGGTGGGCGGGGCCTGGGGTGACTGGATGACGGGCACTGAGGGGGGCACTTGGCGGGATGAGCACTGGGTGTTATGCTATATGTTGGCAAATTGAACTTCAATTAAAAAAATAAAAAAATATATCATGGAATTTCTTCACAGAGTTGGAGGATAGCCAGAGGAATGTTGAAAAAACAAAAAACAAAGCTGGGGGCTTCACAATACATCATTTCAGCTTGTATTAGAAAATACCCACCATTTGCTTCAACGTGGATGGAACTGGAGGGTATTATGCTGAGTGAAATAAGTCAATCGGAGAAGGACAAGCAGTGTATGTTCTCATTCATTTGGGGAATATAAATAATAGTGAAAGGGAATATAAAGGAAGGGAGAAGAAATGTTGGGAAATATCAGGAAGGGAGACAGAACATAAAGACTCCTAACTCGGGGAAACGAACTAGGGGTGGTGGAAGGGGGGAGGAGGGCGGGTGTTGGAGGGGAATGGGTGACGGGCACTGAGGTGGACACTTGACGGGATGAGCACTGGGTGTTTTTCTGTATGTTGGTAAATTGAACACCAATAAAAATTAATAAAAAAAAAAAAAAAGAAAGCTATGGGGACACCTGGGAGGCTCAGCAGTTGGGCTTCTGCCTTTGGCTCAGGGTGTGATTCTGGGATCTGGGATCGAGTCCCACATCAGGCTCTCTTTGGGGAGCCTGCTTCTCCTTCTGCCTATGTTTCTGTGTCTCTCGTGAATAAATAAATAAAACCTTTAAAAAAGGAAAAATGTCCTTAAAAATAAAAGAAAGACAGCTGTGGTCATCAATATGGTATGGTACTGGCACAAAAACAAACATATATAGATCAGTGGAACAGATTAGAGAGTCCAGAAATGGCCCCTCAACTCTATGGTCAACCATTTTCAACAAAGCAAGGGAGAATATCCACTGGGAAAAATACAGTCTCTTCAATAAATGGTGTTGGGATAATTGGACAGCTGCATTCAGAAAAATGAAATTGGACCATTCTCTTACACCATACACAAAGATAAACTCAAAATGGATGAAAGATATAAATGTGAGACAAGAATCTATCAAAATCCTAGAGGAAAATGCAGGCGACAAACTTTTTGATCTTGGCCACATCAACCTCTTGCAAGACACATCTCTGAAGGCAAGGGAAACAAAAGAATTGATGAACTATTGGGATTTCTTCACAATAAAAAACCTCTGCACAGCAAAGATACAGTCAAGAAAACTAAAGATAACCTACAGAATGGGGGAAAATATTTGCACATAACCAATCATATAAAGGACTAGTATCCAAGATCTGTAAAGAACTTATCAAACTCAACACCCAAGAAAAAAAATCCAGTCAAGAAATGGGCAGAAGACATGATCAGACATCTCCAATGACCTACACATGGCCAACAAGCACATGAAAAAATGCTCCACATCCTTTCACATCAGGAAAGTACAAATCAAAACCACAATGAGATACCACTTTACACCAGTGAGAGTGGCTAAAATTAACAAGACAGAAAACACAAAATGTTGGCAAGGATGTGGAGAAAGGGGAACCCTCTTGCACTGTTGGTAGGAATGCAAGCAGGTGCAACCACTTTGGAAAACAGTGTGGAGGATCCTCAAGAAGTTAAAAATAGAGCTACTCTATGACTCAGCAATTGCATTATTGGGTAATTTACCCCAAAGATACAGATGTAGTGAAACGACTGGACACCTGCACCCCAATTTTCTTTTTTTTCACCCCAAACTTCATGGGAGCAATGTCCACAATAGCTAAACTGTGGAATGAGTCATGATGTCCTTCGACAGATAAATGAGTAAAGAAGATGTGGTATATATGTGCAATGGAATATTACTCAGTCTTCAGAAAGGACAAATACCTGCCTTTTACTTTAATGTGAAAGGAACTGGAGGGTATTTTGCTAAGTGAATTTAGTCAATCATTGAAAGACTATTATCATAGGATTTCACTCATAAGTGGAATATAAGAAATAGTGAAAGGGAGTATAAGGGAAAGGAGGGAAACTGAGTGGTGAAATACTAGAAAGAAAGACAAACCATAAGAGACTCTTAACTCTGGGAAACAAAGGGTTTGAGAAGGGGAGGTGTGTGGAGGAATAGATGTAATTGGGTAACGGGCACCAAGGAGGGCATGATGAGATGAGCACTGGGTGTTATACTGTATATTGGCGAATTGAATTTAATTAAAATACTTTAAAAAAGAATGGCATATGATCTCAATTAAAGGGGTAATAAAGAAAAAATTAGCACATAGATACGAAGAACTGATTGATGGTTGCATTGGAGTGTGGAGTTGAGTGAAATTAGTGAAAGTGGTCAAAAGATATGTCCTTCCAGTTGTAAAATCAGTAAGACCTGGAGATATAATGTACACCATTTAATAATGCATTATTTTGTATATTTGAAAGTTGCTAAGAGAGTACTAATTAAAAGTTTTTAGCACAAGAAAAATTGTAACTATGTGTGGTGATGGATGTTAACTGGATTATTGTAGTATTCATTTCACAATATATACATATATCAAATTGTTATATCGTATGCCTGAGACTGATATAATAATTTATATTTAGATTATATCTGAATTTTTAAAAAGCTATGGTAATCAAGACAAGTAAGTACTGAGGGAAGGATAGACTTTATATATCCATGGATTAGAATTGAGCTACCAAAAATAAATACATATTTTTAGTGAAATTATATTCAAAATGCTATGAAGGCAGTTCAATTTTTTTCAAATCAACTGGTGCTAGGAAAACTGGGCACATATACATAAAATATTAAAATTTTCCCTTACCTTATATTATATACATTATTTATTTAAAATGGATGATAGACCTAAATGTCAGGTTAAAATTGTAAAACTCTTTTTGAAAAAAATCTCTTTTTACTTCTAGTCAGTTAGCATACAGTGTTATATTAGTTTAAGTTGTCTGTACACCTGAATAGTAATTCAACACATCCAGCACCACCATGTGCCCTTCATGACAAGTGCACCCCTTAATCCCCATCATTTATTTAACTACCTTAATCCCCTGTGGTAACTATCAATTTTTCTCTGTAACTAAGTCTGTTTCTTGATTTCTCTCTTTCCCTTTTCTTGTTTCTTCTGTCTCTTAAATACCACATGTGAGTGAAATAATATAGTGTTTGTCTTTGACTTATTTCACTTAGCATTATATGCTTCATCTCCAACCGTGTCATTGCAAAAGGCAAGATTTCATTCTTTTATATGGCTGAATATTATTGCATTGTATAAATATGCCACTTCTTTATCCATTCACTTTATGGATGAATACTTGGGCTACTTCCATATCTTGACTATTGTAAATGATCCTGCTATAAACTTTAGGGTACATATATCCCTTTGAATTAGTGTTCATGTGCTCTTTGGGTAAATAGTAGTGCAATGGCCAGACCAAAAGGTAGTTCTGTTTTTCACTTAAAAAAAAAGATTTTATGTATGAGAGAGAGAGAGAGAGAGAGAGAGAGAGATCCCAGGACTCTGGGATCATGACCTGAGCTGAAGGCAGACACTTAACTCACTGAGATACCCAGGCACTTTTCACTTTTTGAAGAACCTAGTTTCCCACAGTGGCTGCATCAGTTTGCATCACCAACAACAGAGCGTGAGTATTCCTTTAATTCCACATCCTTATCAACACCTATTTCTCCTGTATTGTTGATTTTAGCCATTCTGAGATGTGTGAGGTGATCTTTCATTGTACTTTTGAATTACATTTCCTTAATAAGTGATGTTCAACATCTTTTCATAAGTCTGTAGTCCAGCGGTATTTATTTGTAGAAATGTCTGTTCCTGTCTTCTGGTCATTTCTTAATTGGACTATTTGATTATTATATGTTGAGTTTTATAAGTTTTTTATATATTTTGGATACTAAGTCTTTAGCAGATATGTCATTTACAGATGTCTATTCCCATTTTGTAGCTTAACTTTCAGTTTTTTTTAAATTGTCTCCTTCACTGTGAAGAAGTTTTTATTTTTATGAAATCCCAATAATTTATTTTTGCTTTTGTTTCTCTGGCCTCAGGAGACATATCTAGAAAGAAGTTGCTATGACCAATGTCAAAGAAGTCACTGACCATGTTCTCCTCTGGGATTTTTATTGTTTTAGGTCTCACATTTAGGTCTTTATTTTTTTATTTATTTTTTTTACATTTAGGTCTTTAATCCATTTTGAATTTACTTTTGTGTATAGTTATAAGAAAGTGGTCCAGTTTCTTTTTTTCATGTTGCTGTCCAGTTTTCCCAATACTATTTCATAAAGAGACCTTGTTTTTTTTCCATTGGATATTCATTCCTGCTTTGTCAAAGCTTAATTGACCATAGAGTTGTGAGTACGTTTTTGGGTTTTCTATTCTCCATTGATCTACGTGTCTATTTTTATGACAGTACCTTAGTGTCCTGATCACTAGAGCTTTGTAATATAGCTTGAACTCTAGAATGAAGGTGCCTCCAGCATCGCTTTTCTTTTTCAAGGTTGTTTTGGCTATTTGGGGTATTTTGTGATTCCATACAAATTCGAGGATTGTTTGAGTTCTATGAAACATGTTGTTGGTATTTTGATAGGAATTGCCTTAAGTGTTTAGATTGTTTTGGGTAAGTATAGACATTTTAATGATATTTGGTCTTCCAATCCGTAAGTGTGAAATATCTTTCCATTTCTGTATGTCATCTTTAATTTCCTTCATTGGGGTTTTATATTTTTCAGACTACAAGCTTTCACCTATTTAGTTAGGATAGTTCCTAGGGATTTTATTATTATTAATGTAATTGTAAATTGTATCATTTTCTTGATTTCTCATTCAGCTGTTTCATTATTGGTGTATGGAAATGAGACCAGTTTCTGTACATTGATATTGTATTCTGTAAATTCACTGAATGCATTTATCAGGTCAGGCAGTTTTTCAATGGAGTCTTTTGATGTTTTCTATACAGTGTATCATGCCATCTGTAGAGAGTGGCAGCTTTACTACTTTCTTACTAAATTGGAAGTCTTCTACTTATTTCTTTTGTCTGATTGCTGTGGTTATGACTTTCAGGACTATTTTGAATAAAACTGGTGAGAGCGAACATCCTTGTCATCTTCCTGACCTTAGAGGAAAAGCTCTATTTTTCCCCATTAGGGATGATGTTAGCTGTGGGATCATCATATATAGGCTTTATTATGTTATTATAGGCCTTTATTATGTTCCCTCTAAACCTACTTTACTGAAGATTATTTTCATGAATGGAAGTTATACTTTATTAATGTTTTTATGGGGATCCCTGGGTGGCGCAGCGGTTTAGCTCCTGCCTTTGGCCCAGGGCGCAATCCTGGAGACCCTGGATCAAATCCCACATCGGGCTCCCGGTGCATGGAGCCTGCTTCTCCCTCTGCCTGCGTCTCTGCCTCTCTCTCTCTCTCTGTGACTATAATACATAAATAAATAAAAATTTTAAAAAAATAATGTTTTTATGCATCTATTCAAATGATCATATGATACTTATTCTTTCTCTTATTAATGTGATGTATTAGAATGATTGATTTCTGAATATTACAGCACACTTACAAACCAAGAATATATCCTACTTTATCATGGTAAATTATTTTTAAAAATTCGTATTTAAATTCAATTTAGTTAGTATATACAATACTATTAGCTTCAGGGGAGAATTTAGTGACTCATCAGTTGCATATAACATCCAGTGCTCATTACATTAAGTGCCTTCCTTAATGTCCGTCACTCAATAACTCAATCCTTCCACTCACTTCCCCTCCAGCAATCCTGAGTTTGTTTCCTAGAGTTAAGAGTTTCTTATGTTTGCCTCCCTCTTAGTTTTAATCTTATTTTATTTTTCCTTCTCCCATCTTCATCTGTTTTGTATCTTAAATTCCACATATGAGTACAATCATATGGTATTTGACTTTCTTGAGTGAAAGAGATTTTGCTTAGCATACTACACTCTACTTGCATCCACTGTGATTCTGGGCCATCTGGGCTCTTTCCATAATTTGGGTATTGTGGACAGTGGTACTATAAACATTGGGATGCATTTTCCCCTTTGAATCCTTTGTGTAAATACCTAATAAAGCAGTTGCTGGGGTCATAGGGTAGCTCTATTTTTAACTTTTTAAGGAACCTACATATTGTTTTCCAGAGTGGGTGCCCCAGTTTGCATTCTCACAAATAGTGTATGAGGATTCCCATTTCTCCACATCCATAACATCTGTCATTTCCTGACTTGTTAATTTTAGCCGTTCTGACTGGCATGAGGTGATTGCTCATTGTGGTTTTGATTTGGATTTCCCTAATACCCAGTGATGTTGAGTATTTTTCACATATCTGTTGGCAATTTGTATGTCTTTGTAGAAATGTCTGTTCATGTCTTCTGCCCATTTCCTGACTGGATGCTTTTGATTTTGGGGTGTTAAATTTGATAAGTTCTTTATAGATTTTGGATAATAGCTGGTTATGTGATAAGGCATTTATAAACATCTTCTATTCTGTAGGTTGCCTTTTAGTTTTGTTGATTGTTTCCTTTGCTGTTCAGAAGCTTTTAATCCTGATGAATTCCCAATAGTTCATTTTTGCACTTGTTTCCCTTCTGTTTGGAGACATTTCTGGCAAAAAGTTGCTGTTGCTGAGGTCAAAGTGGTTGCTACAAATGTTCTCCTCTAGGATTTTGATGGTATTCCAGCTCACATTTAGGTTTTTCATCCATTTTGAGTCTATTTTTGTATATGGTCTAAGAAAGTGGTCCAGTTTCCTTATTCTGCCTGTGGCTGTCCAGTTATCCCAACACCATTTGTTGAGGAGACTATCTTTCTCCATTGGATATTTCTTCTTGGTTTGTCAGTGATTACTTGACTATAGAGTTGAGGGTCTGTGTTCTCTATTCTGTTTTATTGATCTATGTGCCTGCTTTTGTGTCAGCACCATACTGTCTTATTGATTACATCTTTGTAATACAGCTTGAAGTCTGGAATGTTTCCAGCTTTGGTTTTCTTTTTTCAACATAACATTAGGTATTCTGTAACTTTTATGGTTCCATATAAATTTAAGGGTTGTTCATTTCATGTCTATGAATTATGCTGACGATACTTTGATACCAATTGAATGGAATATGTAGATTTGTTTGGGTAGCATATACATTTTAACAATATTTTTTCTTCCAATCCAAGAGCACGGAATGTTTTTCCATTTCTTTGTGTTTCCTCAACTACTTTCATAATGGTCCTATAGTCTTCAGAGTATAGATATTTTTCCTCTTTGGCTAGGTTTATTCGTAGGTATCTTATGGTTTTTGGGGAAATTGTAAATGGGATAGATTCCTTGATTTCTTTCTTCTTCTTTTTTTTTAAAGATGTATGTATTTATTCATGAGAGACACAGAGAGAGAGACACAGAGATATAAGCAGAGGGAGAAGTAGGCTCCTCACAGGGAGCCTAATGTGAGACTCAATCCTGGATCCTGAGATCACGCGCTGAGCCGAAGGCAGATGCTCAACCACTGAGCCACCCAGGCATCCCTTCTTTTTCTTCTGCTTCATTGTTAGGATATAGACTGCAACTGACTTCTGTGTATCACTTTTATATACTGCAACTTTGCTAAATTCCTGCATCTATTTCTTCCAGATTGCCTAACATTTGGAATACATTTTCTCATATTATGCTCTTGTAATTGTATTTCTGTGGAGTTGATTGAGATTTCTTCTCTTTCATTCATGATTTTATTTATTTGGGTGCTTTCTCTTCTCTTTTCAATTAGTATGGTTAAGTGTTTATCAATCATATTAATTCTTTCAAATAACAAGTTCCTAGTATCATTGATCTGTTTTATTAGGGCCTTTTTGTATTTTGATACCATTTATCTCTGCTGTTACCTTTACTTTTCCTCTTCTCCTCCTAGATTAAGACTGCATTTGCTGTAATTTCTCCAACTCCTTTAGGTGTAATGTTCGGTTGTGTATTTGAGACTTCTTATTTCTTGAGAAAGACTTGTATTGCTATATACTTCCTTCCTTATGACCGTGTTTGCTGCATTCCAAAGTTTCTGAACTTTTGCTTTTTGATTTTCATTTGCTTTCATGTAATTTTAAATTCTTCTTTACTTTCCTGGCTGACCCATTCATTTCTTAATACACAATTTAACCTTCATGTATTGGTTTTCCATCTAACCTTTTTCCTGTAGTTGATTTCAGCTTTTAAAGCACTATTGTCTCAAAATATTTGTGATATAATCTCAATCTGTTTGCACCAGTTGATACCTGATTTGTGCCAGTTGATAGTATGTGATCTATTGTGGAAAATCTTCTATGTGCACTCGAAAAGAATATGTATTCAACTGCTTTAGGATGAAATGTGCTGAATATATTTGTTAAGATCATCTGGTCCAGTATATCATTCAAAGACCTTGTATCCTTGTTGATCTTCTGCTTATTGTGGACATTGCTGCTATGAACACTGGGGTGCAGGTGTCTCATTGTTTTATTATATCTGTATATTTGGGGTAAAAACCCAGTAATGCAATTGTTGGATCATAGGAAAGATGTATTTTTAATTTCTTGAGGATCCTCCAAACTGTTTTTCAGGGTGGCTGCCCCAGTTGCATCCCCACCGATAGTGTAAGAGGGTTCCTCTTTCTCCACATCTGCAACATTTGTTGTTTTCTGTCTTGTTAATTTTAGCCATTCTCACTGGTGTAACGTGGTATCTCATTGTGGTTTTGATTTGTATTTCCATGATGACAAATGATGTGTGCACTCGAAAATTATTTTTTCGAGTACATTTTGGCCACATGTAGGTCTTCTTTGGAAAAGTGTCTGTTCATGTTTTCTGCCCATTTCCTGACTGGATGGCTTATTATTTTGGTGTTAAGTTTGATAAGTTCCTTATATATCTTGGATACTAGCCCTTTATCTAATATGTCATTTGCAAATATCTTCTCCTGTTATGTAGGTTGCCTTACAGTTTTGATGACCATTTCCTGTGCTGTGCAGAAGTTTTTTTTATCATGATGAAATCCCAATTGTTCATTTTTGCTTTTGTTTCCCTATTAGAGATGTGTCTTGCAAGAAGTTGCTGTGGCCAGGTTCAAAAACTTGCTGCCTGTGTTCTTCTCCAGGATTTTGATAGATTCCTGTCTCACATTTAGATATTTCATCCATTTTGAGTTTGTCTTTGTATATGGCGTAAGAGAATGGTCCAGTTTCATTCTTCTGCATATAGCTGTCCAATTTTCCCAACATCATTTATTGAAGAGATGGTCTTTTTCTCCATTTGATATTCTTTCCTACTTTATTGAGAATTAGTTGACCATATATTTGAGGATCCATTTCATGATTCTCTATTCCATTCATCTATGTGTCTGTTTTTGTGTCAGTACCATACTGTCTTACTGATTACAGCTTTTGTAATATAGCTTGAAGTCAAGAATTGTGATGCCCCCAGCTTTGGTTTTCTTTTTCAACACTCCTTTGGCTTTTCAGGGTCTTTTCCGGTTTCATACAAATTTTTAGAATTATGTGTTACAGCTGTGTTATTACAGTAAGGATTGCATTGAATGTATACATTGCTTTGGGTAGCATAGACATTTTAACAATATTTATTCTTCCAAACCATGAGCATGGAATGTTTCTCCATTTCTTCATCTTTCCCTCAATTTTTTTCATAATAGTTCTATAGTTTTTGGAGTGCAGGTCATTTACTTCTTTGGTTATGTTAACTCCGAGGTAACTTAGGGTTTTAGTGCAATTGTAAATGGGATCAATTCCCAGATTTCTCTTTTTTTCTGCCTCATTGTTGTAGATATGCAACTGAGTTCTGTGGATTGATTTTATATCCTGCCACATTGCTGAATTCCTGTATCAGTTCTAGCAATTTTTAGGTGGAGTCTTTTGGGTTTTAACATAAGATATCATGTCATCTGAGAAGAATGAAAGTTTGACTTCATATTTGCAAATTCAGATGCATTGTATTCCTTTATGTTATCTGATTGCTGATGCTAGGACTTTCAGTACTCTGTTGAACAACACTGGTGAGTTTTGCCATCCCATCATTTTTCTTTTTCTTTTTTTTTAAGATTTTATTTATTTATGAGAGACACAGACAGAGAGAAAGAGAGAGAAGCAGAGACACAGGCAGAGGGAGAGGCAGGCCCCACGCAGGGAGCCGGACGTAGGACTCCATCCCCGGTCTCCAGGATCACACCCTGGGCTGAAGGCGGTGCTAACCCACTGAGCCACCTGGGTTGCCTTCATTTTTCTGACATTAGAGTAAAAGCTCTGTGTTTCCCTCTGAGGATGATATTTACTGTGGGGTTTTCATATATGGATTTTATGATATTACAGTATGTTCCTTAAATCCCTACACTATGGAGAGTTTTTATCAAGTAAGGATGCTGAAATTTGACAAATGCTTTATCAGCTTCTATTCAGAGGATCATAGGTTTCTTGTCCTTTCTTTTATTAATGTTGTGTACTACATTGATTGATTTGCAAATGTTGAACCAATCTTGCAGCCAGGAATAAATCTCACTTGAGGAATAAACCTTTTAAAGTATTTTGGATCCTATTATCTAGCTGTAATGGAAAAAGGAAAAAATTTAAAAAAATTAAAAAGTGGGGGACCCTCTAGTACTATATACTATGTTCCCTCAATTTCCTCTTGGTCTTGGAGCTTTCCAGCGCTGCTTGGTCAAGAAATTGCTCCTCCCCTGTTCTTCCAGCTAGGCTTCAGGGGGATGATCTCCTGTGCTGATTCTCAGGTGTGTATCCTTGGGTGGGGATGTCCTACCCCCTGCCAGGTGCTAGGCTCAGTGCGAAATGTTTATCCTGTGAGACTTTTGTTCCTTGGTGGCCCCTCCTCTTCCAGGCACAACTGGAAACAAGGAGGAAAAATAACTATGGTGCTGGCCAGATTTCCAGCTCTTGAGTCAGCTCCCAGCTAGTAACTAATGCAGTCTCCCAGTCAGCCCCGGCCTAGATGCTCCCGGGGCTGGTATGGGTGTACTGGTGTGCAGAGTTTGGGGGCGCCTACCAGCAGGACAGAGTTCTTGCTGTCCTGTAGCCTCCCTGCTTCTGCCTTTCTCAGGGGGAAAGTAGGATTGCAGGCTTTGTCAGCTCAGGCGCCCTCAGATCTGGGGCCCTGTGCTGCTGGAACCATGCTCCCGTCGGCCACGGCTCCAGTAGGCAACAGGACACAGCCACCTCCATCTGGAGCCACCCGCCTGACCCACTGTCTTCTCCCAAATGCCCCAAGGGCTGAGTGCTCCAGAACTTTACTGAGATTGGTCCCCGGTTTACTTTGGGCTTTTCCCCGGGCACACTTCCTCTAATAGTGAATCCGGGATCTGGAGGCTTCACTGCCGGTCCTAAGACTTTGCCTGATTTCCTTGCTAAGCACTTTTATGTTGGGGGGTGAATCCGGTGATGATTTTTAAAGTTCCCACTTCGCCAGGGCTGGGCTTTCTTGTCTAGGAGGTGTTCACCTCTCTGCTTTAGCCCTGCTCCTTGCGGTGCCCCTCTCTCACTAATTTATTTATTTATTTATTTATTTATTTATTTATTTATTTATTTATTTTTATATTCTGCCTTCCTTCCTTGCCAGAAGAGAAATCTTTTCTCTCCATAATGTTCCAGCTGCTCTCTCTTTAAATCTCGGGTCGAATTCATAGGTGTTCAGGATATTTTGGAAGTTATCTTGGTAAGTTGGTGGGACCAGGTGAGTTTGAGACTCCTACTCTTCTGCCATCTTGCTCTGCCCTCTAGACTCAGTTTTTAAAGTGGCCAAATGTATAATCCCATTTTTCTATTATTTTAATATTTTCTTCGGTTAAAGTTGTGTTATAATTTACATATAACATTATATTAGTTTGGTATACAACATAATGGTTCAATATTTGTATATATTGTGAAATGATCGCCACAGGAAGTCTAGTTAGTATCCATCATCACACATAGTAATGTTTTTCTTGTGATTAGAATTTTTAAGATGTACTCTCCTAGCAACTTTCAAACACACAATACAGTGTTATTAACTATAGTCCCCATGATATAGGTTACATCCCTAGGATTTATTTTATAGCAATATGCTTGTAAATTCTGACCCATTTGAACAATTTGGTCCATTTTCACCTCTCAATACTGTTCTCTGTATGTACAAGCTCATTTTTTTCTTTTAAGATTCCACATCTAAGGGAGATCATATGATATTTGTCTTCTCTCTCTGACTTGTTCTACTTAGCATAATGCTCTTAAGATCTATCCATGTTGTAGAAAGTGGCAAAATGTTATTTTTTATGGTGAAATGATATTCCATTGTGTATATATGACACACCTACCTAAATTATCCACTTATCCATTTATGGACCCTTTGGTTGTTTCCATATCTTAGGTATTGAAAATAATGCTGTGTGTACATAGTGGTGTACATATATTTTAGAATTAATGTATTCATTTTCTTCATAAAAATACCCAGAAGTGGAATTTCTGGAGCATATGGTAGTTGTTTTAATTTTTCCCAGAACTTCTGTACTATTTTTCATAGATGCTGCACCAATTTATATTCCCACAAAGAGTGTAGAAGTGTTTCCCTTTCTCCACATCATTTACAACACTTCTTAATCCTTGTCTTTTTGATAGCCATTCTAACAGGTGTGAGATGTGATTTTATATTTGCATGTCCTTGATGATTAGTGGTGTTGAGAATGTTTTTACGTACCTGTTGACCAGTTTCATTTTAATAAAATATTTACTGAGACCCTAATTTTGCAACGACCTGTGCTACACATTGAAAAGTATGAAATAAACCTGGTTTCTATTAAACAAACAGTTGTAAAGAGAAGGTTTAAATTCAAATTAAGGAAGAGACCCATATCTGATTGGAATTGCATAAAAAATAAAAATCTTTCAAATGCTTAAAGTCCTGAGTGCATATTCATACTCATATACCATAAAAAGTTGGAAATGGGGAAGGGTTTGAATTATATATTCAATTCATTAATATATAAATGGTTATTTAAAATTATGAAACAAATATTATTCCCCAACTATAAAAATGCCAAAACGCATAAAAAGACAATCTAAAAAGAAGAAATGAAGGCTAAATAAACATAAAGTTAATCATCTATTTTTTGAAACTAAAATATTTCATCTGTTCATTCAGCAACTAATTAAAATAGAAAGGGATAGCTCAAATTATCTAAGTGACTGCATAAATTAGTACAATCATTGTGGAGAGAAGTTAACTCTTAACTACCCCTCAGGTGGACTACATTCTCCCTCAACTACAACTTCTTCACCACCATCATCTCCCAGTCCCCCCTCCCACACTTTTCTTTATTCTCCTTTTTTTTCTCTTCTTCTTTGGGATTCTTAGCCTTTTATTTTTTACTACGTTGTTTTAAAATTTGTTTTTCACTTTAGTGGTCCTTTTGTTTTATTTCATTCTGATCTTTGTTTTCAATTTCTGGTCTCTGACCAGGACAGAATCATTTAGGGTGAAATTTACTTAGGTCATGATTAATATTCTTGACTCAGCCCGCTCATACAGCCACTCTGCACTGAGCAAAATGACTAACAGGAAGAACTCAACACAAAAGAAAGAAACAGAAACAGTACTCTCTGCCACAGAGTTACAGAATTTGAATTACAATTTGATGTGGGAAAGCCAATTCAGAAGCACAATGATAAAGCTACTAGTGGCTCTGGAAAAAAGCATAAAGGAATAAAGAGACGTCATGACTCCAGAATTTAGATTATATCAGGCTAATATTAAAAATTAATTAAATGAGATGCAATCCAAACTGGAGGTCCTAAAGACACAGTAGAGGTAGAAGAAAGAGTGAGCAAAATAAAAGACAAGTTGAAGGCAAGGAAGGAAGCTGAGGAAAGAAGAGAAAAACAATTAAAGACCATGAAGAAAGGTTAAGGGAAATAAATGATAGCCTCAGAAGGAAAAAATCTATGTATAATTTGGGTTCCAGAGAGCACTGAGAGCGACAGAGGGCCAAAACCGTATTTGAACAAATCAAAGCTGAGAACTTCCCTAATTTGGGCAAGGAAACAGGCATCCAGATTCAGGAGACAGAGAGAGCCCCCCTCCCAAAATCAATAAAAACCATTCAACACCTCAACATTTTATACTGAAACTTGCAAATTCCAAAGATAAAGAGAAAATCCTTAAGCAGTGAGAGACAAGAGATCCCTAACTTATATCGGTCAACTATTAGATTGACAGCAGACCTCTCCACAAAGACATGGCAGGCCAGAAAGGGCAGGCAGGATATATTCAGGGTCCTAAACAACAAGAACATGCAGCTAATAATACTGTATCCAGCAAGGCTCTCATTCACAGTAGAAGGAGAGATAAAGAACTTCCAAGATAGGCAGAAACTGAAAGAATATGTGACCACCAAACCAACTCTGCAAGAAATCATAACGGGGAACATGTAAAAGAAGGAGTAAATGGAAAGAAATAATCCACAAAAACAGGTATTGAATAGGTATTATGATGACACTAAATTCATATCTTTCAATAGTAACTCTGAACGTGAATGGGCTAAATGATCCCATCAAAAGACGCAGGGTTTCAGACTGGATAAAAAAGCAAGACCGATCCATTTTCTGCCTACAAGAGACTCATTTTAGACATAAGGACACCACCAGCCTGAAAATGAAAAGGTGAAGAAACATTTACCACCCAAATTGTCCTTAAAAGAAAGCACGGTAGCAATCATCATATCAGATAAAATAAAGTTTATCCCAAAGACTGTAGTAAGAGATGAAGAAGGACACTATATCATACTTAAAGGTCTATCCAACAAGAAGACCTAACAATCATGAATATTTATGCCCCTAATGTGGAAACTGCCAAGTATATCAATTAATAACCAAAGTAAAGACATACTTAGATAATAAAACACTAATAATAGGAGACTTCAACATGGCACTTCGTGCAAATGACAGATATTCTAAGCACAACATCTCCAAAGAAACAAGAGCTTTAAATGATACACTGGACCAGATGGATTTTTACAGATATTAACAGAACTTAACATCCAAACGCAACTGAATACACATTCTTCTCAAGTGCACATGGAACTTTCTCCAGAATAGACCACATACTGGGTCACAAATCAGGTCTCAACCAATATCAAAAAATTGGGATTGTCCACTGCATATTTTCAGGCAATAATGCTTTGAAACTTGAACTTAATCATAAGAAAAAAATTGGAAGAAATTCAAACACGTGGAGGTTAAAGACCATCCTGCTAAAAGATGAAAGGGTCATCCACAAAATAAGAGAATAATTTTAAAAATTCATGGAAACTAATGAAAGTGAACATACAACTGTTCAAAATTTTGGGATACAGCATGGGAAGCCTATGGGGCTCAGTGTTTGGGCACCTGACTTTGGCTCAGGTGGTGATCCTGGGATATGTGATTGAGTTCCACATCAGGATCCCTGCAAGGAGCCTGATTTTCCCTCTGCCTAGGTCTCTGCCTCTCTCTCTTAGTCTATGTCTCTCATAAATAAATAAATCTTAAAAAAAATCTTTGAGATACAGCAAAAGTGGTTCTAAGAGGGAAATATATTGCAATACAAGCATGCCTCAAAAATTTGGAAAAAAAATCAAATATAAAAGCTAACCTCACACTTAAAGGAACTGGAGAAAGAACAGCAAATAAAACCTACACCAAGCAGAAGAAGAGAGTTAATAAAGATTTGAGCATAACTCAATGAAATAGAGACCAGAAGAACTGTGGAACAGATCAACAAAACCCAGAGTTAGTTCCTTGAAAGAATAAGATAGATAAACCATTAGCCAGCCTGATTAAAAAGAAAAGAGAAAAGACTCAAATTACTTAAATCATGAATGAAAGAGGAGAGATCACAGCCAATACCAAGGAAATATAAATGATTTTAAAAACATATTATGAGCAGATATACATCAACAAATTAGGCAAACTAGAAAAAAAATGGATGCATTTTAAAAAATGGATGCATTTCTGGAAAACCACAAGTTACTAAAACAGGAACAGGAAGAAATAGAAAACCTGAACACACCAATAATTAGTGAGCATATTGAAGCAGTCATCAAAAACCTCCCAAGACACAAAAGTCCAGGGCCAGATGGCTTCCCAAGGAATTCTATCAAATATTTCAAGAACAATATCTATTCTACTAAACCTGTTCCAAAAGACAGAAAGAGATGAAATACTTCCAAACTCATTTTATGAGGCCAGAATCACCTTCTTTTTTTGTATATTTTTTTATTGGATTTCGATTTGCCAACATATAGCACAACATCCAGTGCTCATCCTATCAAGTGCCCCACTCAGTGCCTGACAGTCACCCCATCCCCCCGCCCACCTCCCTTTCTACTACCCCTTGTTCATTTCCCAGATTTAGGAGTCTCTCATGCTCTGAGGCCAGCATTGCCTTAATTCCAAAACCAGAATAAGACTCCATCAAAAAGGGGAATTATAGACCAATAACCCTGATGAACACAAATGCAGAAATTCTCAACAAGATACTAGCCAATAGGATACAACAGTACATTAAGAGGATTATTCAACATAGTCAAGTGGGTTTTATCCTCAGGATGGAAGGTTGGTTCAATACTTTTGTAAAGCAATCAACATGGTAGATCACATCGACAAGAGAAAAAACAAAATCCATATGATCCTTTCAACAGATGCAAAGAAAGCAGTTGACAAAATACAGCATTCATTCCTGTTCAAGATCCTACAGAGTGTAGTGATAGAGGGAAAATTCTTCAGTATCTTAAAAACCATCTATCAAAATCCCACAGAAAATATTCTCAATGGGGAAAAACTGAGTGCCTTTTTCCTAATATTAGGATCATGACAGGGATGTCCACTCTCACCACTGCTATTCAACATAGTACTAGAAATCCTAACTTCAGCAATCAGACCACAAAAAGAGTTAAATGCACACAAATTGGCAAAGAAGATGTCAAACTCTCCCTCCTCACAGATGACATGATACTGTACTTAGAAAACCCAAGATATTCCACCCCAAGATTCCTCGAACTCATACAGATATTCGGCAGTGTGGCAGGATACAAAATCAATGCCCAGAAATCAGTGGCATTTCTGTACACTAACAGTGAGACTGAAGAAAGAGAAATTGAGTCAATCCCATTTACCATTGCACCCAAAATCATATGATGCCTAGGAATAAACCTAACCAAAGAGGTAAATTATCTATACCCTAAAAACTACAGAACCCTTTTGAAGTAAATTGAGGAAGACACTAAGAGTAAGAAAAACATTCCATGCTCATGGATTAGAAGAATCAATATTGTGAAAATGTCTATGCTACCCTGGGCAATATACACGTTCAATGCAATCCCTATCAAAATTCAATGTACATTCTTCACAGAGTTGGAACAAATATTCTTAAGGTGTGTTTGGAATCAGAAGACATCCCGAATAGCCAGAGGAATATTGAGAAAGAAAACCAGAGCCAGGGGCATTACAATGCCAGATTTCAACTGTATTATAATGTTATGATAATCAAGACAGTATAGTACTGGCACAAAGACATACACATAGATCAATGGAACACAATAAAGAACCCAGAAATGGGCCCTCAACTCTATTGTCAACTAATATTTGACAAAGCAGGAAAGACTATCCACTGGGAAAAGGACAGCCTCTTCAATAAATGGTGCTGGGAAAATTGGACAGCCATGTGCAGAAGAATGAAAATAGACCATTCCCTCACACCATTTACAAAGATAAACTCAAAACGGATGAAAGATCTAAATGTGAAACAAGAATCCATCAAAATCCTAGAGGAGGCAACACTCTTTTTGAACTTGGCCAGAGCAACTTTTTGCAAGATACATCTGTGAATCCAAGGGAAACAAAAGCAAAAATGAATTATTGGGATGTAATCAAATAAAAAGCTTCCGCACAGCAAAAGAAACATTCAACAAAACTAAAATGCCTGGGGATTTACCCCAAAGATACAGATGCAATGAAACTCCAAGACACCTGTACCCCGATGTTTATAGCAGCAATGTCCACAATAGCCAAACTGTGGAAGGAGCCTTGGTGTCCATTCAAAAATGAATGGATAAAGAAGATGTGGTTTATGTATACAATGGAATATTACTCAGCCATTAGAAATGACAAATACCCACCATTTGCTTCAACGTGGATGGAACTGGAGGGTATTATGCTTAGTGAAATACGTTAATCAGAGAAGGACAAACATTATATGGTCTCATTCTTTTGGGGAATATAAAAAAATAGTGAAAGGGAATAAAGGGGAAAGGAGAAAAATGAGTGGGAAATATTAGAAAGGGAGACAGAACATGAAAGACTCCTAACTCTGGGAAACGAACTAGGGGTGGTGGAAGGGGAGGAGGGTGGGAGGTGGGGGTGACTAGGTGGCGGGCACTGAGGTGGGCACTTGACGGGATGAGCTCTGGGTGTTATTCTATATGTTGGCAAATTGAACACCAATAAAAAATAAATTTATAAACCCCCCCCAAAAAAAAACCAAAACTAAAATGCAACCTACGGAATGGGAGAATATAGTTGCAGATGACATATCAGATAAAAGGCTAGTATTCAGGTCTATAAATAAGTTATTAAACTCAACAGCAAAGAAACAAACAATCCAATCATGAAATAGGTAAAAGACATGATTAAATATTTCACCAAGAAGACATACACATGGCCAACAAACATATGAGAAAATGCTCCTCAGCATTTGTCATCAAGGAAATACAAATCAAAACCACAATGAGATACTTACACCAGTGAGAATGGCGAAAATTTAAAAGACAGGAAACAAGAAATGTTGGAGAGGATATGGAAAAGGCAGAACCTTCTTGCACTGCCTTTGGGAATGCAAACTGGTGCAGTCACTCTGCAAGACAGTGTGGAGGTTCCTCAAAAAGTTAAAAATAGAGATATCCTATGACTCAGCCATTGCACTACTGGATATTTACCCCGAAGGTACAGATGTAGTGAAACACCGAGATAACCTTCATACCAATGTTCATAGCAGTAATGTCCACAATAGACAAACTGTGGAGGGAGCCATGATGTTCTTTGAATGATAAATGGATAAAGAAGATGTGGTATATATATATATATATATATATATATATATATATATATATATACAATGCAATATTACTCAGCCATGAGAAAGGATGAAAACCCACTTTTTGCTTTGACATGTATGGGACTGGATGGTATTATGCTGAGTGAAGTAAGTCAATTGGAGAAGGATAATCATATGGTTTCACTCATATAAGGAATATAAGAAATTGTGAAAGGGATTATAAGGGAAGGAGGGGAAGTGATTCAGAAAAATTAGAGATGTAGACAAACCATGACAGTCTTCTAACTCTGGAAAATGAACAAAGGGTTGTGGAAGGGCAGGTGGGTGGGGGTTCGCGGTAACTGAGATAGACACTGAGGAGGGCAGTAGATGGAATGAACACTGGGTATTATACTATATGTTGGCCAATCAAACTTAAATAAATACCAATTTAAAAATAAAGAAAAAAATAAACCCAGAAAGAAAAAAAATCATGGGCTTGGCTAGGAAAGAGCCGAGAGGCAATGTACAACTATGGGAGAGAAGGCAGGCAAACAACCCAGAGACAGACAACATCTGTCTGATGTCTAACATCAGAATCAGTAATCTGAAGAATGCCTTTGTCACACAAGAGGAGATTATTCGCATCCCTAAAATGTAGCATTCATGGAGATGTCTCTCCAGGAACAAGTAACTGGCTGGCACCATTTCCCTCCAGCATTCCTCAGCATGAACACAGAACCACCTTCAGGAAGTAGCACAGTGACAACACTGGGTGCCTAACTTGTAAACATCAAGACCCTCCTACCGGGGCACTGATAGGACTGCCCTTCTTAATCATGCTTGCCTCAAACCCAAATTATAGGCTCTTCCACCAGAGGATTGGCACAAACCTCTGTACCCACCATATCTCCTGACAAGGAGAGTTCTTCAAGGCCTGAGTTCTGGTGGAGGTGATAACAATTCTCATTTCATAAGCAGAGCAGAGCACATGTAGTTAAAATATCACATTCAGACCAGGGAACAAACAGTGCCCACAACAAGCAAAGAGAGCCTCTCCAGGTAAACCCCCTGAGGAATAGAACAGCCAAAATACAACAGCAGAGAGCATGGAGAACACACTGAGGACATTCTCTGACCATGAGACTCCAGTATTACATGACCTCTTTTTTAAAAGTTATATTTATTTATTCATGAGAGACACAGAGAGAGAGAGAGAGAGAGGCAGAGAGACACAGGCAGAGGGAGAAGCAGGCTCCATGCAGGGAGCCCAACGTGAGACTTGATCCCAGGTCTCCAGGATCACGCCCTGGGCTGAAGGCAGCGCCAAACCGCTGAAGCACCCGGGCTGCCCCTATGACCTCTTCCTCATATAGACATTACCCCCAGGAGCAGGAGACATACTGGCCTTTCTAAAACACTGAAGAAGGCAGTGACTTAGACAAAATGTGAAGGCAGAGATGTTTATCTCAAATGAAAGAAGAAAGATGCAGAGATATAAGGGAATCCAATATAAGTAACATACCCAAAGTAGAATTTAGAGCAACAATTGTAATAAAACTCACTGGGCTTGAGAAAAGAAGAGAAGACATCAGGGAAACCCTAACCACAAAGATAAAAGAGCTAAGAAAGAATCAGTCAGAGATGAAGAGTTTGATAAATAACATTAGAAACATGCTTGATGCAATGAATAGCAGACTGGAAAAAGCAGAGGAATGAATTAGTGACCTAGAACAAAACATAATTGAAAGTAATGAAACTGAACAAAAGAAAGAATTATGCAACATGAAAATAAACTTAGGCAACTCAATGACTCCATCAAACATAGCATCATTCACATTATAGGAGACCCAGAAGAAGAGAGAGAAAAAAGGGCAAAGAATGTATTTGAAGAAATAAGAGCTGAAAATTCCACTAATCAATATCCAAGAGGCACAGAGAGCTCCCATCAAAATCAGCAAAAGTATGCCAAAACCAAGACATTATAATTAAATTTGCAAAATATAGTGATAAAGAAAAATCTTAAAAGCAGTAAGACAAAAGAAGTCTCTAACTTACAAGGGAAGGCCCATAAGTCTAGCTGTATCTCTCTCTAAAGAAACTAGGCAATCTAGAAGAGAGTGATGTAATATGTTCAACCTGTTGAATTGGAAAAATCTGCAGCCAAGAATATTCTTTTCAGCAAGAATAGAAGGAGAGAAAAAAGAGTTTCCCAAACAAAAACTAAAGGAGTTTGTGAGCAGTAAACCCCAGACCTGCAAGAAATATTAAAGAGGACTTTGTGTCTAAAGGAGAGACCAAAGGTGACAAAGACAAGAAAAGAATAGAGAAAATCTTCAGAAACTAGCACAAAACAAATAATCAAATGGTAATAAATACATATCAATCAATAATTACTTTGAGTGTAAGTGGATGAAACATCCCCAGTCAAAAGACATAGGGTATCAGAATAGATTAAAAAAACTGAGGAGGATGGCAACTAAGATGGCACAGGAGTAGGGGGACCGTACGCTTGCTTTTATCCCTCAAACACAGCTATATAAATATCGAATCATTAGGAATAGCTAAGAAATCGATCTGAGGTCTGAGGAAACAAACTGCACGAGTAGAGATTTTTAAAAATGGCCACATCATGGAAGGTGCAGAGAATTGATTTGAGGGAGCGGAGAGCTGTGAGCTCTGTGGAAGGGAGGGAGTCCAGATCACTGAGAGAGGAAAAAGAGAGAACAAGAAAGGGAGAAAGAGTAAAAACATTTGTGTATGCGGGTGGGGGATGGGTTGCACAAAAATACTCTTATCCAAAACTATTGATTTGGAAAAGGTGAGGAACTGAATACCACAGGCTTTTATAACCATGGGGTGCAGGTTTAGAGGTCCATGACATCATCAGGGGCATGCTTGGTAGGCTTTGGTGGGGAAGGCAGGTGAAGACCAGGGAGCTAGCAGCGTGGTCTGAGGATCCCCTGGGTTGCATAGAAAAACAGTTCCCCTTTTTGGAGGGCATTTGAGAGAGGGGGGGCATGGTGTCTCCTGGAACAAAAGACCTGGCAGGCACCTTTGGGCTACCCCATTCACTAGCATAGGAGCAGGAATCCTTTCTGAAGGCACCAAACCTTGGTGCTGGTTTTCTGTTGCACTTTACCATAAACTCCAAGACGTTGCACGGTTGTGCAGTCATTTTCTGAGACAAACTGGCAACCAGCTACAGCACAGCAAGAAACTCCCCTAGAGGATAAGCCCAGGCTCACTCCATAGGGGGTCTCTGAAGTTTGGAGTTTTGAAACCCAGTTGCACTTGAGATAAAACATGGGAGTGCTGTGCCACCTGGCAGGCACACGACTGTGACAGACAAGGTGAAGGCTGGCATCTGACAGAACAGAGAACACAGGAGGGGTGATAGCTCTTTTGTGAGGGATTCCTGAGGAGTGGTGGACATGAGCTCCATGCTCAGTTGACTAGGGGGAGACACCATTTTCCCAAACACACTCATCAACATGGACCAATTTCATTGAGCAAAATAGCTCCATTCAGTGGAGGCCAGAGCTCCTCACACCAAGTGCTACTTCCTGAATTCTGCAAGTGCATCTCCACTAAGACAGGTCTGCCTGAAAATCTAGGGACCAGGACCTTCCCCCAGAAGATCAGAACAAACCCCTCACACAAAACAAGTCTACTGATCATAGAGTGCTGCAAAGCTTCAGGTCTAGAGGAAATAGGATCTAGCTTCCTTTGTTTTCTATTACTTTTTTATGGGATACAGAAAAAGCTATTTTTAATTTTAAAAAATTTGCTTTATTAATATTATTCTAAAAAATTTTAGACCTAGCTTCATTGTTTTATTATTTTTTATGTTTTTACCTTTTTAATTTAAATTTTAAATAGTTGGGGATCCCTGATGCCTCACCTGCCTTCAGCTCAGGGCATGATCCTGGAGTTCTGGGATCGAGTCCCACATCGGGCCCCCTGCATGAAGCCTGCTTCTTCCTCTGCCTGTGTCTCTGCCTCTCTCTCTCTCTCTCTCTCTCTCTCTCTCTCTGTGTCTCATGAATAAATAAATAAAAATTTTAAAAATAAATAAATAAATTTTAAATAGTTAACATACAATGCAATATTGATCTTTGGAGTAGAATTCAGTGATTCATCACTTACATTTAACATCCAACAGATGCCCCCCTTAATATGAAATACCCATTGAGCTTACCAACACTCACCTCCCTCCATCAACCCTCAGTTTTTTCTCAATCTTTAAGAGTCTCTCATGGCTTGTTTCCCTCTCTCTTATTTTTATTTTCCCACTTCTGATATGAGCATCTGTTTTCTTTCCTAAATTCCATATATGAGTGTGATCATATGGCATTTATCTTTCTCTGCTGACCTAATTTGCTTAGCATAATGCACATTACTTCATTCATGTCACTTTAAGTGGCAAGATTTCATTATTTTTGACAGCTGAGTAATATTCCAGTGTGTGTGTGTGTGGGGGGGTGTCTATTCATCAGTCAGTGGACTTTTGGGCTCTCTCTACAGTTTGGCTATTGTTGATAATGCTGCTATAAACATCAGGGTGCATTTATCCCTTTAAATCTGTATTACTGTATCCTTTGGGTAAGTACCTAGTAGTGCAATTGCTGGATAGTATGGTAGTTTTATTTTGAAAATTTTGAGAAAACTCCTTACTGTTCCCTGGAGTGACTGCACCAATTTGCATTCCCACAAACAGTGCAAGAGAGTACCCCTTTCTTTCCATCCTTGCCACCACATGTTGTTTTTTGTACTGTTATTTTTAGCCATTTTAACAGGGGTGACATGGTGTCTCTTCCTGTTTTTTTTTTTTAAGATTTTATTTATTTATTCATGAGAGACAAAGAGAGGGAGCAGAGGCACAGGCAGAGGGAGAAGCAGTCTCAGGACCTCAGGATCATGACCTGAGCCAAAGGCCAATGCTTATCCACTGAGCCACCCAGGTGCCCCTCATCTGGTTTTAAGTTGTATTTCCTGATGATGAGTGATTTTGAGCATCTTTTCACATGTCTGTTAGCCATTTGGATGTCTTTTTTGGAAAACTATTCATGTCTTCTGCCCATTTCTTAACTGGATTGTTTGTTATTGTTGTTGTTGGTTTTTTTGGATGTTGAATTTGATAAGTTCTTTGTAGAATTTGGATACAACCTTTATCAGATATGTTGATTGCAAATACCTTCTACCATTCCATAGGCTGCCTTTTAGTTTTGTTAGTTGTTTCCTTTGCTGCACAAAAGCTTTTTACCTTGATGAAGTCCCAGTACTTCACGTTTGCTTTACTTTCCCTTGCCTAAGGTGACGTGTATTGTAACAAGTTGCTATATCCAAAAGACTCCATGAAAAAATTCCTAGAACTCATTCATAAATTCAGCAAAGTCATAAGATATAAAATTAACGAGGAGAAAGTTGTTGATTTCTATACACCAACGACAAAGAAGCAGAAAATGATATCAAGGAATCAATCCCAATTGCAATAGCATCCAAAACAATAAGATACATAGGAATAAATCTAACTAAGGAAGTAAAAGATCTACACTCTGAAACTATAGATCACTTATGAAAGAAATTGAAAAGGACAAAAAGAAATGGAAAAGCATTCCATACACAATGATTAGAAGAACAAACATTGTTAAATGTCTGTATTATCCAAAGCAATCTATACATATAAAGCAATTCCCATTAAAATAACACCAGCATTTTTCAAAGAGCAATTTTTTCTTTTAACAAGGACAGAAAAACACAAGATTGAGGTTCCATTTCTTTTTAATTTTAGTTTTTTGATATTTTTAGGGATATTTATTTTTTTATTTAAATTCAACTTAGTGGCAAGATGGCGAAAGAGTAGGATCCCCAAATCTCCTGTCCCCACCAAATTACCTAGATAACCTTCAAATCATCCTGAAAAACTAAGAATTCGGCCTGAGATTTAAAGAGAGACCAGCTGGAATGCTACAGTGAGAAGAGTTCACGCTTCTATCAAGGTAGGAAGACGGGGAACAAGAAATAAAGAAACAAAAGGCCTCCAAGGGGGAGGGGCCCCGCGAGGAGCCGGGCTGAGGCCGGGGCGAGTGTCCCCAGGACAGGAGAGCCCCGTCCTGGAGAAGCAGGAGCTGCACCAACCTTCCCGGGCAGAAAGGCGCCCGCAGGGAGTTAGAGCAGGACCCAGGAGGGCGGAGATGCCCTGGGAGTCCCTGGGACACTAACAGACACCTGCGCCCCGGGGAGAGTGCGCCGAGCTCCCTAAGGGCTGCAGCGTGCACGGCGGGACCCGGAGCAGCTCGGAGGGGCTCGGGGCGGCGGCTCCGCGGAGGGGGCTGAGGGGCGGGAGCGCGAATCCAACAGCACAGGCCCCGGAGCACAGGGCGCGGGGACACAGCCCAAGATCCGGCCTCCCCCCGGGACAGGCAGAGGCCGGGAGGGCCCAGGACAGCAAGGACGCTCCTGCCCTGAGCTGAGATCAGCGACCCCACCCCGGAGCCTCCAGGCCCTGTAGACGGAGAGCCCCTGAGTTACTGCAGGGGCTGAATCCAGGTTTCCAGAGCTGCCCCCGCCACTGCGATCGTTCCTCCTGGGGCCTCATGGGGTAAACAACCCCCACTGAGCCTTGCACCAGGCAGAGGGCAGAGCAGCTCCCCCAAGTGCTAACACCTGAAAATCGGCACAGCAGGCCCCTCCCCCAGAAGACCAGCTAGACAGACCAGTTCCAGGGGAAGTCAAGGGACTTAAAGTATACAGAATCAGAAGATACTCCCCCGTGTTTTTTGTTTTTTTGGTTTTGTTTTGTGTTTTTTTTTCTTTCTTTTTGATTTCTGATTGCTTCCCACACCCCCCTTTTTTTCACCTTTCTTTCTTTTTCTTTCTCTTTTTCTTCTCTTTTTTCCCTTTTTTTCTTCTTTCTCTTTTTTATTTTTCTCTTTTCTTTCCTTCTCTCTCTCTCTTTTTCTCCTTTTCCCAATACAACTTGTTTTTGGCCACTCTGCACTGAGCAAAATGACTAGAAGGAAAACGTCACCTCAAAAGAAAGAATCAGAAACAGTCCTCTCTCCCAAAGAGTTACAAAATCTGGATTACAATTCAATGTCAGAAAGCCAATTCAGAAGCACTATTATACAGCTACTGGAGGCTCTAGAAAAAAGCATAAAGGACTCAAGAGACTTCATGACTGCAGAATTTAGATCCAATCAGGAAGAAATTAAAAATCAATTGAATGAGATGTAATCCAAGCTAGAAGTCCTAATGACGAGGCTTAAGGAGGTGGAAGAACGAGTGAGTGACATAGAAGACAAGTTGATGGCAAAGAGGGAAACTGAGGAAAAAAGAGACAGACAATTAAGAGACCATGAAGACAGATTAAGGGAAATAAACGACAGCCTGAGGAAGAAAAACCTACATTTAATTGGGGTTCCCGAGGGCACCGAAAGGGCCAGAGGGCCAGAATATGTATTTGAACAAATCCTAGCTGAAAACTTTCGTACTCTGGGAAGGAGAACAGGGATTCAGATCCAGGAAATAGAGAGATCCCCCCCTAAAATCAATAAAAACCGTTCAACACCTCCACATTTAATAGTGAAGCTTGCAAATTCTAAAGATAAGGAGAAGATCCTTAAAGCAGCAAGAGAAAAAAAGTCCCTGACGTTTATGGGGAGGAATATTAGGGTAACAGCAGACCTCTCCACAGAGACCTGGCAGGCCAGAAAGGGCTGGCAGGATATATTCAGGGTCCTAAATGAGAAGAACATGCAACCAAGAATACTTTATCCAGCAAGGCTACTGGATAAAAAAGCAGGACCCATCTATTTGCTGTCTACAAGAGACTCGTTTTAGACAGAAGGACACCTACAACCTGAAAATAAAAGGTTGGAGAACCATTTACCATTCAAATGGCCCTCAAAAGAAAGCAGGGGTAGCCATCCTTATATCAGATAAATTAAAATTTACCCCGAAGACTATAGTGAGAGATGAAGAGGGACACTATCTCATACTCAAAGGATCTATCCAACAAGAGGACTTAACAATCCTCAATATAGATGTCCCGAATGTGGGAGCTGCCAAATATTTAAACCAATTAATAACCAAACTGAAGAAATACTTAGATAATAATACACTTACACTTGGTGACTTCAATCTAGCTCTTTCTACACTCGATAGGTCTTCTAAGCACAACATCTCCAAAGAAACGAGAGCTTTAAATGATACACTGGACCAGATGGATTTCACAGATATCTACAGAACTTTACATTCAAACTCAACTGAATACACATTCTTCTCAAGTGTACATGGAACTTTCTCCAGAATAGACCACATACTGGGTCACAAATAGGGTCTGAACCAATACCAAAAGATCGGGATAGTACCATGTATATTCTCAGACCATAATGCCTTGAAATTAGAACTTAATCACAACAAGAATTTTGGAAGGACCACAAACACGTGGAGGTTAAGGACCATCCTGCTAAAAGATGAAAGAATCAACCAGGAAATTAAGGAAGAATTAAAAAGATTCATGGAAACTAATGAGAATGAAGATACAACCATTCAAAATCTTTGGGATGCAGCAAAAGCAGTCCTGAGGGGGAAATACATCGCAATACAAGCATCGATTCAAAAACTGGAAAGAACTCAAATACAAAAGCTTACCTTACACATAAAGGAGCTAGAGACAAAACAGCAAATGGACCCCACGCCCAGCAGAAGAAGAGAGTTAATTAAAATTCGAGCAGAATTCAATGAAATCGAGACCAAAAGAACTGTGGAACAGATCAACAGAACCAGGAGTTGGTTCTTTGAAAGAATTAACAAGATAGATAAACCATTAGCCAACCTTAATAAAAAGAAGAGAGAGAAGACTCAAATTAATAAAATCATGAATGAGAAAGGAGAGATCACTACCAACACCAAGGAAATACAAACGATTTTAAAAAAATATTATGAACAGCTCTACGCCAATAAATTAGGCAATCCAGAAGAAATGGACGCATTCCTGGAAAGCCTCAAACTACCAAAACTGGAGCAGGAAGAAATAGAAAACCTGAACAGGCCAATAACCAGGGAGGAAATTGAAGCAGTCATCAAAAACCTCCCAAGACACAAGAGTCCAGGGCCAGATGGTTTCCCAGGGGAATTCTATCAAACGTTTAAAGAAGAAATCATACCTATTCTATTATAGCTGTTTGGAAAGGTAGAAAGAGATGGAGTACTTCCAAATTCGTTCTATGAGGCCAGCATCACCTTAATTCTGAAACCAGACAAAGACCCCACCAAAAAAGAGAATTACAGACCAATATGCCTGATGAACATGGATGCAAAAATTCTCAACAAGATACTAGCCAATAGGATCCAACAACACATTAAGAAAATTATTCACCATGACCAAGAAGGATTTATCCTTGGGACACAAGGCTGGTTCAACACTCGTAAAACAATCAATGTGATTGATCATATCAGCAAGAGAAAAACCAAGAACCATATGATCCTCTCATTAGATGCAGAGAAAGCATTTGACAAAATACAGCATCCATTCCTGATCAAAACACTTCAGAGTGTTGGGATAGACGGAACTTTCCTCGACATCTTAAAAGCCATCTACGAAAAGCCCACAGCAAATATCATTCTCAATGGGGAAGCACTGGGAGCGTTTCCCCTAAGATCAGGAACAAGACAGGGATGTCCACTCTCACCACTGCTATTCAACATAGTACTGGAATTCCTCGCCTCAGCAATCAGACAACAAAAAGACATTAAAGGCATTCAAATTGGCAAAGAAGAAGTCAAACTCTCCCTCTTCGCTGATGACATGATACTGTACATAGAAAACCCAAAAGCCTCCACCCCAAGATTGCTGTAACTCATACAGCAATTTGGTAACGGGGCAGGATACAAAATCAATGCCCAGAAATCAGTGGCATTTCTATACATTAACAATGAGACTGAAGGAAGAGAAATTAAAGAGTCAATCCCTTTTACAATTGCACCCAAAAGCATAAGATACCTAGGAATAAACCTAACCAAAGAGGTAAAGGATCTATACCCTAAAAACTATAGAACACTTCTGAAAGAAATTGAGGAAGACACCAAGAGACGGAAAAATATTCCATGCTCATGGATTGGCAGAATTAATATTGTGAAAATGTCAATGTTACCCAGGGCAATTTACACATTTAATGCAATCCCTATCAAAATAGCATGGACTTTCTTCAGAGAGTTAGAACAAATTATTTTAAGATTTGTGTGGAATCAGAAAAGACCCCGAATAGCCAGGGGAATTTTAAAAAAGAAAACCATATCTGGGGGCATCACAATGCCAGATTTCAGGTTGTACTACAAAGCTGTGGTCATCAAGTCAGTGTGGTACTGACAAAAACAGACACATAGATCAATGGAACAGAGTAGAGAACCCAGAAGTGGACCCTGAACTTTATGGTCAACTAATATTCGATAAAGGAGGAAAGACTATCCATTGGAAGAAAGACAATCTCTTCAGTAAACGGTGCTGGGAAAATTGGACATCCACATGCAGAAGAATGAAACTGGACCACTCTCTTTCACCATACACTAAGAGAAACTCAAAATGGATGAAAGATGTAAATGTGAGACAAGATTCCATCAAAATCCTAGAGGAGAACACAGGCAACACCCTTTTTGAACTTGGCCATAGTAACTTCTTGCAAGATACATCCACAAAGGCAAAAGAAACAAAAGTAAAAATGAACTATTGGGACTTCATCAAGATAAGAAGCTTTTGCACCACAAAGGATACAGTCAACAAAACTAAAAGACAACCTACAGAATGGAAGAAGATTTTTGCAAATGACATATCAGATAAAGGACTAGTTTCCAAAATCTATAGAGAACTTATTAAACTCAACACCAAAGAAACAAACAATCCAATCATGAAGTGGGCAAAAGACATGAAGAGAAATCTCACAGACGAAGACATGGACATGGCCAAAACGCACATGAGAAAATGCTCTGAATCACTTGCCATCAGGGAAATACAAATCAAAACCACAGTGAGATACCACCTCACACCAGTGAGAATGGGGAAAATTAACAAGGCAGGAAACCACAAATGTTGGAGAGGATGTGGGGAAAAGGGAACCCTCTTACACTGTTGGTGGGAATGTGAACTGGTGCAGCCACTCTGGAAAACTGTGTGGACGTTCCTCAAAGAGTTAAAAATAGATCTGCCCTACGACCCAGCAATTGCACTGTTGGGGATTTACCCCAAAGATTCAGATGCAATGAAACGCCGGGACACCTGCACCCCGATGTTTATAGCAGCAATGGCCACAATAGCCAAACTGTGGAAGGAGCCTCGTGTCCATCGAAAGAAGAATGGATAAAGAAGATGTGGTTTATGTATAAAGTGGAATATTACTCAGCCATTAGAAATGACAAATACCCATGATTTGCTTCAACTTGGATGGAACTGGAGGGTATTATGCTGAGTGAAGTAAGTCAATTGGAGAAGGACAAACATTGTATGTTCTCATTCATTTGGGGAATATAAATAATAGTGAAAGGGAATATAAAGGAAGGGAGAAGAAATGTGTGGGAAATATCAGGAAGGGAGACAGAACATAAAGACTCCTAACTCTGGGAAACGAACTAGGGGTGGTGGAAGGGGAGGAGGGCGGGGGGTGGGGGGCAATGTGTGACGGGCACTGAGGGGGACACTTGAGGGAATGAGCACTGGGTGTTATTCTGTATGTTGGTAAATTGAACACCAATAAAAATTAATTTATTAAAAAAATTCAACTTAGTTAATATATAATTATTAGTTGTTTTTGGGGGTGCAATTTTGTGATTCATCAGTTGCATGTAACCTCAGTGATCATTACAAGTGCCCTCCTTAATTCCCATCAACCAATTACCCTATCCCTCTACCCACCTCCCCTCCACTAACTCTTAGTTTGTTTTACCCTATCCCTCTACCCACCTCCCCTCCACTAACTCTTAGTTTGTTGTCTATAGTTAGGAGTCTCTTATGGTTTGCTTCCCTCTCTGCTTTTATCCTATTTTCATTGCCCTTACCTTCACCTATGTTCATCTGTTTTGTTTCTTAAATTCCGCATATGAATGGAATAATATGGTCTTTCTCTGACTGATTTATTTCGAGTATTTCAGTTGTATCCATATTGTTGCAAATGACAAGTTTTCATTCTTTTTGATGGCTGAGTAATATTCATTCATTTGTATATACCACATCTTCTTTTTTTTAAAAAAAAGGCGTATTTATTTATTCATGAGAGACATACACAGAGAGAGGCAGAGACATAGGCAGAGGGAGAAGCAGGCTCCTCTCAGGGAGCCTGATGAGGGACTTGATCCCAGATCCTAGGATCATGCCCTGAGCTGAAGGCAGACACTCAACCTCTGAGCCACCCAGGAGTCCCTATACCACATCTGTATCCATTCATCTACCAGTTGACATTTGAGATCTTTCCATATTTTGACTATTGTGCTAGTATAAACATTGGAGTGCATGTGTACCTTTGCATCACTATGTTCGTATTCTTTGATAAATCCTTAGTACTGCAATTGCTGCGTCATACAGTGGTTCTATTTTTCAGTGTTGAAGAACCTGCATGCTGTTTTCCAGAGTGACTGTCAGTTTGCATTCCCACCAACCAGTGTAAGAGGGTTCCCCATTCTCCACATCCTCACCATCATTTGTTGTCTCTTTAGTTGTTAATTTTAGCCATTCTGACTAATCTGAGGTGGTATTTAATTGTGATTTTGATTTCCCTGATGCTGAATGATGTTCAGTTGTTGTGGTCTGATTTCATTTTTCTCTATGTGCCTGTTCAGTTTTCCCAACACAAATTGTTAAATAGATAGTCTATTCTCCATTGGATATTTTTTCTCCTGCTTTGTCCAGGATAAATTGAACATAGATTTCAGGATCTCGTTTCTTTATTCTGTTCCATTGATCTATGTGAATGTTTCTCTGCCAGTACTATACTCTCTTGATGATGATAATCCAGAAATTCTGAACCTTGAAATCCAGAATTCTGAAGCCTCCAGGTTTTTTGTGTATTTTTTTAATGGAGTTCTAATTGCCAACATATAGTATAATACCCAGTGCTCATCCCATTAAATGGCCCCTCAGTGCCCCTGACCCAGTCACCCAATTGCCCCACCTACCTCCCCTTCCACTATCCATGGTTCGTTTCCCAGAGTTAGGAGTCTCTCATGCTTTGCCACGCTCTCTGATTTTTCACACTCATTTTCTCTCTTTTCCCTTATAATCCCTTTCACTATGTGGTATCACCCAAACCATATAATGATTGTACTTCTCCATTTGATTCAGCATAATACCCTCCAGTTCCATCAATGTTGAAGCAAATGAAGGGTATTCGTTGTTTCTAAGGCTGAGTAATATTCCATTGTATATATATACTACATCTTCTTTATCCATTCATCTTTTGATGGCCACCGAGGCTCCTTCCACAGTTTGGATATTGGACATTGCTGCTATGAACATTGGGGTGCAGGTGTCTCGGATTTTCACTGTGTCTGTATATTTAGGGTAAATCCCCAGTAGTGCAATTGCTGGGTCCTAGGGTAGCTCTATTTTAAGCTCTTTGAGGAACCTCTACTCTGTTTTCCTGAGTGGATACACCAGTTAACATTCCCACCAACAGTGCAAGAGGCTTCCCCTTTCTCCACATCCTCTCCAACATTTGTTGTTTCCTGTTTTGTTAATTTTCTCCATTCTCACTGGTGTGAGGTGGTATTTCTTTTTAAAAAAATATTTTATTTATTTATTCATGAGACAGAGAGAGAGAGAGAGAGAGAGAGAGGCAGAGACACAGTCAGAGGGATAAGCAGGCTCCATGGAGGGAGCTGGACATGGGACTCAATCCTGGGACTCCAGAATCATGCTCTAGGCTGAAGGTGGCGCTAAACCACTGAACCACCCGGGCAGCCCATGTGAGGTGGTATTTCATTGTAGTTTTGATTTGTATTTCCCTGATGGCAAGTGATGCAGAGCACTTTCTCATGTGTTTGTTGGCCATGTGTACGTATTCTTTGGTGAAATTTATCTTCATGTCTTTAGCCCATTTAATTGTTGGATTTTTTGTTTCTTTGCTGTTGAGTTTAATACGTTCGTTATAGATCTTAGATACTAGCCCTTTATCTGATATGTCATTTGCAACTAATATCTCCCATTGTGTAGGTTGCCTTTCAGTTTTGTCAACTATTTCTTTTGCTGTGCAGAAGATTTTTTTTTATCTTCACTAAGTCCCAATAGTTCATTTTTGCTTTTGTTTCCCTTGCCTTCAAAGATGTATCTTACAAGAAGTTGCTGTGGCTAAGTTGAAAAAGGGTCACCTGGGTGGCACCTGTGACACCTGCATGGCTCCGCGGTTGAGGGTCTGCCTTTGGCTCAGGGATGATCCTGGGGTACCTTAGTCGAGTCCCAAATTGAGCTTCCTGTATGGAGCCTGCTTCTCCCTCTTCCTCTCTATGTCTCTCATTAATAAATAAGTAAAATCTTAAGGAAAAGGGGGGGTGTTGCCTCTGTTCACCTCTAGGATTTTGATGGAATCTTGTCTTGTATCTAGATCTTTTGTCCATTTTAAGTTTATCCATGTGTATGGTGTAAGAATATGATCCAGTTACATTCTTCTGCACGTGGCTGCCCAATTTTCCCAGCACCATTTATTAAAGAGACTTATTTTTCCAGTGGATAGTCTTTTCTCCTCTGTCGAATATTAGTTGACCATAGAGTTGAGGGTCCATTGCTGAGTTCTCTATTCTGTCCATTAAAATATGTATCTGTTTTTGTGTAAGTGCCACACTGTATTGGTGATCACAGCTTTGTAGTACAACTGGAAATACAGCATTGTAATGTCCCTGCCTCTGGTTTTCTTTTTCAATATTCTGCTGGATATTCAGGGTCTTTTCTAATTCCACAAAAATCTTAAGATCATTTGTTCCAACTCTCTGAAGAAAGTCCATGGTATTTTTATAGGGATTGCATTGAACGTGTAAATTGCCCTGTGTAGTGTTGATATTTTCACAATATGAATTCTCCCAAACCATGAGCATGGAATAGTTTCCAAGTCTTTGTGTCTTCCTCAATTTCTTTCAAAAGTGTTCTGTAGTTTTTAGGGTATAGATCCTTTACCTCTTTGGTTAGGTTTATTCCTAGGCATTTTATGATTTTGCTGCAATTGTACATGGGATTGACTCCTTAATTTCTCTTTCTTCCATCTCATTGTGAGTGTATAGAAATGACACTGACTTCTGGGCATTGATTTTGTATCCTGCCACATGGCAAAATTGCTGTATGAGTTCTAGCAATCATGGGGTGGAGTCTTTGGATTTTCTACATACAATACCATGTCATCTATGAAGAGGGAGATTGTGACTTCTTTGCCAATTTGATTGCCTTTTGTATCTTTTTGTTGTCTGATTGCTCCTAGTACTCCTAGTACTATGTTGAATAGCAGTGGTGAGAATGGACATCCCTGTCTTTTTCCTGAACTTAGGGTAAAGGCTCCCAGTGCTTCCGATTGAGAATATTTGCTGTGGGCTTCTCGTAGATGGCTTTTAAGATGTTGAGGAATGTTCCCTCTACACTCTGAAGAGTTTTGATCAGGAATGGATGCTGTATTTTGTCAAATGCTTCTTCTGCATCTATTGAAAGGAGCATATGGTTCTTGGTTTCTCTTATTGATGTGATCCGTCACATTAATTGTTTAATGAGTGTTGAACCACCTATTCGTCATGGGAATAAATCAAACTTGGTCATGGTAAATAATCTTCTTAACGTACTGTTGGATCCTATTGCCTAGTATCTTGTTGAGAATTTTTGCATTTGTGTTCATCAGGGATATTGGTCTATAATTCTCCTTTTTGGTGAGATCTTTGTCTGCTTTGAAAACAAGGTGATGCTGACCTCATAAAACGAGTTTGAGGCATTCCATCCCCTTCTATCTTTCAGGACTGCTTTAGAATAATAGGTATTATTTCTTCTTTAATTTTTTAAAAAATAAATTTATTTTTTATTGGTGTTCAGTTTGCCAACATACAGAATAACACCCAGGGCTCATCCCGTCAAGTGCCCCCCTCAGTGCCCGTCGCCCATTCACCCCCACCCTTCGACCACCCCTAGTTCATTTCCCAGAGTTAGGAGTCTCTCATGTTCTGTCTCCCATTCTGATATTTCCTACCCATTTCTTCTCCCTTCCCTTCTATTCCCTTTCACTATTATTTATATTCCCCAAATGAATGAGACCATATAATGTTTCTCCTTCTCCGATTGACTTATTTCACTCAGCATAATACCCTCCAGTTCCATCCACGTTGAAGCAAATGGTGGGTATTTGTCATTTCTAATGGCTGAGTAATATTCCATTGTATACATAAACCAAATCTTCTTTATCCACTCATCTTTTGATGGACACTGAGGCTCCTTGCACAGTTTGGCTATTGTGGACATTGCTGCTAGAAACATCGGGGTGCAGGTGTCCCAGCATTTCATTGCGTCTGCATCTTTGGGGTAAATCCCCAGCAGTGCAATTGCTGGGTCGTAGGGCAGGTCTATTTTTAAATATTTGAGGAACGTCCACACAGTTTTCCAGAGTGGCTGCACCAGTTCACATTCCCACCAACAGTGTAAGAGGGTTCCCTTTTCTCCGAATCCTCTCCAACATTTGTGGTTTCCTGCCTTGTTAATTTTCCCCATTCTCACTGGTGTGAGGTGGTATCTCATTGTGGTTTTGATTTGTATTTCCCTGATGGCCAGTGATTCAGAGCATTTTCTCATGTGCGTGCTTGCCATGTCTAGGTCTTCCTCTGTGAGATTTCTGTTCATGTCTTTTGCCCATTTCATGAATGGATTGTTTGTTTCTTTGGTGTTGAGTTTAATAAGTTCTCTATAGATCTTGGAAACTAGCCCTTTATCTGATACGTCATTTGGAAATGTCTTCTCCCATTCTGTAGGTTGTCTTTGAGTTTTGTTGACTGTATCCTTTCCTGTGCAAAAGCTTCTTATCTTGATGAAGTCCCAATAGTTCATTTTTGCTTTTGTTTCTTTTGCCTTCGTGCATGTATCTTGTAAGAAGTTACTGTGGCCGAGTTCAAAAAGGGTGTTGCCGCCATTAGAAATGACAAATACCCACCATTTGCTTCAACGTGGATGGAACTGGAGGGTATTATGCTGAGTGAAGTAAGTCAATTGGAGAAGGACAAACAGTGTATGTTCTCATTCATTTGGGGAATATAAATAATAGTGAAAGGGAATATAAGGGAAGGGAGAAGAAATGTGTGGGAAATATCAGAAAGGGAGACAGAACATAAAGACTCCTAACTCTGGGAAATGAATTAAGGGTGGTGGAAGGGGAGGAGGGCGGGGTGGGGGTGAATGTGTGACGGGCACTGGAGGGGGACACTTGACGGGATGAGCACTGGTTTTTATTCTGTATGTTGGTAAATTGAACACCAATAAAAAATTAATTTATTAAAAAATAAAATAAAAATAAAATCACAATGACATACCCAAAACAAACAAACAAAAAACAAAAAACAAAAAAACAAAAACAAAAAGAGTGTTGCCTGTGTTCTTCTCTAGGATTTTGATGAAATCTTGTCTCATATTTAGATCTTTCATCCATTTTGAGTTTATCTTTGTGTATGGTGAAAGAGAGTGGTCCAGTTTCATTCTTCTGCATGTGGATGTCCAATTTTCCAGGCACCATCTATTGAAGAGACTGTCTTTCTTCCAATGGATAGTCTTTCCTCCTTTATTGAATATTAGTTGACCATAAAGTTCAGGGTCCACTTCTGGGTTCTCTACTCTGATCCATTGATCTATGTGTCTGTTTTTATGTCAGTACCACACTGTCTTGATGACCACAGCTTTGTAGTACAACCTGAAATCTGGCATTGTGATGCCCCCAGATATGGTTTTCTTTTTTAAAATTCCCCTGGCTATTCGGGGTCTTTTCTGACTCCACACAAATCTTAAAATAATGTGTTCTGACTCTTTGAAGAAAGTCCATGGTATTTTGATAGGGATTGCATTAAATGTGTAAATTGCCCTGGGTAACATTGACATTTTCACAATATTAATTCTGCCAATCCATGAGCATGGAATATTTTTCCGTCTCTTGGTGTCTTCCTCAATTTCTTTCAGAAGTGTTCTATAGTTTTTAGGGTATAGATCCTTTATCTCTTTGGTTAGGTTTATCCTTAGGTATCTTATTCTTTTGGGTGCAATTGTAAATGGGATTGACTCCTTCATTTCTCTTTCTTCAGTCACATTGTTAGTGTATAGAAATGCCATTGATTCCTGGGCATTGATTTTGTATCCTGCCACACTGCCAAATTGCTGTATGAGTTCTAGCAATCTTGGGGTGGAGGCTTTTGGGTTTTCTATGTAGAGTATCATGTCATCGGCGAAGAGGGAGAGTTTGACTTCTTCTTTGCCAATTTGAATGCCTTTAATATCTTTTTGTTGTCTGATTGCTGAGGCTAGGACTTCCAGTACTATGTTGACTAGCAGTGTTGAGAATGGACATCCCTGTCTTGTTCCTGATCTTAGGGGAAACGCTCCCAGTGCTTCCCCATTGAGAATTATACTGCTGCAGGCTTTTCGTAGATGGCTTTTAAGATGTCAAGGAAAGTTCCCTCTATCCCAACACTCTGAAGTGTTTTGATCAGGAATGGATGCTGTATTTTGTCAAATGTTTTCTCTGCATCTATTGAGAGGTTCATATGGTTCTTGCTTTTTCTCTTACTGATAAGATGAATCACATTGATTGCTTTACGAGTGTTGAACCAGCCTTGTGTCCCAGGAATAAATCCTACTTGGTCATGGTGAATAATTTTCTTAATGTATTGTTGGATCCTATTGGCTAGTATCTTGTTGAGAATCTTTGCATTTGTGTTCATCAGGGATATTGGTCTATAATTCACCTTTTTTAATGGGGTCTTTGTCTGGTTTTGGAATTAAGGTGATGCTGGCCTCATAGAACGAGTTTGGAAGTACTCCATCTCTTTCTATCTTTCCAAACAGCTTTAGTAGAATAGGTATGGTTTCTTCTTTAAATGTTTGATAGAATTCCCTAGGGAAGCCATCTGGCCCTGGACTTTTGTGTCCTGTGAGGTTTTTATGTCTGCTTCTATTTCCTCCCTGGTTATTGGCCTTTTATGGTTTTCTATTTCTTCTTGTTCCAGTTTGTTAATTTGTGGCTTTGCCGAAATACATCCATTTCTTCTAGATTGCCTAATTTATTGGTGTATAGCTGATCATAATGTTTTTAAAATTGCTTGAGGTTCCTTTGTATTGGTTGTGATCTCTCCTCTTTTGTTCATGATTTAATTAATTTGAGTCTTTTTTTTTTCTTTTTCATCAGGCTAGCTAATGCTTTATCTATCTTATTAATTCTTTCACAGAACCAACTCGTGGTTTTGTTGATCTGTTCTCCAATCCTTCTGGTCTCTATTTCATTGAACTCTGCTTCAATCTTTATTATCTCTTTTCTGCTGGTTGTAGGTTTTATTTGCTGTTATTTCTCCAGTTCCCCTAGGTGCAAGGTTAGCTTGTGCATTTGACTTTTTCCTAATTTTTTGAGGGATGCTTGTATTGCAATGTCTTTCCCTCTTAGGACCACTTTTGTTGTGTCCCAAAGATTTTGAACAGTTGTATCTTCATTTTCATTAGTTTCCATGAATCTTTTAAATTCTTCCCTAATTTCCTGGTTGACACATTCATCTTTTAGTAGGATGCTCTTTAACCTCCACATGTTTGAGTTTCTTCCATATTTCTTCTTGTGATTGAGTTCTAGTTTCAAAGCATTGTGGTCTGAAAATATGCAAGGGATATTCCCAATCATTTGGTTTCAGTTGAGACCTGATTTGTGACCCAGTATGTGGTCTATTCTGGAGAAATCTGAGGCTCTCAGATTTGGATTTGAGAAGAATGTGTATTCAGTTGCGATTGGATGCAAAGTTCTATATGTATCTGTAAAAATCCATCTGGTCCAGTGTATCATTTAAGGCCTTGTTTCTTTGCTGATGTTGTGCTTAGACATCTGTCATTTGCAGTAAGCGCTGTGTTGAATTCTCCCGGTATAAGTGTATTATTATCTAAGTATGTCTTTACTCTGGTTATTAATTGATTGATATACTTGGCAGTTTCCACATTAGGGGCGTAAATATTCATGATTGTTAGGTCTTCTTGTTGGATAGACCCTTTAAGTATGATACAGTGTCACTCTTCATCTCTTACTGCAGTCTTTGAGATAAACTTTATCTGATATGATGATTGCTACCCTGCTTTCTTTTGAGGGCCATTTGAGTGATAAATGGTTCTCCACTCTTTCATTTTCAGGCTGATGGTGTCCTTATATCTAAAATGAGTCTCTTGTAGACAGCAAATAGATGGGTTTTGCTTTTTTATCCAATCTGCAACCCTGCGTCTTTTGATGGGATCATTTAGCCCATTCACAGAGTTACTATTGAAATATATGAATTTAGTGTCATCATAATACCTATTCAATACCTGTTTTTGTGGATTATTTCTTTGGGCATCCTCTTTCTTTTACAGAGTCTCCCTTTATATTTCTTTCAGAGCTGGTTTGGTGGTCAGATATTCTTTCAGTTTCTGCCTATCTTGGAAGCTCTTTATCTCTCCTCCTATTCTGAATGACAGCCTTGCTAGATAAAGTATTCTTGGCTGAAGGTTATTCTCATTTAGGACTCTGAATATACACTGCCTGCCCTTTCTGTCCTGCCAGGTCTCTGTGGATAACTCTGCTGTTAATCTCATATTTCTGCACATGTAAGTTAGGAATCTATTTTCTCTCACTGTTTTAAGAATTTGGTCTTTATTTTTGGAATTTGCAAGTTTCACTATTAAATGTCAAAGTTTTTAATGGTTTTTACTGATTTGGGGGAGGAACCTCTCTATCTCCTGGATATGAATGCCTGTTTCCCCAAATTAGGGAAGTTCTCAGCAATGATTTGTTCAAATATGGTTTCTGTCCCTCTGTCCCTCTTGCCATTTTCTGGAACCCCAATTACATGTAGATTCTTCCTTCTGAGGCTATTATTTATTTCCCTTAACCTTTCCTTGTGGTCTTTTAATTGTTTTTCTCTTTTCCCCCCACTTCCTTCCTTGCCATCAACTTTTCTTCTATATAACTCACTCTTTCTTCCACCTCATTAACCCTCATCGTTAGGACCTCCAGTTTGGATTGCACCTCATTTATTTGATTTTTAATTTCTACCTGATTAAATCTAAATTCTCCAGTCATGAATTCTCTTGAATCCTTTATGTTTTTTCCAGAGCCACCATAGCTTTATAATTGTACTTCTGAATTGGCTTTCTGACATCAAATTGTAATCCATATTCTGCAACTCTGTCGCAGAAAGTACTGTTTCTGCTTCTTTCTTTTGTGGTGAGTTCTTCCTTTTAGTCATTTTTCTCAGTGCAGAGTGACTGTATGAGCCTGCGGAGTCAAGATTATCAACGACGAGGTAAGTAAATTTCACCCTAGATGATTCTGACAAGGCCAGAGACCAGAAAATGAAAACAAAGATCAGAATGAAATAAAACAAAAGGACCACTAAAGTGAAAAACAAATTGTAAAATAAAGTAGTAAAAAATAAAAGGCCAAGAATCCAAAAGAAGAAAAGAAAGAAAGAAAAGGAAATAAAAGAAGAGATAAAAGCAAAAGTAAAGAGAAAAAAAGATAAAAGAAAAAAGAGAATACAAAATTAAAATGGGGGTACTGGGAGATGGTGGTGTGAAGAAGTTGTAGTGGAGGGAGAATATAGTCTACCTGAGGGGTCCTAGAGGGTGATCATCTTGGTTCTGAGTGTATTAAATTCTGTATATTAGAAGATGCTCAGTCCCAAATTTATATAAACCAATAACTTTGTAGAAAGCCCCAACATTTACCACCAAAACATAAACGAGATAAAAAAGGAGGCAGAATTGAAGCCTTCAGTTTTGATTTGCTTTTCAAAATTACTTTGGCTGTTTGGGGTCTTTTGTGGTTCCATGTGTATTTTAGTATTGTTTGTTCCATCTCTGTGAAAACTGTTGATAGCATTTTGGTAGGGATTGCATCGAACGTGTCAATTGCCTTGGGTGGTATACCCATATTAACCATGTTTGTTCCTCCATTCCTGAGCATGGATAATTTTTTTCATTTCTTTGTGTCTTCCTCAATTTCTTTCATAAGTGTATTGTTTTCACAGTATAGATCATTTACTTTTGTTTGGGTTTATTCCTATGTAGCCTATGGTTTTGGTCCAATTTTAAATGGGTTTGATTTCTTGATTTTTCTTTCTGCTACTTCATTTTTATGTGGAGAAATGTGACAGACTTTTGTACATTGATTTTACAAGGCTGTGAGTTTTCTGAATTCCTGTAGCAATTTTTTGGTGGAGTCATTTGGGTTTTCCATATAATATATTATGTAGCCTGCAAAGAATGAATGTTTGATTTCTTTGCCTATTTGGATGCTTTTTAATTCTTTTTGTTGTCTGCTTGCTAAGGCTAGGACTTCCAGTACTATGTTGAACAACAGTTGTATGAATGGATATCCCTGTCGTGGTCCCAACATTAGATGAAGAGTTCTCAGTTTTTCTCCATTGAGGATGATATTAGCTGTGGGTCTTTCATATATGGCCATTATGATCTTGAGATATGTTCCTTCTATCCCTATTTAATGGAGGGTTTTTATCATGTAAAGATACTTTTTTTTTTGTCAAATGCTTTTTCTGCATCTATTGAGGGGATCATGTTTCATAAACTTTCTTTTACTAATGTGGTGTATCACATTGATTCATTTGCTGATGTTGAACGACTTCTGCAGTCCAGGAATAAATCCCACATGGCTGTGGCGAATCATCCTTTTACTGTACTGTTTGATCTTATTAACTGGTATATTGTTGAGAATTTTTGCATCCATGTTCATAAGGGATATTGGTCTGTAATTCTCTTCTTAATGTGGTCTTCCTCCGGTTATGGAATCAAGGAAATATTGACCTCATAGAATGAGGTTGGCATTTTCCTTTCATTTCTATTTTACTAACAGTTTCAGAATAAAAGTTACTAACACTTCTTTAAATGGTTGGTAGAATTCCCATGGGAAAGCATCCATCCCCGGACTCTTGCTTGTTGGAAGATTTTTTATTACTGATTCAATATCTTTGCTGGTTATGGGTCTGTCCAATATTCTGTTTATTCCTGTTTCAGTTTTGCTAGTTTATGTCTCTAGGAATATATCCATTTCTTCCAGACTAATTTGTTGTCATATAATTACTCATAATATACTTTTATCTTTGTTGTCTTTCTGTGGTGTTGGTTGTGATCTCTCCTTTTTCATTCATTATTTTATTTATTTGGGTCCTTTCTCTTCTCTTTTTGATAAGTCTGGTCAGGGGCCTATCATTCTTATTAAGTCTTTCAAAGAACCAACTCCTAGCTTTTTTTTATCTGTTCTCCTGGGTTTTTTTTTTAATTTATAAATTGATTTCTGCTCTATGCTTTATGTTTCTCTTCTCTTGCTGGATTTATATTTATTTGCTGTTCTTTTTCCAACTCTGTTAGGTGGAAGTTTAGGTTATGTATTTTAGACTTTTCTTACTTCTTGAGGAAGTCCTGTATGCTATATACTTCATTCTTGGAATGGGTTTGCTGCATCCCAAAGGTTTTTAACTGTTGTATATTTATTTTCATTTGCTTCATTGTATTTTTAAATTCTTCTTTAATTTCCTGGTTGACCCATTCATTCTTTAGTAGGATGTTCTTTAACCTCCATGTATTTGTTATCCTTTTATTCTTGTGATTGACTTCAGGTTTCATATATCTGTGGTTTGAAAATATGCATGATATGATCTCAAACATTTTTTTTTTTTTTACTGGTTGAGTGCTTGCTACCCAGTATATTATCTATTCTGAAGAATGTTCCAGGTGCATTTGAAAATGATGTGTATTGTGCTTAAGATGAAATGCTTTGAATATATCTGTTATGCCCTTCTGGTCCAGTGTGTGAGTTAAAGTCCTTGTTTTCTTATTGATTTTATGCTTAGGTGATCTGCCCTTTGCTGCAAGTGGGGTTTCAAAGTCTCCTATATTATTTTATTTTTATCCATGAATTTCTTTCAGGTTGTTAGTAACTGATTTACATATTTGTCTGCTCCAATATTAGAGGAAGAAATATATACAATTTTTAGAACTTCTTGTTGGAGAGACCCTTTAATTTTTATGTAGTGTCCTTCTTTGTCTCTTATTATAGTCGTTGGTCTGAAATCTAGTTTATTTGATATAAATATGGCTATTGCAGCTTTCTTTTGATGTTCATTAACATGGTAAATTGTTTCTTATCTTGTCATCTACAATCTGTAGGTGTATATGAGTCTACAATGAGTCTTTTGTAAGCAGCATATGGATAGGTCTTGTGTTTTTATCCATTGTGATCCCTTAAGTCTTTTGATTTTAGGATTTAGTCCATTTGCACTCAGAGTAATAATTGGAACATATGACATCAGAGCCATTGTATTACCTGCAAAGTTGCTGTTCCTGTAGGTTTTCTCTGTTCCTTTCTGGTCTTTGTTACTTTTGGGCTCTCTCTCTGCTCAAAGGATCCCCGCTCATATTTCTTGCAGAGCTGGTTTAGTGTTCACAAATTCCCTTAATTTTTGTTTGTCCTGGAATGTCATTATCTCTCCATTCTGAATGATGGCCTTGCTAAATAAAGTACTCTTGCCTGCATGTTTTTTCCCATTTAACATGTTGAATATATCATGCCAGTCCTTTCTGTCCTGCCAGGTCGTTTGTGGACAGCTCTGCTGCCAGCCTTATATGTCTACCCTTGTAGATTAAGGACCATTTGTCCTGGGCCACTTTCAGCATATTCTCTTTATCTCTGTAGTTTGCAATTTCACTATAATATGTCATTGTGTTCACCTATTTCTGTTTTATTTGAGTTGATTTTTCTGTGTCTCCTGGAGTTGAATGCCTGTTTCTTTCCCCAGATTAGGGAAGTACTCAGCTATACTTTGTTCAAATAAACCACTTACCCCTTTCCCCTCACTCTTCATCTTCTGGGACCCCTATAATATAGATATTATTTTACTTCATGGAATTTCTGAGTTCCCCTAGTCTGCCTTCATGATTAAATAGTTTTTTTTTTCCATTTTCTCTTCAGCTTCATTATTTTCCATAATTTTATCTTCTATGTCACTGATTTACTCTTCTGCTTTGTTGATTCTCGTTTTTATGACCCCCACTTGGTACTGCATATTGGTTACAGCATTTTTAATTTTGGCCATGTAGATTTCAGTTTCTTATTGCTGCAGTAAGGAATTCTCAGACATTTTCTATGCTTTTCTCAAGCCCTGCTTGTATCCTTTTAATTTTTGCTTTAAATTCTTCTTTAGACATCTTATGCATATTTGTATTGATTAAAATATGGCTGTGCATACTACCCCCTGTTCTTTCTTTTGGGTTGAATTTATCCATCTCATCATTTTGTCCTGAAGAGAAAAAAAGAAAAACAAAATGCAACAAAAAATAACAACAACAAAAGCAACAATAACAATAACAACAAAAACTAGATCCTGGGTGTGTTTTGTTCTGCTTATTAAAAGAAATGAACAAGGGGTAGTGGAGGGGGAGGTGGGCAAGGGGCTGAGGTGACTGGGTGACAGGCACTGAGGGGGGCACTTGATGGGAAGAGCACTGGGTGTTATACTATATGTTGGCAAGTTGAACACCAATAAAAAATGCATATTAAAAAATGATAATAATAAAGAAAGAAAGAAAATAAAAGAAACTAGATCCCAAACAAACAAATATGTAAATATATAAAATATATATAAACAATAAAAATATAGAGAGAAACAAATAATATGTAAGTATATAAAATATAGATCAAAATGAAAATTAAAAGTGAATAAGAAAAAATGAAAAAATAAGACAATAACCAAAAAATATTAAAAAACTAATGAATGAAATTACAAAGATACTAGATAGTATTTTCCCCTAGACCTGAAGGTTTACAGCCCTCTATGATCAGTATACTTGATATGAGAGATGGTTTATGCTGGTCTTCTAGGGGAGGGGTCTGTTATGCTGAATCTCAGTGGGATTGCCCTAGTGGAAATGTGCCTTCTGTGCAAAGGGAGGCAGGGTTTGGTGTAAGTGGTTCTGGGCTTCAGTAGGTGGTTTTGTTTTTCTCCTTGACTTCATCAGCACTGATGGGCAGGATGAATATGGCCACCTCCTGCTCTCTAGCACTAGAGCACTCTCACAGAAGAGTAATCAATCACTGTTGTCTCCCAAGATTCCGTGAGAACTCTGTGTTGACCCAGCCTGTTTCCAAACCTTTCTTTTTTTTAATCTCAGGCACATGACTGAGTTTCAAATTCAAATTTTAGGGACTTGTGTGGTTGTTTCCATGCCCCTATGCCTGAGACAGATCATCACTTTGGCACTGTCCATTCTTCTTGTGACCCAGGGTATTCTCAGATCACAGTGTCACAGTTGAGAATCCACCCTTCTCTGCCATCTGGGCACCTCCCTCACTGTACCAGACTTTAAAAGTTCTGATTTACCAATCCACTGCTTATAATACTTTATGGTAGTCTCCTTAAGCAGGCTCTCTCCACACCACCACATCCTTAGGTATATAATACCGCATTCACGTCTCTGCACCTCATATCTTCCAAAACATTGCTTTTCTACTTGTACACTTGCAGTACTTATTTTCTCAGACTTCTGTTTCATTTCCTTAGTGTTCAGAAAGATTTCATAACTATATAGCTGTACGCCATGGATGAGGCAAATGTGGGGACCCCACTCCTCCATAATCCGAGGTCCTGCCTTTTTATTATTTATTTATTTATTTATGCTGTTATAGATTGCTTTTTTTAATATATTTATTTTTTATTGGTGTTCAATTTGCCAACATACAGAATAACACCCAGTGCTCATCCCGTCAAGTGCCCCCCTCAGTACCCATCACCCATTCACCCTCATGCCCTGCCTCCCCACCTTCCACCACCCCTAGTTCGTTTCCCAGAGTTAGGAGTCTTTATGTTCTGTCTCTCTTTCTGATATTTCCCACACATTTCTTCTCCCTTCCCTTCTATTCCCTTTCAGTATTATTTATATTCCCCAAATGAATGAGAACATATAATGTTTGTCCTTCTCTGATTGACTTATTTCACTTAGCATAATACCCTCCAGTTCCATCCACGATGAAGCAAATGGCGGGTATTTGTCATTTCTAATGGCTGAGTAATATTCTATTGTATACATAAACCACATCTTCTTTATCCAGTCATCCTTAGATGGACAACAAGGCTCCTTCCACAGTGTGGCTATTGTGGACATTGCTGCTATAAACATCGTGGTGCAAGTGTCCCGGCGTTTCATTGCATCTGTATCTTTGGGGTAAATCCCCAACAGTGCAATTGCTGGGTCGTAGGGCAGGTCTATTTTTAACTCTTTGAGGAACGTCCACACAGTTTTCCAGAGTGGCTGCACCAGTTCACATTGCCACCAACAGTATAAGAGTGTTCCCTTTTCTCCACATCCTCTCCAACATTTGTGATTTTCTGCCTTGTTAATTTTCCCCAACCTCACTGGTGTGAGGTGGTATCTCATTGTGGTTTTGATTTGTATTTCCCTGATGGCAAGTGATGCAGAGCATTTTCTCATGTACGTGTTGGCCATGTCTATGTCTTCCTCTGTGAGGTGTCTGTTCATGTCTTTTGCACATTTCATGATTGGATTGTTTGTTTCTTTGCTGTTGATTTTAATAAGTTCTTTATAGATCTTGGAAACTAGCCCTTTATCTGATACATCATTTGTAAATATCTTCCCCCATTCTGTAGGTTGTCTTTTAGTTTTGTTGACTGTATCCTTTGCTGTGCAAGAGCTTCTTATCTTGATGAAGTCTTAATAGTTCATTTTTGCTTTTGTTTCTTTTGCCTTCGTGGATGTATCTTGCAAGAAGTTACTGTGGCCAAGTTCAAAATGGGTGTTGCCTGTGTTCTCCTCTAGGATTTTGATGGAATCTTGTCTCACATTTAGATCTTTCATCCATTTTGAGTTTATCTTTGTGTATGGTGTAAGAGAATGGTCTAGTTTCATTCTTCTGCAGGTGGATGTCCAATTTTCCAGGACAATTTATTAAAGAGACTGTCTTTTTTCCAGTGGACAGTCTTTCTTCCCTTGTCAAATATTAGTTGACCATAAAATTGAGGGTCCACTTCTGGATTCTCTATTCTGTTACATTGATGTATGTGTCTGTTTTTGTGCCAGTACCACACTGTCTTGATGACCACAGCTTTGTAGTACAACAGGAATTCTGGCACTATGATGCCCCTAGATATGGTTTTCTTTTTAAATATTCCCCTGGCTGTTTGGGGTCTTTTCTGATTCCACACAAATCTTAAGATAATTTGTTCCAACTCTCTGAGGAAAGTCCATGGTATTTTGATAGGGATTGCATTAAATGTGTAAATTGCCCTAGGTAGGATTGATATTTTCACAATATTAATTCTTCCAATCCAGGAGCATGGAATATTTTTCAAACTCTTTGTGCTCTTCAATTTCTGTGAGAGCTGTTCTATAGTTTTTAGGGTATAGTCCTTTACCTCTTTGGTTAGGTTTATTCCTAGGTATCTTATGCTTTTGGGAGTAATTGTAAATGGGATTGACTCCTTAATTTCTCTTTTTTCAGTCTCATTGTTAGTGTATAGAAATGCCACTGATTTCTGGGCATTGATTTTGTATCCTGCCACACTGCCAAATTGCTGTATGAGTTCTAGCAATCTTGGGGTGGAGTCTTGTGTTTTCCATGTATAGTATCATGTCATCTGCGAAGTGGGATAGTTTGTCTTCTTCTTTGCCAATTTGAATGCCTTTTATTTCTTTTTGTTGCCTGATTGCTGAGGCTAGGACTTCGAATACTATGTTGAATAGCTGCGGTGAGAGTGGACAACCCTGTCTTGTTCGTGATCTTAGGGGAAAGGCTCCCAGTGTTTCCCCATTGAGAAGGATATTTGCTGTGGGATTTTCGTGGATGGCTTTTAATATGGAATGCTCCCTCTATCCCTACACTCTGAGGAGTTTTGATCAGGAATGGATGCTGTCTTTTGTCAAATGCTTTTTCTGAATCTATTGAGAGGATCATATGGTTCTTGTTTTTTCTCTTGCTGATATGATCAATCACATTGATGGCTTTACAACTGTTGAACCAGCTTTGTATCCCAGGGATAAATCCTACTTGGTCATGGTGAATAATCTTAATGTACTGCTAGATCCTATTGGCTAGTATCTTGTTGAGAATGTTTGCTTCCGTGTTCATTAGAGATATTGCTCTATAAAACTCCTTTTTAGTGAGGTCTTTGTCTGGTTTTGGAATGAAGGTGATGCTGGCCTCATAGAACAAGTCTGGAAGTATTCCATCCCTTGCAATCTTTATGAACAGCTTTAGTACAATAGGTATGGTTTCTTCTTTAAACTTTTGATAGAATTCCCTTGCGAAGCCATCTGGCCCTGGACTTTTGTGTTTTGGGAGGTTTTGTATGACTGCTTCAATTTCCTCCCTGGTTATTGGCCTCCCTGGTTATTGGCCTATTCAGGTTTTCTGTTTCTTCCTGTTCTAGTTTTGGTAGTTTCTGGTTTTCCAGAAATGCGTCCATTTCTTCTAGATTGCCTAATTTATTGGCGTATAGCTGCTCATAAGTTTTTAAAATCATTTGTATTTCCTTGGTGTTGGTGGTGGTCTCTCCTTTCTTATTCATGATTTTATTAATTTGAGTCTTTTCTCTCTTCTTTTTAATAATTCTGGCTAATGATTTATCTATCTTATTAATTCTTTCAAAGAACCAACCCCTGGTTTTGTTGATCTGTTCCACAGTTCTTCTGGTCTTGTTTTCGTTGAGTTCTGCTTGAATCTTTATTAACTCTCTTCTTCTGCTGCGTGTAGGATCTATTTGCTGTTTTTTCTCCAGCTCCTTTCGGGTGCAAGGTTAGCTTTTCTAATTGATTTCTTTCCAGTTTTTGGATGGATGCTTGTATTGCGATGTATTTCCCCCCTCTGGACTGCTTTTGCTGTATCCCAAAGATTTTGAACGGTTGTATCTTCATTCTCATTAGTTTTCATGCATCTATTTTATTCTTGCCTAATTTCCTGGCTCACCCTTTCATCTTTGAGCAGGATGGTCCCTAACCTCCATGTGTTTGAAATCCTTCCTAACTTCTTCTTGTGATTGAGTTCTAATTTCAAAGCAGTATGGTCTGAAAATATGCAGGGGACGATCCCAATCTTTTGGTATTGGTTAAGACCTAATTTGTGACCCAGTATGTGGTCTATTCTGTAGAAAGTTCCATGTGCACTTGAGAAGAATGTGTATTCAATTGCGTTTGGATGTAAAGTTCTGTAAATATCTGTGAAATCCATCTGGTCCAGTGTATCATTTAAAGCTCTTGTTTCTTTGGAGATAATGTGCTTAGAATACATGTCGATTAGAGAAAGTGCTACATTGAAGTCACCAAGTATAAGTGTATTATTATCTAAGTATGTCTTCACTCTGGTTATTAATTGATTGATAAACTTGGCAGCTCCCACTTTTGGGGCATAAATATTGATTTTTGCTAGGACCTCTTGTTCGATAGATCCTTTAAGTATGATGTAGTGTCCCTCTTCATCTCTTACTACAGTCTTTGGGATAAACTTTAGTTTATCTGATATAAGGATGGTTACCCCTGCTTTCTTTTGAGGACCATTTAAATGGTAAATGGTTCTCCAACCTTTTTTCTTCAGGCTGTAGGTGTCCTGTCTAAAATGAGTCTCTTGTCGACAGCAAATAGCTGGGTCTTGCTTTTTTATCCAGTCTGAAACCCTGCATTTTATGATTCCTGTTTAAGTTATGATAGTCTGTATGTTTCTAGGAATATATCTATTTCATCCAGATTGCCCAGTTTGTTGGCATACATTTTTTTCATAATATTTTTCTTATGATTCATATATTTTTTTCATAATATTCTCTTATGATTCTTTGTATTTCTATGGTGTTGGTTGTGATCTTTCCTCTTTCATTTGTGGTTTTATGTATTTAGCTCCTTTATTTTTGTCTTTTTGATAAGTCTGGGTAGGTGTTTATCCATTTTATTAATTCTTTCAAAGAATCACCTCTCAGTTCCATTTATCTGTTCTACAGTTCTTTTTCATTCTATATCATTTACTTTGGCCCTAATATTTATTATTCCCCTTCTTCTGCTGACACTAGGCTTTATTTACTTTGCTTTTTTTCTATTTCCTTTAGGGGTAAGTGTAGGTTGTGTATTTGATATTTTCTTGCTTCCTGAGTTAGGCTTGTATTGCAATATACTTCCCCCATAAGGCCACCATTGCTGCATTCCAAAGGTTTTGGACTGTCATATTTTCATTTTCATTTTCTACCATGTATTTTTTTCTTCTCTAATTTCCTGTTTAACTCATTCATTCCTAAAGTAGGAAGTTCTTTATACTCCATGTATCTGTGGTAGTTCCAAATTTTTTCTTGTGTTTAACTTTCATAGTTTCATAACATTGCTTCAAGTTTCACGTTTCATAGCATTGTTGGTTGATAATATGCATGTATTATCTCGATCATTTTGCACTTTTCAAGGGCTGATTTGTGACCCAGTATATAATCTGTTTTGAAGAATGTGTATCCTCTTGATTTAGAATGAAATCTTCCAAACATATTTGTTAAGTCCATCTGGTCCAGTGTATCATTCAAAGTCCTTGTTTCTTTGGTGTTCTCCTTAGATGAGCTCTCCATTGTTTTAAATGGTGTGTTAGAGTACCCTACTATTATTGCATTATTATCAATTTGTTTCATTATGTTTGTTTTTAATTGATATTTGTATTTGGTTGCTCCCAAGTTGAGGGCATATATATTTATAATCATTAGATCTTCTTCCTAGAAAGACTTGGTAAATATGATATAGTGCCCTTTCTCATTTCTTCTTACAGTCTTTGGTTTAAAATGTATTTTTTTTCCTATGTAAGTATGGAGACTCCAACTTTGTTTTGATGCTCATTTGCATGACAGATGGTTCCCCATCCTTTCACTTTCAAACTGGAGATAACTTTAGGTCGAAATGAATCTCTTGCATGCAGCATATAGACGGGTCTTGTTTCTTTGCGCATTCTGATACTCCATGTATTTTGATTGGATCATTTCATCCATTTTCATCCAGAGAAATAATTGATATATATGAATTTAGCGCCATTGGGTTATCTATACATTTGGTGTTTATGGTGATGTTCTCTGTTCATTTTAGTCTTTGTTGATTTTGGTCTTTTTTATCCACTCAGATAGTACCCCTTAATATTTCTTGCAAGGTAGGCTTAGTAGTCTCAAATGCTTAGTTTTTGTTTGTATGGGAAACTCTTTATCTCTCCTATTCTGAATGACAATCTTGCAGGATCAAGTATTCTTGGCTGGGAGTGCCTGGGTGGCTCAGCAGTTGAGAGTCTGCCTTCAGCTCAGGGTGTGATCCTGGAGTCCCAGAATCAAGTCCCACATCAGGCTCCCTGCATGGAGCCTGCTTCTCCCTCTGCCTCATGTCTCTGCTCTCTCTGTGTGTCTCTCATGAATAAATAAATAAAATCTTTTTAAAAAGTATTCTTTTATACTTTAAAAAAGTATTCTTGGTGGAATATTTTTCCCATTCAGCTCACTGAATTTGTCATGTCACTCATATCTAGAATGCCAAGATTATTTGGGCAGATATCCTGCAAACCTCATATGTCTTTCCATGTAGGTTAAGGATTTTTTCCCTTGCTAGTTTCAGGATTCTTTCCTTATCTGTGTATTCTGTGAATTTGAATACAATATGTCGTGGTGTGGGTTGGCTTTTGTTGAATACGATGGGAGTTCTCTGTGCCTCTTAGATTTTTTTGTCTGTTTCCTTCCTCAGATTATAGATGTTTTCAGGTAAAATTAGCTCAAATAAAACTTCTGTCCCTTTTTTCTCTTCTTCTGGGACTCCTATAATATAAATGGCATTGCACTTTAAGGAGACTCTGAGTTCCCTAACTCTTTGTGCATGATCCATTACCTCTGTTTCCCTCTTCTTTTCAGCTTCATTATTTTACAAATTTTATCTTCTATGTAACTGATTTGTACCTCTGCTTCATTCAACCTTGATGTCTTTGCATCTAGTTGATTTTTCATCTCAGTTATGCCATTTTTCATTTGGCCTGATGGGTATTTATTTATCTCTGCCTAGTATCTTCTGTGAGTTCTCAAGCCTGGCTATTTATTCTTATGATTGAGGTTTTATGACTTTTATATTTTTCATTGAAAATTAAGACATAGATTTATTACTTTTTAAATTTTTGTTTAAATTCAATTTGTCAGCATATAACACCCAGTCCTCATCTCATTATGAGCCCTCCTTAATGCCCATCACCCACTTAACCTAACCCCCTATTCAACCTCTCCTTCTAAACCTTTTGTTTCTTTCCCAGATTTAGGAGTCTCTCATGGTTTGTCATCATCTCTAGTTTCCTGCCACTCCATTTCCCCCATTCCCTTATGGTCTCTTTCACTATTTCTTATATTCCACATATGAATTAAACCATATGATAATTGTCATTCTCTGATTGACTTATACCCCCCAGGTCCACCCACATCAATGAAAGTGTTAAGTATTCATCCATTCTTATGGCTGAGTAATATTCATATATTTTTTTTCTTGTATTGATATGATCTATCATGCTGTTTTATGAGTGTCGAACCACCCCAGAATCGAGCGATAAATCTCAGTTGCTTGGGGTAAATAATCTTTGGTGAGATTATTTCATCCAATTTCATCAAGGGTATTGATCTATAATCCTCCCTTATGGTGGGGTCTTGGTCTGATTCTGGGATCAAGATAATGCTGGCCTCATAAAACGAATTTGGAAGTATTCCCTCTCTTTTTATCCTTCAAAACCACCTTTAGTAGATAGGTATTATTTCTTCATTAAATATTTGGTAAAATTCCCCTGAGAAGCCACTGGGCCTGGAATTTGTGTTGTGGGAGGTTTTTGATGATGGCTTCAATTGCCACACTGGATATTGGTTTCCTCAGGTTTTCTATATCTTCCTGATCCAGTTTGAGTATTGGTAGTTTTCCAGAAATGCATCCATTTCTTCCACATTGCATATGTTCTTGACATTTACTTACTCATAATACAATTCTATTTTATTTATTTATTGTATATTATTAATTAGAATTCGATTTGCCAACATATAGCATAACACACAGTACTCATTCCATCAGGTGCCCAGCTCAGTGCCCATCACCCAGTCACCCCATCACCCCGCCCACCTCCCCTTCCACTACCCCGTGTTAGGAGTTAGGAGTCTCTCATGCTTAGTCACCCACTCTGACATTTCCCACCCATTTTCTCTCCTTACCCGTTTAATCGTTTTCACTACTTTTTATATTCCCCAAATGAATAAGACCATATAAACATTATCCTTCTCAGATTGACTTACTGCACTCACATAATACCTTCCAGTTCTATCCATATTGAAGCAACTGGTGGGTATTTGTCATTTCTAATGGCTGAGTAATATTCCATTATGTATATAGACCACATTTTCTTTATCTATTCATTTTTCGATAGACATCGATGATCTTTCCACAGTTTGGTTATTGTGGACATTTCTGCTATAAATGTTGGGGTGTAGGTGTCCTGCCATTTCACTGCATCTGTATCTTTCGGGTAAATACCCAGGAGCACAATTGCTGGGTCATAGGGAAGTTCTATTTTAATTCTTTGAGGAACCTCCACACAGTTTTCCAGAGTGGCTACACCAGTTCACATTCCCACCAACACTGCAGGAGAGTTCCCCTTTCTCCACATCCTCTCCAACATTTGTGGTTTCCTGCCTTGTTAATTTTCCCCATTCTCACTGGTGTGAGGTGGTATCTCATTGTGGTTTTGATTTGTATTTCCCTGACGGCAAGTGATGCAGAGCATTTTCTCATGTGCCTGTTGGCCATGTCTATGTCTTCCTCTGTGAGATTTACCTTCATGTCTTTTGACCATTTCATGATTGGGTTGTGTGTTTCTTTGCTGTTGAGTTGAATAAGTTCTTTATAGATCTTGGATACTAGCCTTTAATCTGATCAGTCATTTGCAAATATCCTCTCCCATTCTGTAGGTTGACTTTTGGTTTTGTGGACTGTTTCTTTTGCAGTGCAGAAGTTTCTTATCTTGATGAAGTCCCAATAGTTCATTTTTGCTTTTGTTTCTTTTGCCTTCGTGGATGTATCTTGCAAGAAGTTACTGTGGCAGAGTTCAAAAAGGGTGTTGCCTGTGTTCTCCTCTAGGATTTTGATGGAATCTTGTCTCACATATAGACCTTTCATCCATTTTGAGTTTGAATTTGTGTATGGGGTAAGAGAATGGTCTAATTTGTATCTTCTGCACGTGGCTGTCCAATTTTCCCAGCACCATTTACTGAACAGATTGTCTTTTTTTGCAATGGATACCGTTTCCTGCTTTGTCGAATATTAGTTGACTATGGAGTTGAGGGCCCATTTCTAGGTTCTCTGTTGTGTTACATTGAACTATGTGCCTGTTTTTGTGCCATTACCATAATGTCTTGATGATCACAGCTTTGTAGTACAACTTAAAATCTGGCATTGTGATACACCCAGCATTGGTTTTCTTTTTCACTATTAAACTGGCTATCCGGGGTCTTTTTTGATTCTACACAAATTTTAGGATGATTTCTTTCAACTCCTTGAAGACAGCTCATGATATTTTGATAAGGATTGCATTAAATGTGTAAATTGCCCTGGGTAACATTGACATTTTCACAATATTAATTCTTCCAATCCATAAACATGGAATATTTTTCCATCTCTTGTGTCTTCCTCAATATCTTTCAGAAGTGCTGTGTGATTTTTAGGGTATAGATCCTTTACATCTTTGGTTAGGTTTATTCCTAGGTATCTTATGCTTTTGGGTGCAATTATAAATGGGATTGAATCATTAAATATTCTTTCTACAGTTTTATTGTTATCGTATAAAAATGCCACTGATTTCTAGGCATTGAATTTGTGTCCTGATAGTCTGCCAAATTGCTGTATGAGTTCTAGCAATTTTGGGGTGGAGTCTTTTTGGTTTTCTATTTTTTAAATAATAAATTTATTTTTTATTGGTGTTCAATTTGCCAACATACAGAATAACACCCAGTGCTCATCCTGTCAAGTGCCCCCATCAGTGCCCATCACCCATTCACCCTCACCCCCCACCCTCCTCCCTTTTCACCACCCCTAGTTCATTTCCCAGAGTTAGGAGACTTCATGTTCTGTCTCCCTTTCTGATATTTCCTACCAATCTCTTCTCCCATCCCTTCTATTCCCTTTCAGTATTATTTATATTCCCCAAATTAATGAGACCATATAATGTTTGTCCTTCTCCGACTGACTTACTTCACTCAGCATAATACCCTCCAGTTACATCCACGTTGAAGCAAATGGTGGGTATTTTTCGTCTCTAATGACTGAGTAATATTCCATTGTATACATAAACCACATCTTCTTTATCCATTCATCTTTCGATGGACACCGAGGCTCCTTCCACAGATTGGCTATTGTGGACATTGCTGCTAGAAACATCAGGGTGCAGGTGTCCCGGTGTTTCATTGCATCTGTATCCTTGGGGTAAATCCCCAACAGTGCAATTGCTGGCTCGTAGGGCAGGTCTATTTTTAACTCTTTGAGGAACCTCCACACAGTTTTCCAGAGTGGCTGCACCAGGTCATATTTCTACCAACAGTGTAAGAGGGTTCCCTTTTCTCCACATCCTCTCCATTTGTGGTTTCCTGCCTTGTTAATGTTCCCCATTCAAACTGGTGTGAGGTGGTATCTCATTGTGGGTTTTTTTTTTTTTTTTTGGATCATTGTGGTTTTGATTTGTATTTCCCTGATGGCAAGTAATGCAGAGCATTTTCTCATGTGCGTGTTGGCCATGTCTATGTCTTCCTCTGTGAGATTTCTGATTGTTTTCATGCCTAAAGCAGCACAGTGCTCTTTGGGTTCTACCCTATCTAAGCCTGCTGACTTTTAAAACTCCAAACATTAGGGAAGTGCTGTGCTGTGGGCCTGGATTGGTCTTCTGGGGGAGGGTCTCGGCATGCTGGGACTGATGCAAGTTTGATCAAGATGGGCAATTGCAACAAAGCACAAGATTCTGGAATTGAAGTAAATAGGCTAAGCAGCCAGTGTCCAGGTTATCTCTGTGCCTATGCTGAGAGGTAAGGTTGGAAAATGGCACTTGCTGGTTCTTTTGTCCCTGGAGCAGTGTCTCTATGAACACCACCTCTCAGAGATGCACTCCAAGAGGAGTGAAAAATCTTTCCCCCATGCACCTTCAACAATCCTCAGACAACACCTTCTGCTCCAGAATTGTTTGCCAGCCTCCTCTCCAAGAGTAATGCATCCCCCTATGAATTCTATCCCAGACAAGCCCACTAACCTTTAAAACTTCGGTCTTTGAGCCCCACAGGCTACAATACTCATGAAATTCAATGTTTCTTATTTACCCAGCAATGTCCTTGGGAAAGTGTTCTCCTTGTGTGCGCTTTTCTCTCTCATCTTTCTCTGGGACCAGAGCTCCAACCCCTCAGCATCTCTCAGGTTCCATTTCTCCTCCAAACGATGACTTCAAACTTCCTACCTTCCTCAATGTGGCTTCTTCTCTTCTCTGTACTTATGCAGTTTCTTCTGTCAGTTCTTAGATCAATTTCTTCAATATTCAGAATGATTTCATAGAAAGATAACTGTGTTCAAGGGATGAGACAAGCCTAGGGTGCGCCTACTCTGCCACCATGTTCAAGTTACAAGTCCTTGGGACGCCTGGGTGGCTCAGCAGTTGAACATCTGACTTAGGCTCAGGGCATGATCCTGGGATCTGGAATCCAGTCCCACCTCAGGCTCCCTGTGAGTAGCCTGCTTCTCCCTTTACCTATGTCCTTGCCTTTCTCCCTCTGTGTCTGTCATGAATAAATGAATAAAACTTTAAAAAGTTACAAATACTTTATTGATTTTTTTAATCTTCAAATAACTTTGCACCACAGGAATAAATTTCATATGATCATCATGTAGATTTTTAAAGTGTGTTTTTGACATTTACTTTGCTCTTGTTTTGATCAGAATATCTCCATCTACATTCATCAGTAACGTTGGACTATAATTTTATTTTCTGTGGTTTTCATCTCTTACTTTGCTATCAGAATAAAGTCGAATTCATAAAATAATTTAAATTTCACTTCCTCTGCAATTTTTTTAAGAGATTGAGAAAATTGGGCATTAACTATACTTCAAGTTTTTGGTATAATTAACCAGTGAAGAGGTGAGCACTTGATGGGATGAGCACTGGGTGTTATTCTATATATTGGCAAATTGAACACCAATAAAAAATATATTTATAAAAAAAATTAACCAGTGAAACTATCTGTTGATGGGATTTTTTTTCCCTGCTGGGCAGATATTTGTTACTGATTTAATCATTTTAGTACTGATTGGCCTGCTTATGTTTTTCTGTTTCTTCATGATTCTGTTTGGTAGGGTGTGTATCACTAGGAATGTACAAATTTCTTCTAGGATGTCCAATTATTGGTCTGTTATTGTTCATGCTTTTCCCTCGTGATTCTTTGGTTTTTTTTCTTGAGTTCAAATACTGCCATTGTCTCTTTATTTGTTATGTTACTTTGGGTTCTTGTTTTTTAATTTTTCTTTATCAGAGTTAAATTTGCCAACCTAGAGAATAACATAGAGGGCTCATACCGCCAAGTGCCCCCCTCAGTGCCCATCACCCAGTCACCCCAACCTCGCACCCACTTCCCCTTCCACTACCCCTTGTTCATTTCAAAGAGTTAGGTGTCTCTCATGTTTTGTCACCCTCACTGATATTTTCACTCATTTTCTCTCCTTTCCCTTTATTCCCTTTCACTAATTTTTATATTCCCCAAATGAATGAGATGATATAATGTTTCTCCTTTTCCTATTGAGTTATTTCACTCAGCATAATACCCTCCAGGACCCTCCACATCGAAGCAAATAGGGGGTATGTGTCATTTCTAATGGTTTAGTAATATTCCATTGTATATATATATACACCACATCTTCTTTATCCATTCATCTTTCGATGGACACCAAGGCTCCTTCCACAGTTTGGCTATTGTGGACATTGCTGCTATAAACATCAGGGTGCAGGTGTCCTGGCATTTCACTGCATCTGTATCTTTGGGGTAAATCCCCAGCAATGCAATTGCTGGACGTTGGGCAGATCTTTGAGGACCTCCACACAGTTTTCCAGAGTGGCTGTACCAGTTCACATTCCCACCAACAGTGCAAGAGGGTTCCCCTTTCTCAACATCCTATCCAATGTTCGTTGTTTCCTGTCTTGTGAATTTTCGCCAAGCTCACTGGTGTGAGGTGATATCTCATTGTGGTTTTGATCTGTATTTCCCTGATGGCAAGTGATGCAGAGCATTTTCTCACGTGCTTGTAGGCCATGTCTATGTCTTCCTCTGTGAAATTTCTATTCATGTCTTTTGCCCATTTCATGATTGGATTGTTTGTTTCTTTGCTGTTGATTTTAATAACTTCTTTTGAGATCTTGGATACTAGCCCTTTTTCTGATAGGTGATTTACAAATACCTTCTCGCATTCTGCAGGGTTTCTTTAGGTTTTGTTGACTGTTTCTATTGCTGTGCAAAAGCTTCTTATCTTGATGAGGTCCGAATAGTTCATTTTTGCTTTTGTTTCTCTTGCCTTCATGAATGTATCTTGGAAGAAGTTACTGTGGCTAAATTCCAAAAGGGTGTTGCCTGTGTTCTCCTCTAGGATTTTGATGGAATCTTGCTTCATATTTAGATCTTTCATCCATTTTGAGTTTATCTTTGTGTATGGTGTAAGAGAATGGTCTAGTTTCATTCTTCTGCATGTGGATGTCCAATTTTCCCAGCACCATTTATTGAAGAGACTGTATTTTTTTACAGGGATAGTCTTTTCTCCTTTGACAAATATTAATTGACCATAAAGTTGAGGGTCCACTTCTGGATTCTCTATTTTGTTCCATTGATCAATGTGTCTGTTTTTGTGCCAATACTACACTGTCTTCATGACCACAGCTTTGTAGTACACCCTGAAATCCGGCATTGTGATTCCCCCAGCTATGGTTTTCTTTTTTAATATTCCCCTGGCTATTCAAGGTCTTTCTGATTCCACACAAATCTTAAGATGATTTGTACCAACTCTCTGGAGAAAGTCCATGGTATTTTGTTAGGGCTTGCATTAAATGTGTAAATTGCCCTGGATAACATTGACATTTTCACAATATTAATTCTTTCAATCCATGAGCATGGAATATGTTTCCATCTCTTTGTGTCTATCTTGATCTCTTTCAGAAGTGCTCGGTATTTTTAAGGGTATAGATCCTTTACCTCTTTGGTTAGGTTTATTCCTAGGTATCTTATGCTTTTCGGTGCAATTGTCAATGGGATTGACTCCTTCATTTCTCTTTCTTCCATCTCATTGTGAGTGTATAGAAATGACACTGATTTCTGGGCATTGCTTTTGTATCCTGCCACACTGACGAACTGCTGAATGAGTTCTAGGAATCCTGGGGTGGAGTTCTTTGGGTTTTCTACGTACTGTATCATGTCATCTGGGAAGAGGGAGAGGTTGACTTCTTTGTCAATTTGAATTCCTTTTATTTCTTTTTGTTGCCTGATTGCTGAGGCTAGGACTTCTAATAGTATCTTGAAGAGCAGTGGTGAGAGTGGACATCATACACGTCTTGTTCCTGATCTTAGGGGAAAGGCTCCCAGTGTTTCCCCATTGAGAATGATATTTGCTGTGGGCTTTACATAGATGGTGTTTTAGATGCCGAGGAACGTTCGCTCTATTCCTACACTCTGAGGAGCTTTGATCAGGAATGGATGCTGTATTTTGTCAAATGCTTTCTCTGCATCTATTGAGAGGATCATATGGTTCTTGTTTTTTCACTTGCTGATATGATCAATCACATTGATTGCTTTAAGAGTGTTGAACCAGCCTTGCATCCGAGGGATGAATCCCACTTAGTCATGATGAATAATCTTCTTAATGTATTGTTGGATCCTATTGGCTAGTATCTTTTTGAGAAATTTTTCATCCATGTTCATCAGGGATTTTGGTCTATACTTCTCCTTTTTGGTGGGTTCTTTGACTGGTTTTGAAATGAAGGTGATGCTGGCCTCATAGAACAAGTTTGGAAGATCTCTTCCTATGTTTCCAAACAGCTTTAGTAGAATAGGTATGGTATCTTCTTTAAACATTTGATAGAATTCCCCTAAGAAGCTATTTGGCCCCGGACTTCTGTGTCTCAGGAGGTTTTTGATGACTGCTTCAGTTTCCTCCCTAATTATTGGCCTCTTCAGGTTTTCTATTTCTTCCTGTTCTGATCCAGTTTTGGTATTTTCTGGTTTTCCAGAAATGCGTCCATTTTGTGTAGATTGGGTAATGTATTGGCGTATAACTGCTCATAATAATTTTTTAAGATAGTTCGTATTTTCCTTGGTATTGGTGGTGATCTCTCCTTTCTCATTCATGATTTTTTTAATTTGAGTCTTTTTTCTATTCTTTTTAATAAGGCTGGATAATGGTTTATCTATCTTATTAATTCTTTCAAAGAACCAACTCCTGGTTTGTTAATCTGTTCCACAGTTCTTCTGGTCTCTATTTCATTGAGTTCTGCTCGAATCTTTATTAACTCTCTTCTTCTGCTGGGTTTAGGATCTGTTTGCTGTTTTTTCTCCAGGTCCGTTAGGGGCAAGGTTAGCTTTTGTATTTGGAATTAAAAAGATTCCTGGAAAACAATGAGAATGAAGATACAACCGTTCAAAATCTTTGGGATGCAGCAAAAGCAGTCCTCAGTGGGAAATACATTGCAATACAAGCATCCATACAAAAACTGGAAAAAACTCAAATACAAAAGCTAACCTTGCACCTAAAGGAGCTGGAGAAGGAACAGCAACTAAACTTTCCACCAGCAGAAGAATACAGTTAAGAAAGATTCCAGCAGAACTCAATGTAATAGAGACCAGAAGAGCTGTGGAACAAATCAAGAAAACCAAGAGATGGTTCTTTGAAAGAATTAATAAGATAGATAAACCATTAGCCATCCTTATCAATGAGAAGAGAGAAAAGACTCATAATAATAAAATCATGAATAAGAAAGGAGAGATCACCACCAATACCAAGGAAATACAAACAATTTAAAAAACTTATTATGAACAGCTGTACGCCAATAAATTAGGTAATCTAGAAGAAATGGACGCATTTCTGGAAAACCAGAAACTACCAAAACTGAAAGGAAGAGATAGAAAACCTGAACAGGATGATAACCAGGGAGGAAATTGAAGCAGTCATCCAAAACCTCCCAAGACACAAAGTCCAGGGCCAGATGGCTTCCCTGGGGAATTCTATCAAATGTTAAAAGAAGAAACCATACCTATTCTACTAAAGCTGTTTGGAAAGATAGAAAGAGATGGAGTACTCCCAAACTCGTTCTATGAGGCCAGCATCACCTTAATTCCAAAAGCAGACAAAGACCCCACCAAAATGGAAAATTATAGACCAATATCCCTGTTGAACACAGATGCAAAAATTCTCAACAAGATACTAGCCAATAGGATCCAATAGCACATTAAGAAGAATATTCACCATGACCAAGTAGGATTTATCCCCAGGATGCAAGGCTGGTTTAACACTCGTAAAGCCATCAACATGATAGATCATATCAACAAGAGAAAAAACAAGAACCATATGATCCTCTTAATAGATGCAGAGAAAGCATTTGACAAAATGCAGCATCCATTCCTGATCAAAACTCTTCAGAGTGCAGGGATAGAGGGAACATTCCTCAGCACCTTAAAAGCCATGTACAAAAAGCCCGCAGCAAATATCATTCTCAATGGGGAAACACTGGGAGCCTTTCCCCTAAGATCAGGAACAAGACAGGGATGTCCACTCTCACCACTGGTATTCAACATAGTATTAGAAGTCCTAGCCCCTGAATCAGGCAACAAAAAGAAATAGAAACTGGGAATTCAATTGCCAATTCAAATTGGGAAAGAAGAAGTCAAACTCTCCCTCTTCGCGGATGACAGAATACTGTTCAGAGACAACCCAAAAGACTTCACCCCAAGATTGTTAGAACTCATACAGCAATTTGGCAGTGTGGCAGGATACAAAATCAATGCCCAGAAATCAGTGGCATTTGTATACACTCACAATGATACTGAAGAGAGAGAAATGAAGGCGTCCATCCCATTTACAATCACACTCAAAAGCATAAGAAACCGAGGAATAAACCAAACCAAAGAGTAAAACATCTGTACCCTAAAATCTACAGAAAACTTCTTAAAGAAATTGAGAAGTCACAAAGAGAAGGAAAAACATTCCATGCTCATGGATTGGAAGAATTAATATTGTGAAAATGTCTATGCTACCCAGGGCAATTTACACATTGAATGCAATCCCTATCAAAACACCATGGACTTTCTTCAGAGAGTTGGAATAAATCATCTTGTGATTTGTGTGGAATCAGAAAAGGCCCTGAATAGCTAGGGGAATATTAAAAAAAGAAAACCATAGCCGGGGGTACCATAGTGCCAGATTTCAGGTTGTACTAGAAAGCTGTGGTCATCAAGACAGTGTGGTACTGTCACAAAAACAGACACATAGATCACGGAACAGAATAGAGAATCCAGAAGTGGACCCTCAACTTTATGGCCAACTAATATTCCACAAAGGAGGAAAGACTATGCACTGGAAAAAAGACAGTCTCTTCAGTCAATGGTGCTGGGAAGATTGGACATCCACATGCAGAAGAATGAAACTAGACCATTCTATTACACCTTACACAAAGATAAACTCAAAATGGACGAAAGATCTGAATGTGAGACAAGATTCCATCAAAATCCTCGAGGAGAATACAGGCAACAGCCTTTTTGAACTTGGCCACAGCAACTTCTTGCAAGATACATCCATAAAGGTAAGGGAAACAAAAGCAAAAATGAATTATTGAGACTTTGTCAAGATAAAAAGCTGTTGCATAGCAAAAGAAAGAGTCAACAAGATTCAAAGACAACCTACAGAATGTGAGAAGATATTTGCAAATGACATATCAGATAAAGGGCTAGTATATAAGATCTATAAAGAACTTATTAAACTCATCAGCAAAGAAACAAACAATCCAATGATGAAATTGGCAAAGGACATGAACAGAGATTTCACAGAGGAAGATATAGACATGGCCAACAAGCACATGAGAAAATGCTGGCATCATTTGCGATTAGGGAAACACAAATCGAAAGATGAATGGATAAAGAAGATGTGGTTTATGTATACAATTGCACTGCTGGGGATTTACCCCAAAGATACAGATGCAGTGAAACGCTGCAACACCTGCCCTCCAATGTTTATAGCAGCAATTGTCCACAATAGCCAAACTGTGGAAGGAGCCTCGGTGTCCATTGAAAGATGAATGGATAAAGAAGATGTGGTATATGTATACAATGGAATATTACTCAGCCATTAGAAACAACAAATTCCCACCATTTGCTTCGAGGTGGATGGAACTGGAGGGTGTTATGCTGAGTGAAATAAGTCAATTGGAAAAGGAAAAACATTATATGGTCTCATTCATTTGGGGAATACAAAAATTTATGAAAGGGAATAAAGGGAAAGGAGAGAAAATGAGTGAAAATATCATGAGGGTGACAAAACATGAAAGACACCTAACTCTGGGAAACGAACAAGGGGTAGTGGAAAGGGAGGTGGGCAGGTGGTTGTGGTGACTGTGTGATGGGTCTGGGGATGGCACTTGGCGGGTTGAGCACTAGGTATTATGCTATATGTTGGCAAGTTGAACTCCAATAAAAAAGATTTTTTAAAAAGGTAAAAAAAAATAGAAAAAAATTACATCCATTGGAAAAAGGAGTCTCTTCAATAAATGGTGCTGGGAAATTTGGACAGCCATGTGCAGACGAATGAAACTAGCCATTCTCTTATATCATACAGAAAGATAAACTCAAAGTGGATGAAAGCTCTAAATGTGAGACCAGAATCTATCAAAATCCTAGAGGAGAACTCAGGCTACAGCCTTTTTAACGGCCACAGCAACTTCTTTTAAAATACATCTATGAAGGCTATTGAAACAAAAGCAAAAGTGATCTATTGGGACTTAAGATAAAAAGCTTTTGTACAGCAAAAGAAACAGTCAACAAAACCAAAAGACAACCTACAGAATGTGAGAAGATATTTGCAAATGACATATCAGATAAAGGGCTAGTTTCCAATATCTATAAAGAACTTATGAAACTCAACACCCAAGAAACAAAACAATCCAATCCTGAAAGGGCAAAAGACAAGAACTTTAATTTCACCAAAGAAGACATACACATGGCCAACAAGCTCATGAGAAAATGCTCCATCTCACTTGTTATCAGGGAAATACAAATCAAAAGCACAATGAGATAGCACCTCACACAGGTGAGAACAATTAACAAGACAGGAAACAAATGTTGGTCAAGATTTGGAGAAGGGGGAACTCTCTTGCACTCTTGGTGGGAATGCAGACTGGTGCAAGCACTCTGGAAAACTATGTGGACATTCCTCAAAAAGTTAAAAATAGAGCTATCCTATCACCCAGTAATTGCAGTACTGGGTATTTACCCCAAAGATACAGATGTATTGAAAAACCAGGACACCTGCAATGTTCATAGCAGCAATGTTCACAGTAGCCAAACTGAGTAAGGATCCACTATGTGTTTAGACAGATGAATGAATAAGGGAGATGTGTGTTTGTGTGTGTGTGTGTGTGTGTGTGTGTGTGTATACATACATATACGTTATATATATATATTGCGATATTAGTCATTAGAAAGGACGAATACCCACCATTTTCTTTGACGTGGATGGAACTGGAAGGTATTATGTAGAGTGAAGTAAGTCAATCTGAGAAAGACAATCATCATATGGTTTCACTCATATGAGGAATAGAAGAAATAATAAAAAGGATTATAGGGGAAAGGAGGGAGAATGAGAAGGAAAAATTAGAGAGGGTGACAGAACATGAGAGACTCCTAACTCTGGGAAACGAACAAAGGGTAGTGGAAGGGGAGGTGGGGAGTGGGATGGTTCAACTTGGTAATGGGCACTGAGGAGGATACTTGATGGGATGAGCAATGGGTGTTATAGTATATGTTGGCAAATTAAACTTCAATAAAAAATATTAAAAATGGAAACTCAATTAGGCAAGTGGAACTTCCATCAGTGAACATAGCAGCACTGTCAACAGTCAACATAAGGTGCTCTGTAATAAAACTGATGGCAGTTAAGTGGGTAAATGCTCTTAGCTTGTAAGTCATAGAGCCATTCTTCATGGTAATAAAGAATATGGATGATCATGTGGACCGTATGGGACTTTCAGAAATAAATCTTCTGCTGATGAGACATGCTTTATTTTAGGTACCTTAGGAGAGAATTAGCTGCATCCTAAAGTGTACAACCCCCAGAATTTGTCTCCCCATCCTCCATTCTAGGACCATCAGAAGGTAGTTTAGGGAATACTCAGAGCAGAGGCAGTAATTGAAATTCACCTTTGGAAGCTGATGAGGCTCAGAACTGGCAAGATGGAGCAGGGACTGGCGAGAACTGAGTGTTCTGAGTTTGATGAAAAAAGACTGCAGACTACATGGAAAAGAGAAAAAGTGTAAGTAGTAGAGAAAGTGGTTAGCTTATGAGAGAGAGTCAAGAAATGGAGAGTAAATTTTATTGAAGGAGATGTTTTAATAATTACTTTCTCCAAATCTAGGATTAGGGGCATCCTTTCATCCTAGATAGACAGGGCTCATACTCTAACCCAGAGGTAGAATACTTGCTCTTCCTCCTAACTCTGTAGTTTGGAACAATTACCTGGTCCCTTTTAGGAAATAAGTAATTAGAGTTAGTGTTTAGTCACTCTGGAGACAGTCAGGTGAGGCAGTGCCAGAACGAACCCAGTATTGCATCTCTGATGCATAGGATAAGACACCACATGGGGGCCTTGTGGGCAGCAAGGAGCATCTATTTGTAGGCAACACCATGATGAACAAAACAGTAAGGTCACTACACTGACTTTGGGGGTTGGATAAGGAATGTGTCTACCTCTGAGAAGACGGAACCAGAATATGATATGGCCTCTGGCTAGATCCAAAAAGCAGCTTTTAAGCTCCTGTGAGTGCCCAGGGCAGGTATTGGACTTGTAGCTACAAGGAAAAGGAATGGGGTCAGGAATAGGTCCTCAAGGGACAGGTGATATGAAGAACAGTCCCATGTATAAAGACATTTAAAGTGCCCTTGGTTATAGCATCAAACTTGTTTCTTATGGACCACTCTTCCAGAAAGGACATGGAAGGTCACAGACATCCCATGAGATGCCTGACAATGTAACAGCAGGGCTGGCAGGCCAAGATTAGGTTGGGATAAGCTGTCCCTCATCAGAAAAATTCTCTTTATTTTGCAACTAGTAAAACACACACACACACACACACACACACACACACACACACACACACACAAGGCAAGAAAACTCTGCCTGGAAGTGTCTTTTTTACTTCTTTTATTGAACTCCATAAATATTTTCATAAGGCTTTGTGTCATTACAACATCATAGTTTTGTTGATAAACATTTTTTTAAACACACAACTTTGACACTTGTTTGACAGCGTCAAACATTCGGAAGAAACAAAATAATAAACTGGCAAATGCAGAGCAGCAGGGGTAATCAAAATCACTGTTACCCATCCATCCACCCCAGCCCACCCCAGCCCCAAAGCACTAAAAGATCACTATTTGGTTTCACACTAGAATTGTTAGAACTCTCTTGTCACTGTCATTGATAAATCCATTAGATTTATACACACAGAGAGAAGAGGATAGAGGGAGAAAGAGGAGTTAGATTTCTGTGTTAGGAGCATCCCACAGCAGGGCCCAAAAAATACACTAGCAAAGCCTTTTGGAGAGCAAATCCAGGCCTCATTGAGTTGAGGAAAGGGGAGCTTGGGGGCCATGCACACATAGAAGAGATTTACAGAATTCTTGGGGATAGCACTGCTGTGGGGCACAGAATAGACCTGGACCCTGATCCCAGGTAATAGGGCTCCCCTTGGGGCTGTTGGTCACTGGTCTGCTTTGCTGCCATAGGCTGGGGAATACTCCAACCAATGGTGAACTGATCTCTTGTTGTTTTCACAAGTTCTTGGTATCTGGTGAGGCCAGTGGTTTGGGTAGATGAGAGGTGGGTGGCAAGAGGTAACATCCCTGATCCTGGAGCTCTGGTCACAGGCTCAGGGGGAAGGGAATGGAGGGAGGACAAGGAGGCTTGGCTAAGAGATGTTGTAGGCCCAGGGACTTGGCCAACCATCTGCTCTTGGTTTATTCCTAGCCCTTGGAGAAAAACATCAAGATTAAGCCTAGTGGAGAGGAACGGAAAGTAGGAAAAGGATGTATACTTAAGGGAGGCCTACACAGTTACTGAAACACATGCTGTTTGCCAGGGAGACCATTTTAGCTTAGGCACTGGGTACCAGGTTCCTTGCCAAGGGAGGCTTAAGTAGCTGGGTCATTTGCTGAGCAGTTGTGGCCAGTCCCGAGCCCCAGCCCTCTGCCCAGCTCAGGCTTACCCTTGACTTACTCCACAAGTCTGATTTGAATGTGGTGGAATGGCAGCATAAAGAGCTTGTAATTTGATTCCCAAAGAGGAATAATTCCTAGGCTGGGCAGGGCCTGGTCTGGGTCAGGAGGCATAGAGCAGCAATCAAGTTAGCTGTGCTGAGGGCTTCATGTAGCCATGGTTGCTGCTCAGTAAGCTGAAGTCCTTTCATGACAGTTTTCTCCTGGGGTCCAGAACAGACTCAAAATTTCCAGATTCCTCACTAGAGTGGTTCTTCATAGTAGGGCCCATTCTTACTCCTTTGTACTCCCTTATTCTTGCTGTTCAAGGTCTGCCCACCTAAAGGGCTATGTGGGGAGGAAGAACAGGTACTCTTGCACCCATAGGGACCCTGCCTCTTAGTGGGAGAAGTTAGTTTTTCCTAAGTATAAAGCCTGCAAAATATGAGCCTGAGGGTAGTGTCTCTACCTCAGATCTTTTCTCCATAGGGAAGCCTCACTGGGCTCCTCACTTACTTACTTCAAATGTCCTGGGATGGGAGAATGTTGGACATAGGGCTTTCTTAGAGTGACAGAAGTTCTTTAACTATGCTAATAGCAGTAATTTTCCTGTGCCAGGAGAATAGGAGAATGAAGGACAACAGGGAGAGGAGAAGGAAGGAGTCACGGAAGACTGTCCATGCAATCTGTTAACAATGGGGGAAATTTCATATAACTTGAGTGGTAGGAACTGCAGGTATATATCTTGGGCTAGGGCTGCCTCTTTCCATGCCCATTCCTGTTCTTTCCTTTAAGAGGTTATGGTCAGCCTTGGATCCTGTCCAGGTCAATAATTTGAAGGCAGCTGATGATCTTGATCAGGTGTGCTCTGTCTTGACCCCTTCACAGACTCCAAGAAATGCCACCTGTAATCTGAAAATGGAAGCAGGGATGACCAGGCCCCTGAAATAATTTCAGTGGGGACCTCCAATTTTAAGCCTACTTGGTGCTAGGCAGTTGAATCCCTCCCCCAGGAAGCAGAGTCTCAGCCCCTTTGCTTCAAGCTCAGATCTTTTAGGTTAGGGGAGGGAGAGGCCTACAAGGAACACCATAACCAAAGCAGCTTGAAGAAGATAATAATTAGCTCAAACTAAGTCCCAGATATAAAACTACTCATGATCCAGCAGTGCTACAACATGGGAACTCCCAGTGCTAGAAGAGCCCAAATGCAGAATGTTCCCTGAACAGAAGTCCTCTCCAGAATTATTATAATCTGACTCTCCCTTGATTCTGTTTGGTTTTGATCCCTCTACAACACCTAAAACACAGTGAAAGCAATAGAAATATCAAGCAGTTATGTCACAGGGCACAACAGAGCATGTCTAGACTGGCACAACTGAGGACGGAAGATGCAGGGAAAAGGCTGTCTAGGGCAAATGCCAGACTGCAGAAACATTCACAGGTGGTCAGCTGAGGGAGAAGAGAAAGAGAAAGGAGAATCCTCCCTTACCCATTGAAAAGGAAAAGGAAAAAAATTCAAATTCCCAAACTCCATCACATTAAAGTATATTCAAAAGTTATCAGCATCAGTATCATTAGGAAAGAAAAAAACAATACAAACACATCTATGGTAATAATAATGACAAGTCAATGAATCACTCACAGGTGTGCAAAGAGATTATCTCAACAAGAAAAGGAACACATAGAAATGTCAGTTTCTGAAAATAAAGGGGAGGGGGACAGGGTAAGAACAGAAAACTTTTAAGAAGGGATCACATATTTAGAAGTCATTGGTACCTCTTCCTACCAACTACAGATTTCACTTCCCCAAACAAACAAAACATTTTTTGGTCCTTCTGTGTGTGTGTGTATGTATACATGTGTGTTTGTGTATACTCAAGGGTCTGTGTGTGTATATGTGTCTCTCTATATATAAATATATATATGTAGATATATATATTTATATATATATAAATTTCAACAGTGCTTCTCCAAAAAATTGTCCATCTATAAATATAATTTTATTTACTTTATTTTAAAATTATCTGCCTCCCTGTAGGTATTATTTTTTGAAGGGGGTTAACCTGCTGAAATTTTGCCAGAATGGTGACTGGCTGCGCTTGGGTTCGGTGAACTCAAAGACCTGTGACTGAGCGATGCCATCCGGGACCAGGTACTGGGCCTGGTTTAACGGGTCCTGCGGTGGTGGGTAGGAAGGAGGAATTGAGCGGGCAGAGTTGACACCTAGAATAGATGGGAGATCAAATGGAGAGTATAAGTTAAGTGGTTTCCCAAATCATCCAGTGACCACTTTGAGCAGACAATTAAAGGCAGCCTATTTAGAGAGTATGAACTGGAATTGAAAATCATCCAAGGGAAGAACTGCAATTCCTTAACAGATTTTGGAATGGTATGGTGACTAATACAACAACACACACTTTCCCACCTACTCAGACATTACTGAGAAGCTTTGGTGTCATCAGCCATTTTACAGATGAGGACACTGAGACCTGTGGTGAAATGTCATATCTAAGGTCATAAAGCAAAGGATAGAATCCACATTTTTTTTCTGTTTTAAAAGATTTTATTTATTTATTCCTAAGAGACACAGAGAGAAGCAGAGACATTGACAGAGGAAGAAGCAGACTCCTCACAGGGAGCCCGACGTGGGACTCGATACCCTGACTGGGATCATACCCTGAACCAAAGGGAGACACTCAACTGTTGAGCCACCCAGACGTCCCTAGAATCCACATTATTTGATTTCTCATTCTTTTTTTCTTAAGATTTACTTATTTATGGACGCCTGGGTGGCTCAGCAGTTGAGCGCCTCCCGTCGGCCCAGGGTGTAATACTGGAATCCTGAAATCGAGTCCCACATCAGGCTCCCTGCATGGATCCTGCTTCTCTCTCTGCCTGTGTCTCTGCCTTTCTCTCTCTGTGTCTCTCATGAATAAATAAATAAAATCTATAAAAAAATAAATAAAACAAAATCTTAAAAATATTTACTTATTTATTTAAGAATGGGGGCAGGAGGAGGGCCAAAAGGACAGGGAGAGAGAAACTTAAGTAGACTCCAAGCTGAGCAGGGATCCCAACGCAGGGCTCAATCCCATGACCCTGAGATCATGACCTGAGCCAAAGCCAAGAGTCAGATGCTCAATTGACTGTACCACCCAGGCACCCCAAGAGACCATAATCCATTATGCCAGACGTTCCTGCAAATCACCCAATGCTTTCCATTTAATTTCAAAGCAACTTGGTTTTCTCCCTCCTCAACTCCCCCTAGAAGTGTCAAAAGAGCCAAGTTAAGAACTAGTGACTTCAAAGCAGGTCTTCAGTTGGGAAATGGTTCTCTAAAAGGCAAGGTACAAGTGTACTCTACCTCAGGTTGTAGTGATGAAACCATATTTAATATGAAAGTCACATTTGGTAGATTAGAAAGAAAGCAAAGAAAATAGGATTCATGTAACACAAGGAAGACTTGGAATATATTTGTGACCATTCAAAGGGGACAATTCAATGACTACAACTTTCATAGAAATATTTGCAAGCTTCAAAGCAAAATCCACATGAATAGAAGATTCCAGGGTGGAGGGGCTGAATTTAAAGTTTAATCCTAACCTATATTCAGAGCATAATTGCATACAGCATATGATTCAGAATGCAATGAAGACCTCTCTGCTGCTCCCAAATAGCTTCCTCAACTGCTGGCTAATGTCTGAAATTTCAACATTACAGCTTCTTTGTTTGCCTTTGTTTGATGACTCGATCCCATTATCCTAGAAGTAGTATCATATTGAGCCATTGTCAGCCATTGGCACTTAAGTAGGAAGCAATGAGTTCTTTTTTAAAAGCTAATATTGTTTTGCTTTGTTTTAGATCTTACTTTTGTTTTCCAGATTTATTGAGATATAATCGATAAGTAACATTCTATAAGTTTAAGGTGTACAATGTGATGATTTGATACACATATATATTCCAAGATGAGAACTACAATAAGGTTAGTATATCCATCACTTCACAAAATAACCTTTTTTGTGTGTTGTAAGAGCATTTAAGAACTACTCTCTTAGCAACTCCCAAGTTAAAATATTAACTATAGTCACTGTGCTGTACATTATATTCCCCAAATTCATCTGGCAACTAAAGTTTGTGCCCTTTGACCAACATCTTTATACTTCCCCCATCCCAGGCCCTGGCAACTACCATCTACTTTCTGTTTCTATAGTTTTGCTTTCTTTATATTCCAATATAAATGAAATCATATAGTATTTATATTTTTGTTTTACTTATTTCACATAGTATGATGCCCTCAAAGTCCATCCATGTTTCCATAAATGGTAATATTTCCTTATTTTTATGGCTGAATAATATTGTATTGTATATGTAATATATATATTATCCATTCATCTGCTGAAAGATATATCAGTTGTTCATTGTCTTGGCTATTGTGAATAATGCTGCAATGAACATGAGGGTGCAGACATCTCTTTGGGATCTTGATTTCATTTTCTTTCCATATACACTAGAAGTGGAATTGCTGGATCAAATGACCACTCTATTTTCAACTTTTTGGGGATCCTTCATACTGTTTTCATAGTACCTTACAAATTTATATTCCTACCATCAGTGTCCAAGGGCTCCTTTTTCTCCAAATCCTCACCAGCACTTGTTATCTCTCTTTTTTTGATAGCAGCCACTCTAACAAATATAACCTCTCATGGTTTTGATTTACATTGTTCTGATGATTGGTAATATTGAACATCTTTTTTTTTTTTTATACTTGTAGAACATTTACATGGGCAATTGCATGTTTTATTTGGAGAAACATCTATTCAGGTCATTTGCCCATTTTTTACTGAACTATTTTTTTGTAGTTTGTAGTTGAGTTGTATGTGTTGCTCATATATTTTTTGAATATTAATCCCTTATCTGATACATGGTTTGCCAATATTTTCTCTCTTTCTGTAGGTCGCCTTTTTATTCTGTTGATTTTTTTTTTTTTTTGCTGTGCAGAAGCTTTTTAGTTTGATGTAGTCCCACTTTTTAAATTTTGGTCATGCTTTTGGTGTCATATTAAAAAACTTGTTGCCAAAATCATGTCAAGGAGTATTTTCCCTATATTTTCTTTTAGGATTTTTATGGTGTTAGGTCCTACACTTAAATCTTTAATTCATTTTGAGTTAATTTTTCTGAGAAGTGTAAGACAGGAATCCAATACATTCCTTTGCATGTGAAAATCCAATTTTCCCAATATCATTTATAAAAGAGACTATCCTTTCCCCACTGAGTATTCCTGACCTCCTGATAAATATTAGTTGACTATGGGTTTATAATTGGTCTCTCTCTTTTTTTTTATTGGAGTTCAATTTGCCAACAATATAACATAACACCCAGTGCTCATCCCATCAAGTGCCCTCCTCAGTACCCATCACTCAGTCACCCCCACCCCTCGCCGACCTCCCTTTCCACCACCCCTTGTTCGTTTCCCAGAGTTAGTAGTCTCTCATGTTCTGTCTCCCTCTCTGATATTTCCCACTCATTTTCTCTCCTTTCCCCTTTATTCCCTTTCACTATTTTTACATTCCCCAAATGAATGAGACCATATGTTTGTCCTTCTCTGATTGACTTATTTCACTCAGCATAATACCTACCCTCCAGTTCCATCCACGTCGAAGCAAATGGTGGGCATTTGTCATTTCTAATGGTTGAGTAATATTCCATTGTATACATAGACCACATCTTCTTCATATTCATCCACCTGCACCCCGATGTTTATAGCAGCAATGTCCACAATAGCCAAACTGTGGAAGAAGCCTTGGTGTCCATCGAAGGATGAATGGATATAATTGGTCTTTTGATTCTCTCCCACTAGTCTATATGTCAGATTTTATTGCCAGTATATTGTTTTGATTACTATTTGCTTTGGAATAAAGTTTTAAATCAGAGAACATGATGCCACCAATTTTGTTCTTCTTTCTCAGGTTTGCTTTAGTTATTCGGGGTCTTTTGTAGTTCCATATGAATTTTATAATTGTTTTATCTACTTCTGTGAAAAATGCCATGGAATTTTAGATAGGGATTACAATAAATCTACAGATGGCTTTGGGTAGTAAGGGCATTTTCACGATATTAATTCTTACAATCCATAAATACAGAATACCATTCCATTTATTTGTGTTTTCTTCAATTTCTTTTATAAATTTCTAATAGCTTTCAGTGTATAGATTTTTAACCACCAAAGTTAAATATATTCCTAAGCACTGTATCCTATTCTGTACCATTGTAAATGGGAGTGTCTCTTAATTTCTCTTTTCAATGTTCATTGTTATTGAAACAAGTAATTTTTGTATTTTGTATCCTGAAACATTATTGAATTCCATTATTATTATAGTATTCTAATATTATCTCTTAGGAGAGTTTCTAGATTTTTCCTAAAACAAATCATGTCAGCTCCAAACAGGGACAATTTTGCTTCTTCCTTTCTTTTATTTCTTTTTCTTGCCTGATTGCTCTGGATAGGACTTCCAGCAGTACATTAAGTAAAAGTGGTGAGAGTTGGCATCCCTGTCTTGTTCCTGATATTAGAGGAAAAGCTCTCAGCCATTCACCATTGAGCATGCTTGTTAATAGTGGTAGGCTTGTCATATAACGCATTGATTACGTTGAAGTATGTTCCTTATATACAAATTTACTGAGAATTTTAATCATGAAAATATGTTGAATTTTGTCAGATGCTTTTATTGTATCTATAGAAATGTGATTTTATCTTATATTTGTTAATGTTGTGCATCACATTTATTGATTTTCATGTCTCTGCTTCCTAGAGATGAATCCCACTAGATGATGGTGTATGATCCTTTTAATATGCTGCTGAATTTGGTTTGCTAGCATTTTCTTGAGAATTTTTGCATCATATTTATCAGAAATATTGACCTATATTGTCTTATATTGTCTTTATCTGGAACTAGTGTCAGTGTAATCCTCGCCTCATAAAATGAGTTTGAAAGTGTTCTTTTCAGGTTTTTAGGAAGAGTTTGAGAAGAAGTGGTATTAATTCTTCTTTAAATCTTTCATAGAATTCACTAGTGAAACCATCTGGTCCTAAGCTTTTCTTTTCGTGAGGTTTTTGATTGCTAATTCAGTCGTCTTAGTCTCACTGAGCTGCTCAGATTTTGTATTTCCTTTTTGTCCATTAGTTTTATTGAGGTAAAATACACGTATTACATTGGATATGATTAAGGTGTACAACATAATGAGTTGATGTATATATACACTACAGAATGATAATCACATTAAGGTTATTTAACATCTATCACCTCACATAGTTATATATTTTTTCTTTTGAAAAATCTATTTTTTTCTTTTGAAAAAAAAGTTCTTTTGAGAACTTTTAAGATCTCTCTTAGAAACTTTCAAACTTATAATACAGTATTATTAACTTCAGTGACCATGCTATACACTTATTTTATAAGCCTGTACCCTTTGACTACCTTTACCCATTTCTCCCACTACATACCCTCTTGCATCTGGCAACCACCAATCTGTTCTCTATGAATTCAATTTTATTACATTTCACATATAAGTGAGATCATACAGTATTTGTCTTTCTCTGAATTATTTAACTTAGCATAATACCTTTCAGGTTCATTCATGATGTGGCAAAAGGCAGGATTTCCTTCTTTTATGACTGAATAATATTCCGTGAGTGTGTACTTTATATACCTTTATTTTATCCATTTGTCTGCTAAAGGACATTTAGGTTGTTTCCATGTCTTGGCTAATGTGAGTAATGCTGCAGTGAACATAGGGAGCAGATATTTCTTTGAGACAGTGATTTCATTTCCTTTAGATATATACCCTAAACTGGAATTGCTGGATAATATTAATTTTTTATGAACCTCCATACTGTTTTCCATATTGGTTGTACCAATGTACATTCCCACAGTATACAGGGGTTCCTTTCTCTCCATATCCTTGTCAGTCTTTGTTATTGTCTTTTGATAGGCATTCTAACAGGTATGAAGTGTTCTCTCATTGTGCTTTTTATTTGCATTTCCTGATTATTAGTGATGTTGAGCAACTTTTCATGTACTTGTTGGACATTTGAATATTTTATTTGGAAAAGTATCTATTCAAATCCTTTGTCTCTTTTTAAATTGGATTATTTGTGGGTTTTTGCTATTGAGTAGTATGAATTCCTTTAATATTTTGGATATTAACTCCTTATCACATATGTAGTTTGCAAGTATTTTCCCCATTCCATAGGTTGCTTTTTTATTTTGTTGATTTTTGCTGTGCAGAACCTTTAAATTTGATGTGATTCCACTAGTTTTTCTTTTGTTATTTGTGTTTTATGTGCCTTGTCCAATAATTCATTGCCAAAACCAATGTCAAGAAGATTTTTCCATATTTTCTTATAGCAATTGAAGATACTAAGATTTATATTTAAGTCTTTAAGCCATTTTGAGTTAATTTTTATGGGTGATGTAACATAGAGGTCTAGTTCATCCTTCTGCAGGTGACTATCTACCCAGAACCAGTTATTGAAGAGATTGTCCTTTATTGAATATTTGTGGCTCCCTTGTCAGATTTTACTTGATTGTATATGCATGGGTTTATTTCTGGGATCTAGATTCTTTTCTATTGGTCTTTGTATCTGTATTTTTCCAAGTGCTAAACTATTTGGTTACCATAGTTCTGTAATATATTTTGAAGCCAGAAAGTGTGATGGTTCCAGCTTTGTTCTTTCTCAAGATTACTTTGGCTCTTTAGAGTCTTTTATGGTTCCATATAAATTTCAGAATTGTTTTTCTTATTTCTGGAAAAAATGTCATTAGAACCTTGATAGGAAATGCACAGAAACTATAGATGGTTTTGTCAGTACAGTCATTTTAATGATATTAATTTTTCAAATCCAGAGGCACAGGATATCTTCCATTTTTTTTTCATAAATGTCTTAGAGTTTTCAGCGAATACATCTTTCACCTGCTTGGCTAGATTTATTTCTAAGTATTTTATCATTTTTGATACTATTATAAATGGACTGTTTTATTTTGTTTTTTGAATAGCTCATTGTTGGTGTATAGATGTTAATGAGTTTTGTATGTTGACTTTGCATCCTGAAACCTTACTGAATTCATTGATTAAATCTAACAGTTTTTTGGTAGTCTTTAAGATTTTCTACATACAAAATCTTTTCTTTTTTTCCCATGAGTGCCAACTCTAGCCCTTTAGTAGTCCATGCCATTGGTCTTAAGGCCTGAGCCCTTAGCCCTGATTTGCCCTCTGGGCTTCTCCCACCGACTTCCCTCGAATCCCTGGCCTCTCATTCCAGGCCTTCAGCCAGCCCTGCTATTCCCTAGCCCCCTTATCCCCCAGTGAGGGTTCTACAGCTTAATTGTGCTTGAGCACTATATTTCTTTGTTCTCCTTGCTATAAAACTTCTGACTAATTTAGCTCTCTTGTCTTAACTGCCAGATGGGGAATATATCTCTCCCCTCCTCCTTCTTTCTCTTTCTTTCTTTCTTTCTTTCTTTCTTTCTTTCTTTCTTTCTTTCTTTTTCTTTCTTTCTTTCTTCCTTTCTTTTTCTTTCTTTCCTTCCTTCTTTTCTTTTCTTTCTCCTTCCTTCCTTCCTTCTTTTCTTTCTTCTTTCTTTCTTTCTTTCTTTCTTTCTTTCTTTCTTTCTTCTTTCTTTCTCTTTCTTTCTCTTTCTTTCTTTCTTTCTTTCTTCTCTCTTTCTCTTCTTTCTTTCTTTCTTTCTTTCTTTCTTTCTTTCTTTCTTTCTTCTTTTCTTTCTTTCTTCCTTCCTTCCTTCCTTTCTTTCTTTCTTTCTTTCTTTCTTTCTTTCTTTCTTTCTTTTCTTTTCTTTCCTGAAACCTATTTGCCTTCCCTGAGTCTTCAAAACTGGAACTGAAATAAGAGCTATAAAACACCATGGCAGGTGTAATGAAACTTAAATTCTGTTCAAATGTTTATTCACACTGTATTCTAAATGTTCAGTTTTGTGCGCTGAATGTTTTGCCAGTAGCAACAAGCCATTACACAAATAAGTATCAAGTGCAAATCAAGTTAGACCAGCCACAGGTTCCATTCAAAATGACTGGTCAGAACAGATAAATCCAAAGTGGAAAGTGGAAAGGGAGTTCTTTCTAATTAGGAAATAGAGCTTCATATATCCTCTCCATCAATAAATTTTTGTCTTTCTTTTTATCTTCTGTGTATTAAGAAGAAAATAAGTATCCAGAGAATGGGGGAAGTTGAGAAAGCAGATTAAATTCATATTGTATAGTTAATCTAATTTGCAGTCTAAGCTAGTTATGACTCTCATACTTGAGTCTGTATCAGAATCACCTATTGTAGATCTGGGGAAGGGCCTGAGAATTTGCATTTCCAAAACATTCTCACATGTTACTGATGCTGTTGGTCTGAGGATCACACTTTGAAACCTGGAAGTACATGCTCCTGCTTTGTTCTTCCTTTTCAAGATTGTTTTAGCCATTCTGGATCCCTTGCAATTCCATGTGAATTTTAAAATCAGCTTTTCAGTTTTTCTGAAGAAGATATCCAGGTGGCCAACAGACACATGAAGTGATGCTCAATATCACTAGTCATTAGGAAAATGCAAATAAAACCGACTATGAGATATCACCTTACAACTGTGAGAATGGCTAATGTACAAAAGACCAAAAAATAACAAGTAATTGTCAGAATGTCTAGAAAAAGGAACTCTTGTGCTCTGTTGGTGGGAATGTAAATTGGTACAGCGACTGTAGAAAACAGTATAGAATTTCCTCAAAAAATCCAAAATAGAAATATTATATTACCCAATAATTGGATATTGAACAAAAGAAAATAAAAACACTAATTAAGAACAATATATGCATCCCTATATTTACTGCAATACTGTTCACAATAGCCAAGATATGGAAGCAACCTAAATGTCTATCAATAGAAGAACGGATAAGGAAGATGTGATATATATATAGAATAGAGTATTACATAACCATAAAAGGGGATGAGATCTTTTTTATTAATAATAAATTTATTTTTTATTGGTGTTCAATTTGCCAACATACAGAACAACACCCAGTGAAGGGATGAGATCTCGACATTTGCAACAACATGGGTGAACCTAGAGGGTATTATACTAAGTGAAATAAGTCAGACTGGGAAAGACAAATACCATATAATTTTACTCTTATTTGGAATCTAAAAAGAAACCAAATGAGTAAAGAAACAAAAAGTAGAATCAGACCTATAGAAACAGAGAAATGATGGTTACCAGAGGAAAGGGGGTAGGCAAAATAGGTAAAGGGAAATGGGAGATACAGGTTTCCAGTTATGGAATGAATAAGTCATGGCACAGAATAGGGAATACAGTAATTATATTATAATAGGGTTGTATGGTGACATACGACAGCTATACTTGTGGTGAGCACAGCATAATGTATAGAGAAATTGAATCACTATGTTGTACATCTGAAACTAATGTAACATTGTGCTTCAACAATACTCAAATAAAAAACCTTTTAGTTTTAATCAAGTGGTCAGTTTCTACAAAGATGTTGACTGTGATCGAAGGACTATCTTGAATCTATAGATCAATTTGGGGAATACTGCTATCTTAGCAACATTGAGTCTTATAATCCATGAACATCAGATGTTTTGCTATGTAGAGCTTTTTAAATATCTTTCAATAATGTCTTGTTGTGTACAGAGAATAAGTTTTATACTTGTTTTATTAAATTTATTGCTAAGTATTTTGTTAATGTTATTATAAATGGATTTTCTTAATTTTGAGATTGTTTTTGTAAGTATATAGAAATAAAATTAAATTTTATTTATTTTTATTTTTATTTTTTTTAAATTAAATTTTATATAGTGGTCTTATATCCTGAAACTTTGCTGCATTCATTTATTAACTCTAATTGTGGTGTGTGTGTATTTGTGTGTGTGTGTGTATTCTGTAGAGTTTTCTATATGTAAGATTGTGTTATCTGCAAATAGAGATAAATTTTACCTCTTCCTTTCCAAACTGAATGCCTCTTGTTTCTATTTCTTGCCTAACTGCCTTGGCCAGAACCTCCAGAACAATGTTGAATAGAGGTGATGAGACTGGACATCCTTGCCTTGTTCCTGATCTTAGGGGAAAAGCATCAGTCTCTCATCACTAAGCATTGTGTTAGCTGTGGGTGTTTTGTAGATGCTCTCAAGTATGTAAAATCTTGTCATAGTCAAACATAATCAATTTTACTTCCTCCTTTCTGATTTGGATACCATTTCCTTCTTTTTCTTACCTGATTGCTCTCTGCTTAAGACTTCTAGTACTATTTTGCATAGGAGTGGTGAGATCTGGCACCACTGTGTTCTTATATTAGAATAATAGCTTTTAAACTTTTACCATTAAATATGATATTAGCTGTAGATTTTCTATATATTCCCTTTATTATATTGAGGTAGTTCCTTCTATACCTAATTTAATGAGATTTTTTATCATGAAAAGATGTTGAATTCTGTCAAATACTTTTTTCAGCATCTATTGAGATTATATGATTTTTATCTTTCTATTAATGTGGTGTATTACATTTTTGATTTGCATATGTTAACCCATCCTTGTATCTCAGTAATGAATGCCACTTAATGATGCTGTATGATCCTTTTAATGTGCTCTTGCATTTGGTTAGCCAGTATTTTGTTAAGAACTTTTGCATCAGAAATATTGTCCTGTGGTTTTCTTTCCCTGTAGTGTCCTTATCTGGATTTGATGTCAGTGTAATGCTGATTTCATAAAAAGAGTTTGGGAATGTACTCTTCTCTTCAATTTTTTGAAGAGTTTGAGAAGGATTGGCATTAATTCTTTAAATACTTGGTACAACTCACTAGTGAAACTATTCTTGGGCTTTTCCTTGTTGGGATGTTTCTGCTTAGTAATCTTTTTTTTTTTTAACTCATCTTTGGTATGGCTAGATTTTCTACCTTCATGGTTCAATCTTGGTACATTTTATGTTCTCTGGAAATTATTCATTTCTTCTAGGTCATCCAATTTGTTACTGTATACACTTGTCATCTTCATGATTCTATTTCTGTGGTATCATATACAATATCTCCTATTTAATTTCTGATTTTATTTATTTGAGTCTTCTCTTTCTTTCTTAGTAAAGGTTTCTCAATTTCGTTTATCTTTTCAAATGCCAGCTCTTAATTTATCTTTTCTATTGTTTTTCTGGTCTCTATTTCTCCTCTGATCTTTATTTCCTTTCTCCTGTTAACTTTGGCCTTAAATTTTCTTCTTTTTCTTGTTCCTTGAAATGTAAAGTTAGGTTGCTTATTTCAATTTTTTTCTTTGTGTAGGCTTTATGGCTATAAACTTCCCTCCTAGAACTGATTTTGCTATATCCAATAACTTGTTATGTTGTGTTTTCATTTTCATTTATCTCAAGATCTTTTTTTTATTTTTCTTTTTTATTTCTTCTTTGATTCATTGGTTGTTCAGGAATGTGTTGTTTAATTTCCACATATTTGTGAACTTTCCAGTTTTTCTCCTGTTCTTGATTTCTAGTTTCATACCATTGTGGTGAATGATACTTGACATGATTTCAGTCTTCTTAAATTTGCTAAGACTTGTTTTGTGACATAACATATACTACCCTAGAACATGTTCCATTTGTACTTGAGAAAAGAGCTGCTGCTATTGGATGGCATGATTCTTGTATGTCTTTTAGGTCTAAATATGATCCAAATTGGGCAGTCCAGGTGGCTCAGTGGTTTAGCACGGTCTTCAGCCCAGGGCCTGATCCTGGAGTCCCAGGATCGAGTCCCATGTCAGGCTCCCTGCATGGAGCCTGCTTCTCCCTCTGCCTGTGTCTCTGACTCTTTCTCTCTCTCTCTTGCTCATGAATAAAAAAATATTTTTAAAGCCTGTTTTAATAAATAAATAAATAAATAAATAAATAAATAAATAAGTCAGTCCAAATTGGTCTAAATATATTTCTAGTCCATTGGCACCTGTGTGGCTTAGTCAGTTAAGTATTTGCTTTCCACTCAGGTCATGATCTCAACATTCTGCGTTTGAGCCCCATGTTGAGCTCCCTACTTAGAGGGGAATCTGCTTCTTCCTCTTCCTTTGCCCCTCCCCCTCTGCTCATTCTCTCCCTTACTCTTTCTCTCGAATAAATAAAATCTTTAAAAAAATAAATATATTCCCAGTCCAACATTTTTTTAATCATTTTTTTGTCTAGGTGCTCTATCAATCCTTGCCTTAATTATATTTATTTTTTATATTGAAGTTTGATTTGCCAACATATAGTATAACACTCAGTGTTCATCCCATCAATTGTTGCTTTAATTATATTTCTGTTTCTTCCTTCAGATATATTTATATTTGCTTAATATATTTAGGTGCTCCATATTTGGTACATATATATTTAATTTATATATTTATGTTTTGGGGACATATATATCTTGATAAATTATCCCTTTATCATTATATGATGACCTTCTATGTTTCTTGTGACAGTTTTTGACTTATATTCCACTTGCATGGAATATCTTTTCCCATACGTTAATTTTGAGGCTATGTGTATCCTCAAAGATGAACTTAGACCTTTGTAGGCAATGTATAGTTGTGTCTTGTATTTTTATTCACTCAGCCATTCTATGCACGTTGATAAGGGAATTGAATTCATTTATGTCCTGGAGGGGAGGCAGGTAGGGGATGGGCTAAATGAGTGATGAGCATTAAGGAAGGCACTTGTTGGGATAAGCACTGGGTGGTATATATAAGTGATGAATCACTAAATTCTACTCCTGAAACAATACTACACTACATGTTAACTAACTTGAATTTAAATAAAAAATAAATAAACTGCAGAAAAAAATTGTTAATAGGTAAGGACTTTCTATTGTCATCTTATTACTTTGTTTTATAGCTCTTTTTGTCCTTCTCTTTCTCTTTTGCCATCTTCGATGGTTTTCCAAAGGTATGCTTTGATTCATGTCTTTTTTTTTTGTATGTCTAGGTGTCTGCTTTGTTGTTACAGTGAGGCTTACATCAAACACCTTATAGTTACAATAGTCTATTTTATGCTAATAACAAATGAACTTTATTTCTTTTTTTTTAATTTTTTATTTATTTATGATAGTCACAGAGAGACAGAGAGAGAGGCAGAGACACAGGCGGAGGGAGAAGCAGGCTCCATGCACCGGGAGCCTGATGTGGGATTCGATCCAGGGTCTCCAGGATCGCGCCCTGGGCCAAAGGCAGGCGCCAAACCGCTGCGCCACCCAGGGATCCCAACAAATTAACTTTAAATGCACAATAAAACTCTACCTTTTTAATCCCCAACCCCACATATTATGTTTTGATGTCACAATTTCCATCTTTTTTTATTATCCATTAATAAATTACTGTAGCTATAGTTATTCTTAATCCGTTCATACCTTATCCTTGATAGGTATAAGTAACTAATACATCACCATATTAGAATATTCTGAATTAGATTATTCATATGTTTTACCTGTGTGTTTATATTTTCATATGTTCATATGTTTTCATGTTACTAATTAGCATCCTTTCATTTAAGCTTTAAAAACTCCTTTCAGCATTTCTTGTAAGACAAGTCTAATGGTAATGAACTCTCTCTCTCTAATTTTCTCTCTCTCTGGGAAAGTTTTGCTCTCTCATTCATTTCTAATGGACAGCTTTCCTGGGTAGAGTATTTTGGCTGACAGTTTTCTTCTTTCCGAACTTTGACTATATAACATCCCACTCTCTCCTAGTCCACTAGGTTCCTGCTGAGAAACCTTTGAATAGTTTTATGTGGGTTCCCTTGTATTTGATGATTGTTTTTCTCTTGCTACTTTTAATACTTTCTATTTGTCTTTGATTTTGGACAGTTTTAATTATAATGTATCTTGAAGAAGATCATTTGGGTTGAAATTGTTTGGAAACAAATTTCCAATTCTGGATGGGTATTTAAATATCCAGTTTGGGCTATTATGAACAAAGCTGCTATAAACATTTGTTTGGAGTTTTTATTTTTCTCCAAGATTTTACTTAAATTCAAGTTAGTTAACATATAGAGGGTTTTTTTGATGTATGTGTGAAAGTAAGTTTTCATTTTTCTGGGAAAACTGTCCAGGAGTATAATTGCTGGGTTATATGGTAGTTGTATGTTTTGTGGCTTAAGAAACCACAATACTATTTTCCAGAGTGGCTGTACCATTTAACATTCTCACTGGCAAGGTATAAATGATTTGGTTCCTCTACTCCCTTGTCAGCATTCCATGTTGTCACCATTTTTTATTTTAGTCTTTTTAATAGGTATGTACTGATATCTCACTGTGGTTTTTATTTGCATTTCTCCACTGATTAAAAATGTTGAACATCTTTTCATGTGTTTAACTGCCATTCATATAATCCTCTCAGTAAAATATCTGTCTTTTGCCCTGTTTCTAATTGGATCATATAGTTTTTATTGCTGAGTTTTTAGAGTTCTTTATACATTCTAGATAGTAGTGTTCTCTCAGATACATGGTTTGCAAATATTTTTTCCTAGTCTGTGGCTTGTCTTTTTATCCTCTTCACATGGTCTTTCATAGAGCAAAACTGTCTATTGTAATGAGGTCCATTGTATTAATTCTTCATTTCATGGTTCAAGCTTTTGGTGTCAAGTCTAATAACTTCTTGCCTAGCCCTAGATGCTGGAGATTTTCTCCTTTATAAAAAATTTTTGTAGCTTTGAATTTAAGCCCATTATCCATTTTGAGTTAATTTTTGTAGGGTGTGAGTTTAGGTTGAAGTTTTTTATTTTTGGTCTATAGCTGAAGCATTTGGTGGAAAGGTTACCCTCATCCACTATATTTCTTTTGCATCTTTATCAAAAATTAGTTGGGCATATTTGTGTAGGCCTATTTTTAGTTCCTCTGTTCTCTTCCACTGGTAAAATATGTCTATCCTTCTGCCAATACCACAGTCTTGGTTATTGTAGCTATATAATTTGTGTTAAAACCAGGACTGATTACTTCAATTTTACTCTTCTTTTTCAAGATTTTAGTTAATTTAGGATATTCATTTGATTTTGAGATGGTCCCAAAGCTTCTGGAGATGGGAGCTGTGTTCATGGTCTAGGGAGCTTCTGTCATCATGGAGCTTCCCCTTCTCCAGAGTAGTATACTGAGTTAATAAGGTCCCATGGCATTATAGATGGGGTTGTAAGGGGACACTAGAATAATTACCTATCCAATTATATCTGCCTTAGAGAAATCTTAACAACAATGCTCTCATCATTTCCAGGAAGCAGTCACTGGAAGGGTTAAGGAAACTGGCTTTAATGGGTATCTAAAAGAATTCCCTTCTTTGTCTTCCCATGTACATAATATAACCATTGAATTCCTAAGTTTGACTATTGCTTCCACATGTATAGTTGCCCTGAGACTCAATATATATCAGTCATTATAATCCTGGACTAGGAGAATCTTGAAAATTAGAAATAGAGAAGATACGAAGGAATTTTGGGAGGTTTGAAACTAAATGAGTTTTTTTGAAAACTTTAGAGTTGTTGTTAAAGGTGGAAAGCTGTTCAGGTGAACAAGTGCTTAAACACTGGGAATAAGAGAGGACTTGAAGGGAATAGCCTTGTGACTAGACAGGGTAGAAAAGGAACCTGACGCAAAGGCTTGGTATGAGTGAGCAGGACTGTTTTCTGATTTGTCATTTTATGGATGTTCCTTTGCTTTAAGAATTCATAGTGAAAAGACCAGCCAGCCTCAGATAGGCTAGGGGAAACCTATGCTGATATCAAGGAATCCCATCCCATCATGAAGGTCAGTGTTGTAAGGACAGTGGAGAGAATCATAGTAAGAGAAGCTAAGGGTTAAGAACCTCCAGGAAACAGGCCACTAGGCCAGTAGCTTCTTTATAGCCTGAGGACTCCCCAGCTGGCTGGAGTTCTGTTCTGTTTATATCTCTAAGGAATGGGCATAGTCTCTCCCAGGGTTCCCCTACTCATACAGACCATATCTTCACTGACATTAACCCCAGATAACTTTCTAACACTGACTCTCATATTTTCACTCCCAAGAGGTTAGGAGTGATTGCCTTTAATTCTCTATCTGAAGATAATCACATCTCCATAATAAGGGAAAGAACCAGTGAGTGCCTCCCAAGGACAAGAAACAATAAGCAGTTAAAAGGAAGGTATGTCTAGCCAGGGAGGGCCCAGCTAGGCACACTGTTTAATTGGAAATCAGATATTCACAGGCATATAGCTCCTTAGTGAAAAGGAGCTTCATTTGGGAATAATTAAGGATGCTTTATGTGGCCACTGGAATTTCAGGCAACTTGAATCTAATCATTTTGTATGGTGACTCATTCTGAACCAAAGAACCTACTGAGAAAGCAGAAGGGCCTGGGAAAAGTGAGGTCTCATTAAAATCACTTACCCCTGGAGAAAATGACAGTGGCTGTCAGTAATAGAAGCATTTGTCAGTAATTGAGGTGAGACAAAAAAGCAAGCTGTTTTCTCACAGCATAGAGAATCAGCAGAGCCCTGAGATGATGAGGGAAGAACAGTGGACTTGGAATAAAGATGAGTTAAGTTCATAATCACTTCACCTCAAAGATCTTGTTTCTTTATCTGGAAAATGAGTCTAATAATGTCTACCTTAAAGATGTACCATAAAAATGAAATTAAAGAACTTATATAAAATGACTGGTATTGAATATGCTCATAAGTAAACAAAGGGTAGTTACTCCCCATTGTTCAACTAAGCATTTTAATTTTGTCTAGTTTATGAAAATGAGAAAATAAAGCTTCATTTCATATTCAAATTGATTCTTAAGGTGTTTTCCTTTTTTTTTTTTAAGAAAGTGAGAGAGTGCCAGTGTGTGCCCGTGAGGAGGGTTGGAAAAGGAGGGGCAGAGGAGAAGAAAGAATTTTAAGCAGGCTCCACACCCAGCATGGGGCCCAAAGTGGGGCTCAATTTCATGACCCTGAGGATCATGACCTGAGCCAAAACCAAGAGTCAGACACTCAACTGAGCCACCCAGATACCCCTAGTTTCCTTTTTTAAGTATTTTAGTTTGTGGTTCAGAAAAAGAGAATGAATATCTGAATCTTCTGCCTTGGTTCAGTTTGAAGTTCTCCATTCTGATTTGGGACTCCTGGTCTTGCAAATGCCCCCAAACAAATCAAAGAAAATTGTATACATATTCCAAAAGCACTTATTAAAAAATATACACAGTTATTATTGTCCATCTGTCTCTACATTGTGAATAAAGTTTAGTTTCTTTCTCTCTCTCTCACTTATGTTAAAATGAAAAGAAACAGAAATTCTATATTTTTCCTGTACCTAAAGAACTATTTATTTTTTTATGGAAGCTTATTGATCTCTGAAGTCCAATTTTTTTTTAATTTTTTTATTGGAGCTCAATTTGCCAGCATATAGCATAACACTCAGTGCTCATCCCACCAAGTGCCCCCCTCAGTGCCCATCACCCAGTCACCCCAAGCCCCCGCCCACCTCCCTTTCCGCTACCAAGAACTATCTGTAGACATAACTACCTTACACTATTTACTCCTAAGCCTTAAGTCTTTTTAAAAATTAATTTATTTTTTAATTTAATTTTTTATTTTTTGTATATATTTTTTAATTGGAGTTCGATTTGCTAACATATAGTATAACACCCAGTGCTCATCCTGTCAAGTGCCCACCTCAGTGCCCGTCACCCGGTCACCCCATCCCCCTACCCACCTCCCCTTCCACTACCCCTTGTTCGTTTCCCAGAGTTAGGAGTCTCTCATGTTTTGTCACCCTCTCTGATTCTTCCCACTCATTTTCTTTCCTTTCCCTTATAATCCCTTTCACTATGTTTTATATTCCCTGTATGAGTGAAACCATATAATGATTGTCTTTCAACGATTGACTTACTTCACTCAGCATAATACCCTCCAGTTCCATCCATGTCGAAGCAAATGGTGGGTATTCATCATTTCTAATGGCTAAGCCTTATGTCTTTAAGACCATTTGCCACATGTCATCAGGAATACCTGGAAACCCAGACAATCCACATCACCCCAAGTGAACTTCAGCCTGGAAACAAACCTGGGTATATATAGTCACATAGTTTATGGCTTCCCAGTCTCACAAATAGAGAAAGTAGGGCTGGTGGAGTGGTGGTAGTTAAAGGCAGCTTTACCTTTTTGTTTAGGGACTTTTCTCACAGTCATTGCAGCCTGCCTCTTCTGGTTTTCAGAAATTTCAAAGCCTATAACATAGAAATACATGACTCTGTTATAAAAAAAAAACCACAGCTTTCTTAAATGTATAAATTAGTACAACTTTTCTGAAAGAGTAATTTTGGCAAGATATATCAAAAGTTTTGAAAAGCAAATAAATAAATGGTGAGAAATTTGAACAAATATTTAGTTACAAAAATGAATTTCACAATATACAGAGGCAAAAAAAAAAAAGAAAACATGAGTTAAGAGGCTGTTCAATGAAGAGTCATGAATAAAGTATGGTGTAAAGTGGAAAAATATTTCACAACCAAAGGCAAAAACATAGAAGAAAATAGTGAGTCAAAAGATAAGAGATTACAAGAAGTTTTTGTAAAGAAAAGTTTCAAAAGGAAGAAAAAATCAAATAGCAAAAGGTACTGAACTGTCCAAGTCATTTGTCCAATTTTAAAATTAAGTTATTTGATATTTCACTATTGAGTTGTAGGAGTTACTTATATATTTTGGAAACTAACCTCCTATCAAATATATCATTTGCAAATATTTTATCTGATGCCATAGGTTGCCTTTTCATTCTGTTCCATTGCTGTGCTGAAGCATTTTATTTTGCTGTAATTTTGCTTTGACTATGCTTTTGGTGTCATATCCAAAAAATCATTTCCAATATCAACGCCAAGAAGCTCTTTCCCTCTATTTTCTTCTAGGAGTTTTACAGTTTGGGGTCATACAATTAAATCTTTAATACATTTTGAGTTAATTTTCATGTACAGCATAAAGTAGGAATTCAATTTCATTCTTTTGCATATGGATATACAATTTTCTCAGCACTATCTATCGAAGAAACCATCCTTTCCCAATTGTGTATTCTTGGTACCCTTGTCAAAGATATGTTGACTGTATATGTGTGGGTTTATTTCTAGGCTTTCTATCCTATTCCATCCGTCTATATCCCATCTTTATGCCAGTAATATACTGTTTTAATTAATGTAGCTTTGTAATACATTTTGAATCAAGAAGTGTGATACCTCTAGCTTTGTTCCTCTCTCTCAAATATCTTTACCCATAATGGATCTTTTGTGAATTTTAGGATTGTTATTTCTATTTCTGTAAAAAATTCCATTGGAGTTTTGATAAGACCACATTGAATCTGTAGCTGGCATTGGGTAAAATGGACATTTTAACAATACTAAAGCTATTTATTTATGTGCTCTTTAATTTCTTTCAGCAAGGTTTTACATTTTTGAGTGTATAAGTCTTTTACCTCCTTGGTTAAGTTTATTCCTAAGAATAAAGAAATCCATCCACCCTTTTTGGATGTGATTATACTTAGGACTATTTGCTTAATTTCTTTTTCAGATAGTTTATGTTAGTGTATAGAAACAACTGATTTTTGCATGTTACTTTCATATTCTTCAACTTCACTGAATTCATTTATTAGAAAAAAAATTTTCTGTGGAGTCTTTAAGGTTGTCTATATATAAAATGATATCATCTACAAATAGAAATAACTTCACTTCTTCCTTTCCCATTTGGATGCTTTTATTTTCTTCTTGTCTAATTTTCTCTGGTTGGCCTTCCACTACAATGTTGAATAGAAGTGGTGAAATGGGCATCCTTGTCTTGTCATTGTTATAAGAGAAAAAGCTTTCAGTTTTTCTCCCTTGAGTATGATGTTAGCTGTGGGCCCTTTCATATATGGCCTTTATTATATTCAGGTAAATTTCTTGTATACATAGTAGCTTGTTGTGAGTTTTTTATCATGAAAGAATGATAAGTAATATCAAATCCTTTTTCTGCATCTGTAGATATGATCATGTGATTTCTTTTTTTTTAAGATTTTATTTATTCATGAGAAACACAGAAAGAGAGAGGGGAGGGGCAGAGACATAGGCAGAGGGAGAAGCAGGCTCTATGCAGGGAGCCCGATGTGGGACTCGATCCTGGAACTCCAGGATCACGCCCTGGGTCAAAGGCAGGCGCTAAACTGCTGAGCCACCCAGGGATCCCCTGATCATGTGATTTCTATCTTTCATTCAATTAGTGTGGTGTATCACATTAATTGATTCGCATATGTTAAGTCATCCTTGCATCCCAGGGACAAATCGGACTTAGTTACGGTGTATGATCCTTGTATTGTGTTGCTGAATTCTGTTTGTTGCTGTTTTCTTAAGGACTTTTTCATATGCGTTCATTGGGGATATTGGTCTTTAGGTTTTGTTTGTTTGTTTTTGTACTAGAAGACAACATTGTTAAAATATCCATTCTGCTGAAAGCCATCTACAAATTCAAAGCAATCCTATCAAAACTCTAGTTCCATTTATACATGGTATGAATAAGTTCTATATATCTGCTTTACAACATTGAGCCTATGGTTAATATTACTATATTTTGCACTTAAAAATGTGTGAAGCGTATAGGGTTCATGGTGTTTCTACTACTTAAAAAAACTGGATTGAGATCTACCTACAAAAGAGAAGAAATTCTTCTTCAGCTTTAGCCCATGTATGTGGAGTCCCATCCTTCTCATGATCTTCCTGCCTATAGATGACAGCTTTGGACTGTGCTCATGAGTTTGAGCCCGCCCACGATTTTGCATTCCACCTGTCTGCTCCATAGATTTTGGAGTTGCTTAGCCAGATTTTGTAATCACATAAGCCAATTCCTTATAATAAATCTCTTATTACATCTTCTATGAGTTGTACTTCTCTGGTTGAATCCTGACTGATAGAAGGAGTTTTAGTTAAATACTATATTCCTCACCTGAAGAGTTACTTATGATAAATTAAGTTTAAAAATGAGTTATAAAGTAATATGATTGGTATAATTTTTGTAAGTAGAAAAGTTTTTTTAAAAGTCTTAATTGTATAAAGGTTTATATGAACACAAGTATGGAAATAGATACACCACACCTATACTAATTATCTCACATAGCATAGGAGTGATAGTGAAGGGAAAATAATGCTAAATTTATTATATTTTGGTATGTGTTCAAATGGTTATTATAATCATATATTCATTTTATCATTAAAAAGTAAAAATAAAGAAAAAAATTATGGTAAATTTATATAATAGCCATAAAAATGATGATTAAAAATATTAAGTGAGGGCAGCCTGGGTGGCTCAGTGGTTTAGTGCCACCTTCAGCCCAGGGCCTGATCCTGGAGACCCGGGATCAAGTCCCATGTCAGGCTCCCTGCATGGAACCTGCCTCTCCCTCTGCCTGTGTCTCTGCCTCTCTCTCTGTGTCTCTCATTAATAAATAAATAAACCTTTTAAAAATATTAAGTGATTTAGGGTATAGAGAAGCAACTGACTTCTGTGCATTATATCATCTACTTTGATGAATTCCTGTATGACTTCTAGCAATTTTTGGGTTCAGTCATTTGTGTGATCAACATAGAGTATCATGTCATCTGAGAAGAGTGAAAGTTTGACTTATTTTTCTGATTTGGATGCCTTTTATTTCTTTTTGTTGTCTAGGACTTCCAGCACTATGTTGAACAGCAGTGGTTAGAGTAGACATCTCTGTTGTGTTCCTGACCTTGGAGGAAATGCTCTCTAGTTCTGGATGATATTCACTGTCTTTCATATATGGCTTTTATCATATTGAGGTATGTTCCCTCTATCCTTACACTGCAGAGAATTTTAATCAAGAAAGGATGCTGTATTTTGTCAAATGCTTTTTCATCATCTATTGAGAGAATCATATGGTTCTTGTACTCACTTTAATTAATGTGGTATACCACATTGGTTTATTTGCAGAAGTTGAACCACCCTTGCAAGCCAGGAATAAATCCTACTTGGTCATGGTGAATAATTCTTTTAAAATACTATTAGATATTTGTTAGTATTTGGTGAGAATTTCTGCATCCATGTTGATCAGGGATATTGAGCTTTAATTCTCCTTTTGTCAGAAGAGTAATTAAGGAATGGATCCCCTTTACAATTGCACCAGAAAACACAAGAATAAACCTAACTAAAGAGGTAAAGGGTCTGTATTCTAAAAACTACAGAACACTTATGAGAGAAATTGAGAAAGACACAAAGAAATGGAAAAATATTCCATGTTCATGGATTGGAAGAACAAATATTGTTGAAATGTGTATGCTACTCAAAGCAATTTACACATTTAATGCAATCTCTATAAAAATACCATCAGCATTTTTATAAAGCTGTAACAAATATTCCTAAAATTTGTATAGAACCAGAAAAGACCTCAGAGGAATGTTGAAAAAGAAAACCAAAGCTGGTGGAATCACATATTCCAGACTTCAAGCTGTATTACAAAGCTCTAATCATCAAGACAGTATGGTACTGGCACAAAAACAGACACACAGATCAATGGAACAGAATAGAGAACCCAGAAATGGACCCTCAACTCTATGGTCAACTAATCTTTGACAAAGAAGGAAAGGATATCCAGTGGAAAAAAAGATAGTGTCTTCAACAAATAGGGGAAATTGGATAACCACATGCAGAAGAATGAAAATGGACCGTTTTTCTTACACCATACACACACAAATAAAGTCAAAATGGATTAAAGATCTAAATGTGAGACAAGAATCCATCAAAATCCTAGAGAAGAATACAGCAGCAACCTCTTTGACTTCAGCTGCAGCAACTCCTTGCTAGACGTATCTTCAAAGGCAAGAGAAGCAAGAGCAAAACTGAATTATTGGGACTTCATCAAGATAAAATATTTTGCAAAAAAAAAAAAAAGCTTTTGCACACCAAAAAAATAGTCAACAAAACTAAAAGGGAACCTACAGAATGAGAGAAGATATTAGCAAATGCCATATCAGATAATAGGCTAGTATTCAAAATCTATAGAGAACTTAGCAAACTCAACACTCAAAAAACAAAAAATCCAGTCAAGAAATGGGCAGAAGACACGAACAGACATTTCTGCAAAGAAGGCATACAAATGGCCAACAGACACATGAGAAAATGTTCCACATCATTTGGCATCAGAGAAATACAAGTTAAAACCACAGTGAGGTACCATCTCATATCAGTCAGAATGGCTAAAATGAACAAGTCAGGAAACAAGTGTTGACAAGGATGCAGAGAAAGGGGACCACTCTTTCACTGCTGGTGGGAACACAAGCTGATACAGCCACTCTGGAAAGCAGTATGAAGGTTCCTCAAAAAGTTAAAAATTGAGCTACTCTATAACCCAGCAATTGTACTACAACACATTTATCTAAAGGATATAAACATAGTGATTCAAAGGGGCACCCCAATGTTTATAGCAGCAATGTCCACAATAGCCAAGCTATAGAAAGAGACAAGATGTCCACCAATAGATGAATGGATAAAGAAGAGGCAGTATATATAATGGAATATTACTCAGCCATCAGAAAGGGTGAAATGTTACCATTTGCAGTGATGTGGATGGAACTAGAGTGTATTATGCTAAGGTAAAGAAGTCAACCAGAGAAAGACAAATACCATAGGATTTCACTCATATATGGAATGTGAGAAACAAAACAGATGCACCTAGGGATAGGGAAGGGAGGAAACATAAAATGAGATGAAATTAGGGAGACAAACCATAAAAGATTCTTAGAAACAAGCTGAGGGTTGCTGGAAGGGAGGTGGGTGGGGAGATGGGGTAACCGGGGGATGGGCATTAAGGAGGGTACTTGATGGAATGAGAACTGGGTGTATATGTAACTGATGAATCACTAAATTCTACCTCTGAAACTAATCATATACTATATGTTAATTAATTGAATTTAAATACAATGAGAAGGGATCCCTGGGTGGCACAGTGGTTTAGCGCCTGCCTTTGGCCCAGGGCGCGATCCTGGAGACCTGGGATCGAATCCCACGTGGGGCTCCTGGTGCATGGAGCCTGCTTCTCCCTCTGCCTATGTCTCTGCCTCTATATCTCTCTCTGTGTGACTATCATAAATAAATAAAAATTAAAAAAATAAATACAATGAGAAAAATTTTAAAATGAATGATTTAGGGAAATCCTAATGATATGATTGTACATGCAAAATGAGGATGTAATATTAGAACTGTTCATCATAGGGAGGTAGAGAATGGAGGAGACAGAAAGAATGATTCAACCACCTTAGTCCTAGGGTTTTTTTTATTTAGATAGAAAAATATCAAACATTTACAAATGTTCTCTCTGGGTAGAGTAAATCTTATGTGATTTTTAGTTTTCTTTTTAATTTTTCTGTTTTCCCCCCAAATTTCCTATAATAAAAAGTGTTATAATTAGAAAAAAACTTAATGTTTTAGAAGAGATAACATAGATCTGTCAGAAGGTATTTTTATAGATCCATCCATGTCCTTGCAAATAGCAAGATTTCATTATTTTTTTACAGCTGAGTAATATTCCTGTGTGTGTGTGTGTGTGTGTGTGTACCACATCACAGATGGAACTAGAGAGTATTATGCTAAGCAAAATCAGTTTGTCAGAGAAAGACAAATACCATATGATTTCATTCATATGTGGAATTTAAGAAACAAATGATCATAGGGGAAAGAAGTAGAGAGGCAAACCAAAAAAGACTAATTATAGAGATCAAATCAATTATTACCAGAGGGGAAGTGGTCTGGCAGAGGTGTTAAATAGGTGATGGAGATTAAGGAGTACAGTTACTGCAGTGAGCACCAGGCATTGTGTTTATGTGTTAAATAATTCAATTTTACACCTGAAATTAATATTGCACTGTATGTTAACTAAATGGAATTTAAATGAAAACTAAGCAAAATTCAGGGATGCCTGGGTGGCTCAGAGGTTTGGCACCTGCATTTGGCCCAGGGCGTGATACTGGAGTCCCAGGATCGAGTCCTGCATTGGGCTCCCTGCATGGAGACTGCTTCTCCCTCTGCCTGTGTCTCTGCCTCTTTCTCTCTCCCTCTGTCTCTCATGAATAAATGAATAAAATCTTTAAAAAAACTAAGCAAAAAGTTTTTAAAAATGTAATTTCTGGAAGCTTTTCTATTAGAAGCAGATTCTTAAAGTTACAGGTTATTAGGGAATTGTGTGGGAAATATTATACTGGAACCAGAAAAAATGGTGGGGATCTTCTAGTTGATCTAGGGTCTGCATAAAGCATATTAAGACAATTCCTTTAATAGGTCTAATAATCTAGGTGGTATCAGAGGCTGCTTCTGCCTACCACTGAGAGAAGCAACCCAGTAGCATTTCTGTACCACTGTACACCATGTTCCATTGCAGTGCTCATATGCTAAAAGCAATCTGGCTTCAATGGGACTCAAAGTGAATTATTAATGTGCACTGTACCCCAAACCTGAGGCAAGGGCTAGCATTAGACTAAGATGTGTCTTTTTGATCATTCTTCTTTATCTCTTAACCATTTAAATCCCCAACACTGAAAGAGAGAAGAATCCATTTGCACTAGGACTCAATGAGTAGGCCCATTTTTCTAGAGGCAGTTTCTACCAGCTTGAGCATACAAATGTTTTAATATAAAATACTACTCTCACTTCAAGTGGAGCAAAAACAGGAACTCTGTCTTCTCAGGGAATTACAAAGCCTGGCTGTTTGGTATTTTTATGCTGGAATGGCAGCACTGTGAGCAACAGACCAGATGATACTTTGTAAACCACAAAACTATTGTCTATGGCACCTAAATCCCAGTTAGAAAGCAGCATGAAAAATCTCTCTGCCAGTTATATACCCCCTGGCAAAGGGGAACAACCTTTTTAAAGCCAAAAAAATTATGGTTTAGTGTGATTCTGAATCATGCAAGTGATCATAGTTTTAGAGCCAGTTATATTTTCTGTAACTTATTTTTAAATGCTTTCATATGGAGAGTTGATATATACATGCACATTAATTTTAATGTATATTCTAGGGACATTTAGTTAACATATGAAGTGCTTTAATCTGGCATACACACTCAAGAGGTGATTTGTTAACACATTAAACACTCAGAAGTCTTTGCTCCAAAAGCCACTACTCCCAGCAGTTCAGTCACTTTAATGCAGGAGGCCTAATTAGCCTAACCCATGTTAAAAATGAATTTTCATTGGTAAAAATGAATGTTATTCAAGATGTGTACTAGCCACAAATGTCCTAAATGCTCTTTAGCCCTCACCAGACCTGGGTATAAAATTCCAATGAGCCCTATAGCCTTTACCCTTCAAAAGGAAGCCTTAAACTCAAGATTGAAAACAGGTGGTATGTCCTATCCCTTAAAGGATTTTGTCACCAGACTCTAACAAGAAAGTTAGTTGAATTATGTTGCTATAATATCAGCAACTCTTCCTTGACTAACCTCTCTACAGAAGATACAGCCATGTATCTAAGAATAAAACTAGGACTTCACTGAGATTACAGAACAGGTTGTATGATTGCCTTTGTGTTTGTTTGTTAATAAATGTTTATATGTTTAGGAAAAATGATATTAAAGTTTGTTTCCAGTGTAATAGTCTTATCTAGTTATGAGGCTGTAAGGGAGGCCAAATTATAACTCTTACCTAACTCTGATTAGTAAAGACTACTGGTATCTGCCGAAAAGGACCTAATAATAGGAAACCACCAAAGTGAATCGATTAAGTCAGTTTGCACCAGAAATATTCCCTCTGCTTCTAAAAAAATGAAGACTAATTCAAATCCTCTATGTTCTTCATAGCCATATTCTTCTTTCTCCTCTTAGATCACTTACCAATTTTTTCATCTTCCTGTACCATTTTCCTCTCTTCTCTGAAAGCTCTGAGCCAGCGTATCTTCTCCTCCAGCTTTTTGGCAAAGAATAGATGTATCTCCTCAGTTTCCTTGTTGTGAAGCTTGAAGGCATTTTTCATGCTGACATTAAAATCATCATCTCTGCCATCTTCAATGTCAACTACCTCATATTTATCCATGTCAATGCGGCCTTTGTAGTACAGGATGTCTCTTCGGATCAGATCCTATGTAGGAAGGAAGAAAAGGCTTTTTTACTGTAGGGATGTGCAGAGTAGGTGCCATAAGAGTTGGCTCATGGGCTCAGCAAGACGCTAAGACTGCCATTGTTTTGGAGTACCAACAGAGGTTATATTGGTCAAATTTAGGCAGCTTAGCTTAGCAGTATGACATTGATAGGTTAGTTAACTAGATGCTTGTAGAGAAAGTCTTTGTCCTACATCCAAAGACCCTGTCTCAGACCCCAGCATCAATCTTTATATGTGTTTGTAAGACACACATATGGGAAAAAGGAAGCAGTAAGCCACACAATCATTGCTAGCATGGGCCTTTTCTTTTCCAAAATATTTTCAAGACTTCTAGAAGGATGAAATCAGCTTATTTCTTATTTCAGCTTATTTCAAACACCCAGCTTGGTGTTTGCCTAGAGTGTACTTGGGAATTTAAGCAGGCTAGTGAGACCTACATATCAGAGTGGAGATGAGTGGTAAGAGTATTAAGATGGCCACAGGCTGCTGGCTAGGAATGGTTTTATTGGAAGAGCTGAACACTTAGCACTCTAGGGAACTTTGGAGAAGGCCTAGTCTGGTAGGAGAAATAGGTGTAGGAGTTAAAAAAAAAAAAAAGCTTCATATATTGACTTGAATGAATCTCACAAATCTTATTGCATGAGAAAAATAAAAGTTGTAGTTGGATATACAAATATACAAACAGTATAGGCCAGATAGGCAATATACAAACAATATATTGCCTATCTTCTATCATTGCTGTTTTACTCTCTGGTATACAGAATTGGATTAATACTAACTCTCAGTCCATGAGACACTCATCACTAGTCCACACAAGGTACTCTTATTTCTCTATTTATTTACTTACTTATTTTTAATACTATATTAAGCTTGGTGAACCTGCCACCCAATTTAAAAGGTATCATGCTGAACAGACATTTCTCCAAAGAAGACATTCAAAATGGCCAACAGACACATGAGAAAATACTCCACATCACTTGGCATCAGAGACATACAAATCAAAACCACAATGAGATACCACTTCACACCAGTCAGAAGGCTAAAATGAACAAACAACAAATGTTGGCGAGGATGCAGAGAAAGGGGAACACTCTTACACTGCTGGTAGGAACACAAGCTGGTACACCTACTCTGGAAAACAGTATGGAAGTTCCTCAAAAAGTTAAAAATAGAGCTACCCTATGACCCAGCAATTGCACTGCTAGGTAATTACCCAAAGGATACAAACACAGTGATCTGAAGGGGCACCTGCACCCCTATGTTTATCGCAGTAATGCCCACAATAGCCAAACTATGGAAAGAGCCCTGATATCCATGGACAGTTGAATGGATAAAGAATGGACTATTAGCCATCAAAAAAGAAATTTCACCATTTGCAATGATGTGGATGGAACCAGAGGGTATTATGCTAGGCAAAATAAGTCAATCAGAGAAAGACAATTATATGATTTCACTCATGTGGAATTTAAGAAACAAAACAGATGATCACTGAAGAAAGGAGGAAAAAAGCAAATAAGATGAAATCAGAGAGGGAGACAAACCATCAAAGACTAAGTATAGGAAACAATTTTGAGGGTTGGTAGAGGGGAGGTGGGTGGGAAGATGGGGTAAGTAGGTGATAGGCATTAAGGAGGGCATATGATGTATTGAGCACTGGATTTTTTTTTTAAGATTTTTATTTATTTATTTATTTATTTATTTATTTATTTATTTATTTATGAGAGACACAAAGAGAGAGGCAGAGACATAGGCTGGAGGAAAACCAGGCTCCCTATAGAGAGCCTAATGTGGGACTCAATCCCAGAACCCTGGGATCAGGCCCTGAGCTGAAGGCAGATGCTCAATCACTGAGCCACCCAGGCATCCCAGCACTGGGTGTTATATGCAACTGATGAATCACTGAACTCTACCTCTGAAACTAATATTATACTGTTGGTTGAATTTAAATAAAATAAAAAATTTTAAACAATTAAAAAAAATAAAAGCTATGATGCCACAGCAACCTTAAATTCCATGCTCATCACTCCTCTGGTTTCTTTTCTATACAGCTTTATCTCATCTATATCTATTCCACTTATATGAGTTTAAAAAACCTACAAAGAAATGCCACATAGTGTTTAGGGATGCATACATATGTACAAAAATTATACCAAAAATATGACAATGACACATGGCAAATTCAAGAGCATACAGAGATGAGAATGGGAAAATGGAAGGAAGGAAAAGGAAGGGAAGGAGCAGAGAGTGAGAAGAGGAAGAATGTATTTGTAATGAATTATTTCTTATGTTGGATAATAAATACGTAGGTGCCCATTGTATTATTTTTGTATCTTTTTGAATGTCAAATAATAAAAGGAAAACCAGAGGGATGGATGAAATGACCTGTGGACCTGTGGAATATAAGGTCTGATAGGTAGCTATCTCTCAGAGTGGTCTTCCAGTCCCTCCTCCTCTTAGCACTGTCCTCGACTTCTTCCTGAGAGCACATTGTAGAGAGCAAAGTGGAGTCTCTCGTATCAAGCAGGAGCCTGTGTCAAGCAATTGCACAAGTTAAAGGTACTGCAATTATGAGATATCGCTGGGACCAGCATCAGCTGACACCCCAGAACTGATAATAAGCAGAACCAGAGGAGGTATGCAGGGGCCCTAGACCAATTGAATCCCTTTAAAAGGGGGAGGATTTTGGTAGCAAACTGTCAGACTCCTCAGATATAACCTCTATATAAGTCTGACCACTTCAAAAATGCAACTGCCACTGAAAGCTCTGATTGATCTCTGAACAGAACTGAGATCTTTCCCTACTTGAACATAATAAGCAGTAAGTGCTGAAAGCTGACCTGGATTGGACTGAGGTCTTATCTCAACTGCATACCCATAGACTAACTTTGAGTTTGGTTCATTAACTTCCTATACTCCTTCTGTTATCCTGTCATGTGGTTTGTCTTATGCCCTGCTCTGTGTGCTGTGTAAGAAGCCAAGTTTAATCATATGGCGAAATATCATTGAGTTTGGAATCCTGAACCTGCTTTATAATTGTGATTAACTTAGCTTTATGATTGAATAAAGCTGACATTGTGGAAAGATTCAACTCGTGTATACCTTCATAGCATGCTCATGACACACATCTACTGTTGGGACCTGTGGTATGGCTGAGACTGGCCAAGAAGGTCCCATGAGCCACGTCCTAATAGATGTCTTCTACTGGCCAACTCATTCTGACTAACTCTACCTCCCTTCTGCTTATATTTGGCCTTTTAGACAATTTCACAGAATCAGAAGTGTTCACTAGTTTTTATTAACATTATACAGTTTGGTTAAACTATTCCCATTCTGCTGAATTGCCTTGCATGCGTCTGTTCTCAGCTGCAGGCTACTTGCAAAGAATTTGCCTTTGTAAACCTAACTCTTCACACTGGTAAACTGAGCTTTTTGGTATATCTGGGGAAGGCTGTCTTTAAGAATTTCCAACATTGCTCTATCAATCTCAAACCTCCAGGTTGTGAAATACAGGTTTTATTGAATTAAACCTCTACATCATTCTTTTCCTTCCATAATAATTATGCATATAAGTAGGCTGTGAGTACAGATGGGTTCTGATCTTTTGGGTGCCCCTGGCATCAAGTTCACAGGAGAGAAAAAAGTCAACTCTATAGAGTAGGCCAATGTTTCTCCAAGCCTGATTCAGAGCCTAGGTTCCTTTTAGCATGCTCGAAATGGACAAGCTCAATCCTGGCCAAAAGGATGGGGTAGTTCCCATGCACTGACTTCCACAATCCTCAGGAATACTTTGAGATATATGCATAAAAAGTGGGCCTTGTCAGTCTAACTACAAAATCAGGACAAACAAAGGAGAATGGATTGATGTGATCTAGTTTGATCTCATAAAGGCCTGAAACTGGACTTAAAATACTTAATACAAATACACAGAGAACTGGGAAGCCAGGTCTGGATCACATAGCTAATAGGTGGATGCCTATCTAACTAGAATAGGCAGCCTTAACCTCCCACTATTCCTAACTTCAGCTTATGAGACAGAGAAACAGAAAGGCTCCATAGAAATCTGTTTTTTTTTATTTCTTTTCCTGCTTCTATTCTTGCTAGGAACTGCACCCCCACCTCACTTTACACATATGTCTTATAATGCAAGCAGCATATGTCCTCCTTATAAGGGACAGGACTTAATGATTTTTCTAGAATAGGTAACATCTAAGGAGAGATCAGGTGAGAATGACTAGACAAAGCTATCATGTGCGTATTCTGCACAATAGTAGCTAGGTATCTCAATGCCAAGATCCCCTGGCTCCAAGGAATAATACCTAGGCCCTCATCTTTGTTCAAACTAGTACCTAGAAGACTATGGGGACACATATACCAGACTATCATCCTCAGTAAAACCCCCCAGACCTTTTTTATACCCCCCCAACCTTGAACTAAGATGAGACTCCCTCCTTTCCTTTCTGAGTTTCCCAGACACTGTATGTATCTGTTCTCTCTGTATTTTCAGTAAAATCTGCTTTCACCTCCTGCAGGCTCACGTTTTATTTCTATCCTTCATGAAGCCAAGAATGCTCTTGATGGTCCTGCAGGACCCCCTTTGGGTCCTTGAACCCAGCCTGCCAGCATTACCTGTAGCTTCTTTTGACTCTAAGTTGGTATATTATAATCACTGTCAGCCTCCAAAACCTTTTTGAACAGTAGGTTCAAAACTACTACATTAGGTTCAAAACTGGTACTAACTAGTTTCCAAAAACTGGAAAGGATATACATGATCTTAGAGCTAAATTAAAAGCATCAACTGAAACTCCTATTGTTTCTTTAGATATTTAAGGATAACAAGAAACTTGAGAGAATTCTGCCTCTGTGGTAGGGGAACAGGACTAGAGAAATATATCATTAAGGTTCTCCCTTTGCCTACTCTTTCTAGCTTTCCAGAGGGTTGAATGTGAGTTTTCAGGTACCAGACTGGTTATAAAGCCAAGTTTAGGAATGTGATACAATAGGAATGATTAAGAATGACCTACTGTTCAAAAAACCCCATCAGAAATGGTAGCTAAGGCCACAAAGCAGCATGCAACATGCACAGAAAGAGTGTGAGTTATACAAACTCCTAGCTGCTTAACCTACCAGCTGTGATCTTGGGCAAGCCATTTTATCTCTCTGAACCTCAATTTTCTCGACTAGGAGACTAGACAAGTAATCCTTACCTTGTAAAATGGTTGTAAAGCTCAAATCTAAACATGCAGTTTCCAAGTCATGAGGCCAGCCTTATCTGATAAATGTGGTGCTGAGCTTTCTTGGTCCCAGACTAATTTTTTGTAGGCTTTTAAAACTCCTTTAATAACCTAAAAATCTCACTGCCTCCTTTAGTACATTTAAGCTTTCAAAATAAGTTAAATATTGTGACAAAAATAAATCAAAGCAAAAGTAACTGAATATTTTAAAATTTACATAGCTAGTTCTATGTTCTTGGAAATTCCATATACCTTTTCATGGAGGCAGTGGTCACACATCTATACTTAGCCTCACACTAATATGTTCTCTCTGCCCCAACAATGCTTTCTATTCCAATCATTCTAGCCTTCAAAGTCAAATTTACACATTCTTCCTCCTCAAAGAAGTCTTTCCTGACTGCATCTTCTACCTCAAGTAATTGCAGTTTCCCTTTTCTGAATGCTAGCACTGATAATGAAGACCATTACCCAATTTAAACTCAGTCACCACAATGCTGAGTTACATTAGTCTGTTTCACAGCTTATAGTCTATCTTCAGTCTACTGAAGCTATGCCCAGTAGTGCACCTTCCTTGCTCCTGCCTTACTCAGGGGCTGTCCAGGGAAAGACAGCTGGCAAAGCCTCAGAAGTTTCTCTGCTCAGCTTCTGCACATGGCAAGGGGACAAAGTCCTCTAGAGCCCTGGTTGCCTGAGGTCCTTTTGGGACCAAGCTGCCCAAATGCCACTTGGTAATGGTGGTCTAAGTGCTTTCATAGGGACACGGTGAATAGGTACTCACCACAGATGCTATTTAGGTCATCACAAGTTCCCTGCATACATGGGTTAGTTTCTAATAGCATGCTAACTGTCTTCCTTTTTTCTTCCATTCACCCAATTTGGAGGATATTAAGGGAACTAGTGCTTCTCCAGAAGGTCCCTGGCAGTCTGCAGACAAGCACTGAGCCTAGCCAGGGATCCAGCAAGGAGCCTACTCCAGTTTCTGACATTGCATAATTCAAACATCTGGGAGATAATTGAATTTGGCCTTACTGGGTAGTCATGGGGTTTATTATTATTTTTATTTTTTTTATTGGAGTTCGATTTGCCAACATATAGTATAACACCCAGTGCTCATCCCATCAAGTGACCCCTCAGTGCCCATCACCCAGTCACCCCATCCCCCCACCCACCTACTCTTCCACTACTCCTTATTCACTTCCCAGAGTTAGGAGTCTGTCATGTTAAAGGGGAAAGGAGAGAAAATGAGTGGGAAATATCAGAGAAGGTGACAGAACATGAGAGTCAGTTATTAAGACACTAAAACATTCTGTATAAATGACAGATGCTGCAATCTGGGGGAATGTAACTCTTAAGGACTGCAGCCTGTCTCACTCCCTAGTCAGTAAAGTCTTTCCTCTTTATTTTTTTTAAAGATTTGTTTATTTATTTATGATAGACATAGAGAGAAAGAGAGGCAGAGACACAGGAGGAGGGAGAAGCAGGCTCCATGCCGGGAGCCTGACGCGGGACTCGATCCCGGGACTCCAGGATCGCGCCCTGGGCCAAAGGCAGGCGCCAAACCGCTGAGCCACCCAGGGATCCCCTTTAAAGTCTTTCCTCTTTAAAGAGGCGCCCTAGTTACTGCCCACTCCTAGCCTTGAGCACCATGAGTTCTCTCTCCAGAGCCTGAGAAAGGCACATGGGGCTAGGACTGGGCTTATGTTTCTCATTATTGCATTCCAGCATCTAGAGTACCTTCATAATAACAAAATAATAAGAGGACGTCTGGGTGGCTCAGCAGTTGAGCATCTGCCTTCGGCTCAGGGCGTGATCCCTGGGTTCCGGGATCGAATCCAGCATTGGGCTCCCTGCAGGGAGCCTGCTTCTCCCTCTGCCTATGTCTCTGCCTTCTCTCTGTTTCCCTCATGAATAAAATAAACAAAAAAATAATAACAGCAACAACAATGGCAACAGTTGACTCTTAGCATTTATCATATGCTAGGCACTATTCCAAATGCTTTGGATTTCCGCCCAACCAGCTTTATTGAGGTATAATTGACAAATAAAGATTTTATATATTTAAAGCATATAATGTGATATTTGATATATGTATACATTGTAAAATCATCACCACAATCAAGATAATTAACATATATATCATCTCACACAGTTACTTATTTTTGTGATGAGAACACTTAAGTTCTAATTTCTTAGCAAATTTCAAGTATACAATACAGTATTGTTAGCTATTGGCATCATATTGTGCATTTGCTCTCCAAAACTTATTCATTTTGCATGATGAAAAGTTTTCACCCTTTAACCAATATCTCTCCATTTCCCCAAATCCCCACCAGTCCTTGGAAACCACCATTCTATTCTTTGCCTTTATGACTTCAACTGATTTAGATTCCACAAGAAAGTGAAATCATACGGTATTTGCCTTTCTCTATTTTATTTTATTTAGCATAATGTCCTCCAGGTTAATCCATATTGTCACAAATGACAGGAGCTACTCTTTTTTTTTAAGGCTGAATAATATTCCACAGTGTGTGTATGTCTGTGTGTGCATGAGTGTATGTGTTGTGTGTCACATTTTCTTTATGCATCCATCCCTTGGCAGCTAAATGCTTTGCATTTATTAACTTAAATAATCTTCCCAACAATCCTACAAGGTAGGTACCATTATAATCCCATTTTATGAGGAATTATAGACATAGAACAGTTACGAATCTTACTCAGGAACAAAAGCTACCAAATGGTTGAGTTGGGCTTTGAATCCAGACTATCTGGCTCTAAAATCTGTGCTTGTTTAACCACTGTATATACTGTCTCCCAATAAAGATTTGCTGAATGAATGAATAGTAACACCAAATATACAGCAATAAAATCCATTGCTAACATTTACTAAGTACTTACTGTGTGCCAGGCACTGCAACTGTATTGTTTCATTTAACTCTTAAAACCTCTCTTCTATGTAGATACCATTATGATTTCCATTTTGCAAATGAGATGATATTAGACACAGAAAATTTCCCCACAGTCACATAGCTCATGGAAAAAAAGATAATTGGTGGCCTTTTGTCTGGCCCTAGAAGCCATGCTCTTCACACTATACTTCACTGTTTCCCACTACCTCAGGTATTCCTCCTCAAAGCCTCCAGAGATAAATTCTATCATCAGCCTGATTTGGTACTGAGGAAAATAAGGACATGACCTTGACCTTAAAAAAACTGATTCAAGGTTAGAGATAGTAGAGTCTAGGACTCAGGTGTTCTGGTTTCAAATCCCCATCTCTTTTCTGCTCCATCCCCAATCTCTGTTGCTATTGTTGCATTTCTGAGTCCCAAATGGTACATCCTCCAAGTCTGGGCCATTAATGCAAGAAAAAATGGCACAAAAGCCCAAAGTTCCTGGAATAGGAGAAGTTTTCTCTCCAGCATTATTATACTCTATTTAGTTCCTGATCCTCCCAGAATACAATTAAACCAACATAAATAACTAGTAGTTGTGACACATAGGACAACAGAGTATGTCTAGACTGGTATAATTAAAAACAAAGGATACAGGGAAAAAGCTGTTTGGGACAGCTTCAGAGCTGTAGGAACATTAGTGGGTGACTGAGGAGAGAGGAAAGGGGATCTCCACTCTTCCTCAGAAAAAAAGGAAAGGAAAAAAAAGGAAAAATTTTCCAAAGCAGCAAAATAATTTCCAGTGTAATCATCTCAGGAAGAAAATAACAAAACACATACATAACTAAAATAACAGGGCAATGAGATGCATAGTAGAGACAGCCTTTGTGGGTGACAAGAAGAAAGAGAACAAAGAGTCTTATTCTAGATTTTTTTAAAAGAAAATTGACAAAGAGGGAAATCAGCAAAAGTTTAAGAATGGATCACAAAATTAGAAGCCACTGGCATCTTTTCCCATCTACTATAATAACTACCTCATTGGGAATTGGGAATGATGGAGAGGGAGGGGCTGACGTTCCTGAGGTGCCCATCTCCCTCAGGAAAGAAGAGTTTGGGGTTACCTTCTTGCAGAGGACCATCTGGTGGTCAAACAGGAAGAAGACCCGCTGCTGGTTGCGGCCATAGGGCTGGTAGATCCAGGCCATTTCCCCAGTGTAGATCAGCTCCGAGCTCCTGTCTAGGATGTCCTCACCCTGGGAAGAACATGTGATAGTGAGAGGCAGCCAGGCAGGAAGGATTGCCCTGTCACTTGCCTGGAAGCACCTAAAGCTGGGTACATACTAGGGCAGGAGGAGTACAGAAAAGGCCAGGTGGGGAAAGAAGGATAGAGAGAAGGACTCCTGGGAATCCTTAAAAGGCCCTGTGAGCTGGAAAGACTCATGGTCTTGTTTACTCTCAGGCCAAATGAACCCTACCACCCAGGACTGCTATAGTCTCTATGCTAGCTTCTCTTTAGCCTCCTACAAGCACCAAGGCTCATTCTGGTTCTATGAGGTTCATTCTTATATTCATTCTCATTCTCTCTCTCTCTCTCTCTCTCTCTCTCCCTTCCTCACTTTTCTCTATGATTTTTCTCTTTCTGTATCAGTCCTTCATCCCAGATCTCATCTCTTAGTTCCTTTTTTATACCTGAAGAGTAAACCCAAGCAAATAATAGAAGTCTCTCAGCTTCCCAAATGAGTAAAAAAGGGGACAGGGGAGAGCAAGAAGGAGATAATGATTGAGGGAGAAAAAGAGAATATATTCACTCTCTTGAATTTTTTCTTCTCCTCTCAGTTCACTAAAATATATTGATTAAATAGGAAACTTCACAACTACATGATTCTTTGATCTGTAATTCATAGCCTGAGACTACTTCCTCTCCTTACTACATAGTCAGACGAAAAAAGTACGAACATATCTGACTAGCTAATTCAGTTCTACAGAGTTACCAAGGCCTCCTTTTCACAGTAACTCTGCTAGGTCACAGATATGTGGGGATGTATGTAATATGCCAAGCAGACTTGGCCCCTGTTCTCAAGGAGCTTATGGTTAGTGGAGGAAACTAATGTAGGTGTGCACAAAATTCATGGGACAGGAGGCAAACCACACCAAAACCCTGGGCACAGGGCTGTGTGTTCCAGAATCTATATGAAGATACGGATAAAAATCAGTGGTCTAAGACTCAGGAGAATTAAAATTAGCACCTATAGGGGTGCCTGGGTGGCTCAGTCAGTTGACCATCTGACTCTTAATTTTGGCTCAGATCATGTTCTCAGGGCTGTAAGACTGGGTTCCGGGTTGTGAGTCTGCTTGAGATTCTCTCTCTCCCTCTGCCACCCCTTCTCCTCCTCTCTAAAAAATATATTAGCACCTATATGCATCAGACATTGTGCTATATACTTTCACTCTATCTCTTCTGAGACACACAAAAATACTGGGAGGTAGATAGTCTTACTCTCATTTTATAGCGCAAGGTAGAGAGATGTCAAATGATCAGCTAAGATCATCCAGCTCATTATATTGATATCCATGACACAGACCCAATTCTGTGGCTCCAGAAAGTATACTCACTCTTGCCACTACATTATGTTGTCTCTAGGCTAGTCGGTCCCTTCCTTTCTCTGGGTCTCAGTTTTTCCAGATGTTATTTTAATTTTAATTTTCTTTATTGGAGTTCAATTTGCCAGCATATAGCATAACATCCAGGACTCATCCAGCCAAGTGCCCCCCTTGTTGCCCATCACCCAGTATCCCCAACCTCCCGCTCACTTCCAATTCCACTACCCCTTGTTCATTTCCCAGAGTTAGGTGACTCTCAGGTGTTGTCACCCTCACGGATATTTTCACTCATTTTCTCTCCTTTCCCTTTATTCCCTTTCACTAATTTTTATATTCCCCAAATGAATGAGACCATATAATGTTTGTCCTTTTCTGATTGGGTTATTTCACTCAGCAAAATACCTGCCAGGTCCTTCCACATCAAAGGAAATAGTGGATATTTGACGTTTCTAATGGCTGAGTAATATTCCATTGCATACATATACCACATCTTATTTATCCATTAATCTTTCGATGGGCACCGAGGATCCTTCCACAGTTTGACTATTGTGGATATTGCTGCTATAAACATTGGGGTGCAGGTGTCCCAGTGCTTCACTGCATCTGTATCTTTTGGATAAATCCCCAGCAGTGCAATTGCTGGGTCGTAGGGCAGATCTATTTTTAACTCTGTGAAGAATCTCCACACAGTTTTCCAGAGTGGCTGCACCAGTTCACATTCGCACCAACAGTGCAAGAGGGTTCCCCTTTCTCCGCATCCTCTCCAACATTTGTGGTTTCCTGCCTTGTTAATTTTCCCCATTCTCACTGGGGTGAGGTGGTATATCATTGTTGTTTTGATTTGTATTTCCCTGATGGCAAGAGATGTGGAGCATTTTCTCATGTGCGTGTTGGCCATGTCTATGTCTCCCTCTGTGAGATTTCTGTTCATGTATTTTGCCCATTTCATGATTGGATTGTTTCTTTCTTAGCTGTTGAGTTTAGTAAGTTCTTTATAGATCTTGGAAACTAGCCCTTTGTCTGATACGTCATTTGCAAATATCTTCTCCAATTCTGTAGGTTGTCTTTGAGTTTTGTTGACTGTTTCTTCTGCTGTGCAGAAGCTTTTTATCTTGATGAAGTGCCAATAATTCATTTTTGCCTTTATTTCTCTTGCCTTCATGGATGTCTCTTGCAAGAAGTTGCTGTGGCCAAGTTCAAAAAGGGTGTTGCCTGTGCTCTCCTCTAGGATTTTGATGGAATCTTGTCTCACATTTAGATCTTTCATCCATTTTGAGTTTATCTCTGTATATGGTGTAAGACAATGGTCTAGTTTCATTCTTCTACACGTGGCTGTCCAGTTTTCCCAGCACCATTTATTGAAGAGACTGCCCTATTTCCAGTGGATACTCCTTCCTGCTTTGTCAAATACTAGTTGACCATAAAGTTGAGGGTCCACTTCTGGGTTCTCTATTCTGTTCCATTGATCTCAGACATGACTTTGTGCCAGTAACACACTGTCTTCATGACCACAGCTTTGTAGTACAACAAGAAATCTGGCACTGTGATGTCCCAGCTCTGGTTTTCTTTTTAAATATTCCCCTGGCTATTCAGGGTCTTTACTGATTCCACACAAATCTTAAGGCAATTTGTTCCAACTCTCTGAAGAAAGTCCATGGTATTTTGATAGGAATTGCATTAAATGTGTAAATTGCCCTGGGTAGCATAAAGATTTTCACAATATTAATTCTTCCAATCCATGAGCATGGAATATTTTTCCATCTCTTTGTGTCTTCCTCAATTTCTTTCAGAAATCTTCTGTAGTTTTTAGGGTATAGATCCTTTACTTCTTTGGTTAGGTTTATTCCTGACATTCTTATGCTTTTCGGTGCAATTGTAAATGGGATTGACTCCTTAATTTCTGTTTCTTCAGTCTCATTCTTAGTGTATAGGAAAGCTACTGATTTCTGGGCATTGATTTTGTATCCTGCCACACTGCTGAATTGCTGCATGAGTTCTAGCAATCTTGGGGTGGAGACTTTTGGGTTTTCTAAGTACAGTACCATGTCATCTGCAAAGAGGTAGGGTTTGACTTCTTCTTTGCCAATTTGAATGCCTTTTATTTCTTTTTGTTGCCTGATTGCTGAGGCTAGGATTTCTAGTACTATATTGAATAGCAGTGGTGAGAGTAGACATCCCTGTCTTGTTCCTGATCTAGGGGAAAGGCTCCCAGTGCTTCCCCATTGAGAATGATATTTGCCGTGGGCTTTTCGTAATTGGCTTTTAAGATTCTGAGGAATGTTCCCTCTATCCCTACACTCTGAAGAGTTTTAATCCGCAATGGATGCTGTCTTTTGTCAAAAGCTTTCTCTGCATCTATTGAGAAGATCTTATGGTTCTTGTTTTTTCTCTTGCTGATATGATCAATCACATTGATTGCTTTATGAGTGTTGAACCAGCCTTGCATCCCGGGGATATTTCTCACATGGGCATGATGAATAATCTTCTTAACGTACTGTTGGATCCTACTGGCTAGTGTTTGTTGAGAATTTTTGCATCTGTATTCATCGGGGATATTGGTCTATAATTCTCCTTTTTGGTGGGGTCTTTGGTTTTGGAATGAAGGTGATGCTGGCCTCATAGAACCAGTTTGGAAGTACTCCATCTCTTTCTATCTTTCTGAACAGCTTTAGTAGAATAGGTATGATTTCTTCTTTAAATGTTTGAAAGAATTCCCCTGGGAAGCCATCTGGCCCTGGACTTCTGTGTCTTGGGAGGTTTTTGATGACTGCTTCAATTTCCTCCCTGGTTATTGGCCTGTTCAGATTTTTTATTTCTTCCAGTTCCAGTTTGGGTAGTTTGTGGTTTTCCAGAAATGTGTCCATTTCTTCTAGATTGCCTAATTTCTTGACATATAGCTGCTCATAATAGGTTTTTAAGATTGTTTGTATTTCCTTGGTATTGGTGGTGATCTCTCCTTTCTCATTCATGATTTTATTAATTTGAGTCTTTTCTGTCTTCCTTTTAATAATTCTGGCTAATGGTTTATCTATCTTATTAATTCTTTCAAAGAACCAACTGCTGGTTTTGTTAATCTGTTCCTCAGGTCTTCTGGTCTCTATTTCATTGAGTTCTGTTCAAATCTTTATTAACTCTTCTTCTGCTGGGTGTATGATCTATTTGCTGTTTTTTTTCCCCCAGCTCCTTTAGGTGCAAGGTTAGCTTTTGTATTTGAGTTCTTTCCAGTTTTTGGATGGATGCTTGTATTGTGATGTATTTCTCACTCAGGACTGCTTTTGCTGTATGCCACAGATTTTGAACAGTTGTATCTTCATTCTCATTAGTTTCCATGAATCTTTTTAATTCTTCCCTAATTTCCTGGTCTACCCTTTTGTCTTTGAGCAGGATGGTCCTTAACCTCCACGTGTTTGAAATTCTTCCAAACTTCTTCTTCTGACTGAGTTCTACTTTCAAAGCATTATGGTCTGAAAATATGCAGGGGACAATCCCAATATTTGGTATTGGTTTAGACCTGATTTGTGACCCAGTATGTGGTCTATTCTGGAGAAAGTTCCATGTGCACTTGAGAAGAATGTATATTCAGTTGCGTTTGGATGTAAAGTTCTGTAATATCTGTGAAATCCATCTAGTCCAGTGTATCATTTAAAGCTCTTGTTTCTTTGAAGATGTTGTACTTAGAAGTCCTGTCGATTGTAGAAAGTGCTATATTCAAGTCACCAAGTAGAAGTGTATTATTATCTAAGTATGTCTTTTTAATTGATTGATATATTTGGCAGCTCCCACATTCGGGGCATAAATATTGATGATTGTTAGGTCCTCTTGTTAGATAGGTCATTTAAGTATTATATAGTGTCCCTCTTCATCTCTTACTACAGTCTTTGGGATAAACTTTAATTTATCTGGTATAAGGATGGCTACCCCTGCTTTCTTTTGAGGACCATTTGAATGGTAAATGGTTCTCCAACCTTTTATTTTCAGGCTGTAGGTGTCCTTATGTCTAAAATGAGTCTCTTATAGATAGCAAATAGATGGGTCTTGATTTTTTATCCAGTCTGAAATCCTACACCTTTTGATGGGATCATTAAGCCCATTCACGTTCAGAGTTACTATTGAAAGATATGAGTTTAGTGTCATCATGATACCTATTCAGTCCCTGTTTCTGTGGATTGTTTCCTTGGACTTCCTCTTTCGTTTGCAGGTTCCACCTTAGTATTTCTTGCAGAGCTGGTTTGGTGGTCACATATTCTTGCAGTTTCTGCCTATCTTGGAAGATCCTTCTCCCCATAAATGTTAGGGATCTCTTGTCTCTTGCTGCTTTAAGGATCTTCTCTTTATCTTTGGAATTTGCAAATTTCACTATTAAATGTCGAGGTGTTGAGCAGTTTTTATTGATGTTGGGGGGGGGGAGATCTATCTCCTGGATTTGAATGCCTGTTTCCCTTCCCAAGTTAGGGAAGTTCTCAGCTACAGTTTGTTCAAATACAGTTTCTGGACCTCTGTCCCTTTCAGCACCCTCAGGAACCCCAATTAAACATAGATTTTTCCTTCTCAGGCTGTCCTTTATTTCCCTTATCCTATCCTCATGTTCTTTTAATTGTTTTTCTCTTTTCTCTTTAGTTTCCTTCCTTGCTATCAACTTGTCTTCTATGTCACTCACTCCTTCTTCTACCTCATTAACCCTCATCGTTAGGACCTCCCATTTGGATTGTATCTCATTTAGTTGATTTTTAATTTCGGCATAATTAGATCTAAATTCTGCAGTCATGAAGTCTCTTGAATCCATTTTGCTTTTTTCTAGAGCCACCAGTAGCTTTATAATAGTGCTTCTGAATTGGCTTTCTGACATTGAAGTGAAATCCAAATTTTGTAATCTGTGGGAGAGAGTACTGTTTCTGATTCTTTCTTTTGTGGTGTTTCCTTCTAGTCATTTTGCTTAGTGTAGAGTGGTGAAAAACAAGTTGTACTGGAAAAAGGAGAAAAAGACAGAAAAAAGGGGAAAAAAGAAGAAAGGGGGGAACAAATAGAAAACAAGAAACAAGGGGGGGGGGGGTATCCTCTGATTCTATATACTGTAAATCCCTTGATTTCCCCTGGAACTTTCCCGTGCTGCTTGGTCAATAACTTGCTTTTATCTTGTCCTTCTAGCTGGTGCTCTGGGGGTGGGGCCTGCTGTGTTGATTCTCAGGTGTGTGTACCTGGGGGAGCTGCCCAGCCCCCTGCCAGGGGCAGGGCTCAGTGGGAGCTGTTTTTCCTGTGAGTCCCCTGCTCAGTCCCAGGTACAAGGTGACACTAGGAGGAACAACAGTGGTGGCGGCCAGCTCTCCAACTCTGGAGTCAGCTCCCGTAGCAACTACCAGAGCTGTCAGTCCGCAGGGGCCTGGATGCTCCAGGGGGCGGGGAGTCCCGATCTGCACAGGTAGGGGCTGCCCGGCAGGAGGAGCACCCTTGCTGTCCTTTGTCCTCCTGCTCTCTGCCTGTCCTGGGGGGGAGCGCCGGATCCTGGGTTGTGTCCCCAGCACCCTGGGCTCTGGGGCCTGCACCACTGTAATCATCCTCTGGGGGGCCGGCAGCCCCCTCCTGTAGCCGCCGCCTGAGCTGCCACCTGAGCTGCTCCCGGGCCCTGCCGGGTGGGGCTCCAGCCCTTTAGGGAGCTAGGCCCACACTGTGTGGCACACTCTCCCCTGGGGCACAGTTCCACTCTTAGTGCCCCTGGGAGCCTGAGGGCATCCCTGCCTCTCCTGGGATCCTGCCTGAGCTCCCTGCCGGTGCCTTTCCATCCGGGAAGATTGGTAAAGCTCCAGCTTCTCCAGGCCTGGGCTTTCCTGTCCTGGGGGCACTTGCCCCCAGCCTTAGCCCGGATCCTCACGGGGGCCCCTCCCCCTTGGATGCTTTTTTATTTCTTTATTTTTTTTCCTTCTTCCTACCTTGATAGAAGCGCAAACTCTTCTCACTGAAGCATTCCAGCTGTTCTCTCTTTAAATCTCAGACCGAATTCATAGGTTTTCAGGATGATTTGAAAGTTATCTAGGTAAGTTGGTGGGAACAGGTGACTTGGGGACCCTACTCTTCCACCATCTTGCCTCTACCAAACTTTTCCAGTTTTTTCAGATGTTAAATGTGGTATATGAGGATGATCTCCAAGGTCCTAGCCCTGATACTCCATGTTAATATCTTAGCCTTGTACCCAAAAGTTTCAAGTCAAGATTAGAGATGGAGATCCCTGCATCTTCCTAGAAATAATCACAACAGCCTAGACATGGCAATGGGCCAAAGAGGGGTAGCTGGAAATGGCATTCTTGAGAATACCACTTTTTGCAGTCTATGGGGTGAGAAGGAAAAGGGGAGCTCAGTAGAAATATTTTTTTAATAATATAACCTCAAAAAGAAAGCTCAGAGATACTACTGTGACTTCAATGGATACTACTGTGACTCCATTTCAGGGGTACCTTGGAACTTGAGTAACCATTCATTCCTGCGGGGCCCACATACTAACACAGAACTTCTGGGAGAGCAAGCTCTCAGGGTGAGGAATTTGTGTGGGCTTTCCTGTTAGACGCATGGGAAGCTGAGAATGGTTCCAGTCTGCCATGTCCCACCCTGAGGCAGGACAGAAATATGTGCCACAGTCCATTTTGAATATGTATAAAGTGAATAAAAGCCATAAAAACAGGCCAATGCCAAAGAAACTTGGCTAAGATGATTTGCTTTTAGGATAACTTTTAAAGTTATAACCACTGTACCAGTCAGAAACATTCTTATTTTAAGTACTTGGCACACATAACTCCACCAAGAAGGGAAGGAATAGAGGAAGGGGAAGGGGAAATGGAAGGGGAAGAAGGGAAGGGAAGGGAAGGGAAGGGAAGGGAAGGGAAGGGAACGGAAGGGAAGGAAAGGGAAGGGAAGGTACTTTAGCTCTTAAAAAGATGTTTTTGCAGGTTTTTGGGTATTACACAAGCAGGCTTTTATGGGAGGGGTGCCACCACAATCATATATAGTCAAATTCTTAAACATGAGCAGCAAATTTGGGCTCCTGATAAAAATCTCCAGGGGAAAAAAAGGTTAAACAGAAGCTGCCAGGGATATAGTCCTTATCCCTTTCTTTCAAGTGGATCTAATGAGTTTGAAGGGCAGCAATGTGACAGCTCAATCAAACATCAGCATCAGAGAAATTAGAAATGTAAATTTCCCTGAAATTATAGTCCATGGGAACAGGCTCTTCTCCCTATTGTTCCCCTAAGATGCTCTAATGTATTGATTATCACTTAGAGGTGTGGGTGATACTTTCACTCATCCATGTATTTTTTTAGGAATCCTAGGAGGTAGGACAGAGGAGGTACTTCATGAAGTCCAGTCCTCATAGAGGGGCAGGGAACAGGGATGATAACTGGAGTTGAAAAAAAATCCCTGAATATTTATGGAATTAATTGAGGCAGGGTCAGGTCTGAATATAATACAAGGCTTCCTACTCTCTAGCAAGATGTTCTGAATTATTGAGTAGGTACCAATTACCTGTATGCTATCAACCCTCAACCGTCTTTCACAATTCCTCTTCAAAGGAGATTAAGCTCTGAAGATTTCCCCTATGACTCTTCTTTTTAGTTTGACAAATTAAGCTTAAATTATTATGTAGATGCTTTGAAAACCACCGTATTTGTTCAAACATCTAGGGGAGGGAAAGAAATCATTTTTCTTGATTTGCAAGGCTTGTCCAAAGCAGCCCTCAGCAAGCCGGCAGGACCTCTCTCGGCTTGTGCAACTGCTTGGACAGGTAGAACATACAGAGAACCTATACCAGGGAACCAGTGAGGTTTGGCCACTTATGTCAATAGCTAGCAAGCCATGGAGTGGACATATCCTATTGCCTTCTGGGGGGTGGTCCTCTAGCATTCAACAACCTCTAGTCATACTAGGATTTGGATATTCCCCCAAAGGAAGTCTTGCTGCCTTGCTTAGATATGGACTTTACTGCCTTTACTGCCAAAACAAGTCCCTGTAGTATCACAAAGAAAAGAAAATGGGCTGTGGGAAGCAGAACGTTTAAAGAAGATGTTGTGTAGCAGCAGTGAAAAGAATACCACAGAGAGAACCTGGAAATCAGATTAAAATTTTAGCTTTATGGTCTTGGTAAGGAATGAACTTCTCAGACTTTCACTATCGTTATAATGAGTATGTGTGTGTGTACATGCACACACGTGCACGCAGGTGTATACATGCACATTTGCATGACCATGGCCAGAATTGTTGATGGGAAGGGTAGTCCCTTAAAAGCCCTGGTGACTGACATTCTAGAAGTCTTGAAGGCTAGATATGACAAACATGACACTTTAGGTCTGTCCTCTGAAATGTACCCATCAGGATTCGCTGGAGAAAAGCTTCCAAGAAGACAACTCTTCTAGAGCTAGTAAGTTCCACAGTGACCCCAGAGTCTGAAAAGGGAACCATGAGGAATTTTTCTTCTTACCAAACTAGACAAAGAAGGACTTCACCAAGCAGCAAGGTGTCAGGGTTGTACATATGGGCTTGGTTGAGATTAGAAGACCAATCAATCATGCTAACAAAGGAGGCAGAGAGTAACTGTTCTCCCATCAATCCTGGCTCAAAATTGCCTTTTTGTTTCCTACCTCCCCATGTCTAGAAAAACACACTTGAAATTCCGTTTTAGGTGCTGAGTCTTTAAATCATAGTTCAGTGCTTTCAAGTTTGGTATTAATGAGACTCCCTGGATAGGCCAAGGAATTTCAAACTTGTTGGTCCTCTATGGCTCCAGCTTCAATGACTGGAAGCCCAGAGGATATAGAGGAATTAGAAGATCTAGGCATTGAGAAGAGGAAAGATGTTCCAGGGAATATGAAGACAACTACTGCTGGGTACCTCCTTTTACAGAGAACCCTGCAGGGATAGAGAGAAAGGGGCCTGCTAATTAGCCACAATTTCAGACTGCCTTAGAGTTGATGGGCTTGCTAGAGGTGATTTGGTCTAGCCTTCTGCTTCTGATCAGGCAACTAGCCAAAGTAAGCCAGAAACAAGGGAAGGAGGAACCATGATTCCCTAATAAGTTTGGGCCAGTGTTGGTTTCCTGTTATGAGCAACAGAATCTCTTAATATAGATGCATTCTTCTCTCTTCATCTCAAACAATCACTGCTGTTTTCTTATGGGGACATTATCCTTCAAATAAGACTAAAAAGTATAGCAAAAACTCAGAATTTTGGTCTTTTCCAGTCATTTACATTAAGAAAGATCAGAAGTAGTAGAAACAAGGAAAGATAATTTTTTTCTAGATTTTGGTAAAATAGCTGTTTGCAAGAATGGTGCTGGTATCCCAGGTGGCTCAGCGGTTTAGTGCCGCCTTTGGCCCAGGGCTTGATCCTGGGGACCCGGGATCAAATCCCACATTGGGCTCCCTGCGTGGAGCCTGCTTCTCCCTATGCCTGTGTCTCCGCCTCTCTCTCTCTCTCTCTCATGAATAAATAAATAAAATCTTTAAAAGAAGAATGGTGCTTAATCTTTTTAGGATGTGCTAAACTGGGATGCGCAGGTGGTTCAGGGGTTGAGCATCTGCCTTTGGCTCAGGTTGTGATCCCAGATCGAGTCCTGCATCAGTCCCCCAAAGTGAGCCTGCTTCTCCCTCTGCCTATGTCTCTGTCTCTCTCTGTGTGTGTCTCTCATGAATAAATAAATACAATCTTAAAAAAAGAATATGCTAAACTGCTTGAAATATTAGGGAGATACTACCTCTCAATCACAGGGAATGATACCTAAGTTGAGATAAGTGAAATAGAGAACTGGCTCAACTTCTACACTGTGACTATGAAGCTTAAGGTTGCCACACTCTCCCTGGTAGCATGATCAGCCTTTCTCATCTTGGTTATGTTGGCCTGTACACTGTCAGATTTCACTATGTGGGTCTGAGAGATAAATGTGAAATACTGTGACCCCTGGTTCTCTTGGTGGGCACAAGAAACAAATGCTAAATGGTGTACTCAACACATATACCTGTGGGGCCTTATAATTCACAGCTATTTCTATCGAACAGAAACCCAAGAACCTCAACAGAGTAGTGGCATTACAGAAGCAATAGCTATATTTATTTGTTAGGTTGTATATATCCTCTGCAAGTGAGTATCTTAGGAAAGGAACACTTTAGTGACTTTACTCATTAAAGACTTTCTGAGTTCAGAGAAGTCATGGCTGTTTCCAATGAAATAGGAGGCTGTCAGGAATTATTTTTATAAGCAGATGATAAAAAGCAGAATTTAGTCTTTCGATTGGGAAGGAGTGATGACTTTGACCTCAAGTTGGCAAGCTTGGGTAGACCTAGTAAATGTGTCAGGGTAATCTTACCAATGTAAAAAGAAGTATGTTGGTTGGCCTGCACCATAGAACAAACTTTATATTCTGTGTCTGGGAGTGAATTAGTATATACTATTTCTTATTCAAGTGTTCATCTATGGTGATAAAACTCTAGGAGTGGAAAGAGGCTTGAAAGTCTATTGAGTCAATCCATTTTTTTCCTGGCATCATCCAGAGAGATGAACCTTTTTTAATGAAGTGTTGCCTCAAAGATTTCTCTAACTTTCTTAGAAAGCTATTCAAGTACACAATGCCTCCCATTAGTAGAACGTTTTGCCTTGGCTCTAATCTACATCCTTTCTGCTGCACTTTCAATTTCATTTTTGGCTAAGATGTGATATTCTAGCTAAGTTATTCAGACTTCCCAGTACCCCTGTTGGTAAGGATCCTACCTCCCAGTCTAGGACAGATGCCTGCCACTGGGCAATCTTATCAATATTCTCCAAACGCCGCTTGCGTTCATTGATCTGCTGAGTCACATTTCTCATGACAGCCAGAGCAGCTGCCACATATCTGTAGTCACTGTGAAGACACAAAAGTACAAGTTGGATGAATCAATATGTTAGAAAAACAATGTGTTGGATGCCAACCATAGCATCCATTCTTCTCTTCCTACATAGTAACAGAGCCCTGATTTTCAGGTGTAACCCATACCACATGGAGTAAAAGATTATATTTCCTATCTTCCTTTACATCAAGGAATGCCTATGTGATTAGTACAGTGACATGTAAATAGAAATTTTGAGCAGAGATTTTCAGAAACCTCCTTTAAGGAAGGTAGCATACGCTTCTTTGGCCCTTACTCAATCCTGATGCCTGGAACGTAGATGTAATGGTTGAAGTTCTAGCAGCCATCTTGGACCATAAGAAAAAGGTCCCTACTCCTTAGGATAGGATAACAGAAAATTGGAAGGAGCCCAACTCTCTGATGACCATAGAACTACTATAGCAGATATAGACTGCCAAACTACAGACTTTTTTTCATGTGAAATGGAAATAGACCCTTATGTTTTTTTATAGCATTATTTTTGTGTCCAATCTGATACAACCGGCCAGTAATCAAGAAGGTAACCTTCTACATGGCATGGTCCAGAGCCTTACCATGCCTTCTACCATTTATTTCTAGATAACTCTGCCCAAAGTCACTGTGAAATAATATCCACTCCTTATCTCCAGTATGATATAGAGATAGGATATAATACAGTGGTTAAGAACAGATTCTGGATCCACACTCTTTGGGCTCAAACCCTAGTTTTGTCACTGATTAGTGGCCTTGGGTAAGTCTCACTGATTCTCTCAATGACTCAGTTTCTTCATATGTGAAATGAGGAAAATTATAGGAGGTTTGTTGAGGGTATAATCATCCACATAAACTGTTTTACTCTTGGCCTATAGTAAATGTTAGTAGTATTATCAATACAAATCAAACATTTAAAAAAAAAAAACATTTTTCTAGTATAGACACCACATAGTTTGCCTCTCAAAACATCTAGTCCCGGAAGTGCAAATTTTAGGCAGTTTCCTGGGACTTTGGATTCCCTACTTGTTGAAGGTTATACCATCTTGCCCAGTTTTTTCTGCTTATCTGATCTGATTTCCAATCAAATGGTTCCTGTGAAAGGCAGATTGAAAGTGAGATCCCAGTCATTTAGTGGAGCTACAATAGACCAAGAGGCCAAGAGAATGAATTATGATTCATTCTTAACTAACCTTTCCTTAGAAAAGTTGAACAGGTTTAATGGTTAGTAAACTGGTCACTGTCCCAGCATGAATTAGAAAGAAGAAAGGATGAAAAAAAAGATACATGGCAACTGTCTTTTTCTTTCCTAATACATTGAAGTATAGTTTTGTTGACCAATCATAGGGACAGGGAAGTTAGTTCTAACTGACAGGTCAGACACCATGTAGAACCTCCTCTTAGTTGGCCTCCTTGTGTTCTCTAAACATTGCCAGATCAGTCTTCAAATATAACAAAATTTTATCACCTCCAGTGACGCTCACTAACAATTTATTCTGTCTCAAGACAACTTTGTTTTAAAAAACCTCTTATTTATTTATTCTTAGCCTTAATAAATGTTAGCTATTACAAGTTTTTCTTCTGGATCCAATTTCTGACTTATGTTGAACTCATGGTTGACTAATGCTTCCTAAGTCTCTTTAAAATTTGCTGTCTAGATGCAGTGAAAAGCCAAGACACCTGCACCCCAATGTTTATAGCAGCAACGTCCACAATAGCCAAACTGTGGAAGGAGCCTTGGTGTCCATCAAAAGATGAATGTATAAAGAAGATGTGGTATATATATACAATGGAATATTACTCAGCCATTAGAAACAACGAATACCCACCATTTGCTTCAACATGGATGGAACTGGAGGGTATTATGCTGAGTGAAGTAAGTCAATTGAAGAAGGACAATCATTATATGGCTTCACTCTTTTGGGGAATATAAAAAATAGTGAAAGGGAATAAAGGGGAAAGGAGAGAAAATGAGTGGGAAATATCAGTGAGGATGACAGAATAGGAGACCCCTAACTCTGGGAAATGAACAAGGGGTAGTGGAAAGGGAGGTGGGCGGGGGGATGGGGTGACTGGGTGATGGGCACTGAGGGGGGCACTTGACGGGATGAGCACTGGGTGTTATGCTATATGTTGGCAAATCGAACTCCAATAAAAACATATACAAAAAAAAGGGTGGGTGAGAGAAGTGAATAGTTGTGGTCTCACCTAAACCCTGCTCAGAGCCCCCACGCCTTCAGATGGGGTCTGAGCCCAGCCCCTTGATAAGATCTACTGAGCCAAGACTGTCTTGTTCCAGATATGTCAGCTACCCTCCTTCTCAGATAGAGTCTTCCTTCCTGTCAGCTTAAGAAAGGTTGGAAGGTAGGGTGGGGACACATCACCCTTCTGTAAGCAAAGGCAGTATTATTATCCATTTATTATTCTCCATTCATCTAATCTTCTCCCTTAGAGGCCACTCTGACTGCTTGCATTTCAGACTTACTTGTCCGAACATCTATCTGACTAAGCCTTCAGAATGGCAGCAGCCTCTAAATGACTTCAAATCCAAGCTACTCTGACATGCATCGCAGGAGCTGTCATCTTAATATAGTTCCCTGAGGCCTGTCAAAAGAGGTGCCCCATGGCCTGGGGGACAGGTATTCATGTATCCTGCTAATGACTGAACCACTCTCTCAGGTCTCTGGAGCCCAGGTGGTAGAAAGAGAGGGGACCAGGGACCCAGAGCACAAGAAGACCTTGAGGCAGCAGTTCCAATCACAGCATGAAGGACCACAGGGATGGCAAATCACAGGTAGATATCCTATCTTACTGGCTCCAACTAAACCCAATAAAGTCCTGGGGTTGCTTTAGCTTAAAGAAAATCACAAAGTGATAGGATTAGCACTAGGTGTTATAAACAACTGATGAATTATTGAAAACTATATCTGAAAGTAATAATGTACTATATGTTGGTAAATTGAATTTAAATTTTAAAAAAAGAAACACATAGTTTTGGGCTATGCTTTGAAAATGGTCTTTCTGGGGCTCTTAAAAGCAATTGTATAGTATATAATTTACCTATTAATATAATCAGCCCACAAGTATGATTTTTAGAGCCTCCTGCTAGGTTCCATGAATAGATACTTAGGAGTAGGGGAGAGATGAGCTGTAATATAAAAATATTTGAGAACCATTCTCTGGATATCCTGATTTAAAAACCATTGGTCAGAAGGTTGCTACTCTGAGATTTAGGTATAATCGTGATCACTTCTGGTCACTTAGCACCATGAAGTATAACCGTGGAGGTCATTTAGGCTCATGACATCATAGGCTGGCAGAACTGGAAGAGGCCTTACAGACTGGTTAGTACAATGGTTCATAAACCTTCTTGGGCATGAAAATTCCCTGGATGGCTTTTTACAAAGCTAGGTTCACAGGCCACTGTCCACACTTTGCATCCCTGTTTTGTCACACAGACTTGCTTTCTGCGTCTCAGTCTTTCTAGCCATAAAATGAGGAAGTCTGACTCAAAGACTTTCCTTTAAGGGCTTTCCATTTTAAGTGCCATAAATATTTTCCATCTTTGCTTTTAAAATATTCTATTTTAAGTGGGAGTTCTTCATTGTCCTATTAGCTCTCACAAGAAACTGTATCCTTAGAAAATTTGGGGCTCAGTTCTAGCAATGGTCTGTATTAAGTCTTCTTTAAAAAAAAAAAAAGATTTTATTTAGGGATCCCTGGGTGGCACCTGCCTTCAGTCCAGGATGTGATCCTGAAGTCCCGGGATTGAGTCCCACATCAGGTTCCCTGCATGGAGACTGCTTCTCCCTCTACCTATGTCTCTGCCTCTCTCTCTCTCTATGTGTGTCTCTCATGAACAAATAAAAATAAAATCTTTTTTAAAAAGATTTTATTTACTTATTTGGCAGAGAGAGAGTGTTCACAAGCAAGGGGAGTGGCAGGCAGAGGGAGAGGGAGAGGGAGAAACAGGCTCAGGGAGCCTGATGTAGGGCTCGATCCCAGGGTTCTGGGATCATGACTTGAGCTGAAGGTAGACGCTTCACCACTGAATCACCACTCAGGTGCTCCTGTATTAAGTCTTCTAAAATAACATTTAGTCGCCTTCAAATTTCATGTCCAATGAGTATGCCCAGCATTGCCCAGACTCAGAGAGGAGGGAACAGAATCCCCTTTTGTGGGGCCTTCACTACCTGCCTCCCTCATAGCCAACACAGCATGGCAGGCAGAGCTACCACTGGTGGTATTACACAAAAGGAGAATCAAGTGCTACCACATTTGGATTCAAATCAGAAATTTGCCCAAGGCTCTGGAACTACTAAAGCACATAACCATGATTTGCTAAAGAAACAGCATCAACTTAAAAATGAACTCAGGGATTGGCCTTGAGATTAGCATAAACAAAACAAACTGGCTAATACAATTGGCCTTACACAACTAGGTCTGGAAGTCAGCTCTGAGGAAACCAGACAATGGAGCCAAGTGAAAGTAGGAAGTGGGCCTAATGAGAATTAGGCAGAAAGCTTAAAGGAAACTGGACAAAGGTCTTCTTTCTTCTTGGAAGGTTCAGTCAGGAAGAGAGCTGAACTAGTAAGTCTAAGATCAGGGATTTAATACTAATTAAAGAAGGCTATAAAAATGATGAGGGAAATAGAGGCAGAACTCTCTGTGTCTCTCATGAATAAATAAATAAAAATCTTTAAAAAAATAAAAAGGATGAGGGTTCTAGCTCATAAAGTAAAGCATGTCAAAGAGTGGGAGGTGGTTCACTTATTGTTGGAGATGATTCTCAGTATATGCCTTACTGGTAGGCTCATTTCCTGGTAGATCATTTCCATTCAGAGAGAGATAACCTTCTTGACCATTTTTGGGTTGGTTTTCGTAAAAATACTGAACAATTTTTAAAAATTCCAGGAGAAGTTTCAAGTCTGTTTATTCCCTAGTCATGCTTTGAGTATAAAGGGAAGGTACATTTGGGATGATGCAGAGGAGGGTGGAGAAGACTGAAGAATAACAGGGCTATAGCCTTGCAGAAAAAGTCTAAGGTAAATACAGGTTATGTAGGCTGTTATTAGGATATTGAATCTATCAAACAGTGCAGAATAGATAGCTGAAAAATTACTCCATCTGGATTGTTTCACTTAGCTAAACTCAGAACTAAGGACCCAGTTAAGCTCCCTGAAGGCAGGGTCTAAGTTGTGCAGTAATGATGTTGCATATTGACTTTTTGTGCATAGTGATTCCCAGCTTTATAAGAAACTCTCACAAGCATTCCTTTGCTTTATACACACAATAACCCTGTGAGGTAATCAAAAATATATCACCATCCCATTGTGCAGATAAGTTAACAGAGGCTCAGAAAGGCTAAAGGACATATATCTTTAATAAAGACCAATATGTAGATGAGGTTCTAACTCCTGTTTCCCTATATCTTTTACCTATGGTCCTGGGCAGTATACTTGAGGAGTTCAGCCAGTTGTAAGGGATATTTGCAGATCTTCTGTACTGGAGTCAAAAGGAAACCATCGATAGCAATGTCAATCATTTGCTGCAAGAGGCGACAGGCCTCAAAGAAGTGCTGGTAGCGGCTGTCCTTCATAAGTTTGGAGAGTTCCATGCAGGCATCCAGGTGGTTGTTACAATACTCAGAGTATATCCAGAATCCATCTTGCTATGAGCACAGGAAAAATGGAGAGAAAAAAAAAAGTCTACTGAGAATTCCAAAAGAAGTTTTGGAGAAATGAAAAAAAAACAGATCTTCTCCTAATATGGGTAACAATATCAATTTTCCTAAATCGATTCATAGTTTAATAATAAAATAGAGGAATTATTTGGGAAGTAGACAAACTTTAAACATTTGTATAGAAAAAATACGTAGGAATTGTAATGAAATTCCATAAAAGAAGAGTCATGACGGAACACTGCTCTTGACAAAAGTGAAGACACTACAGTAATAAAATTTTGGCATTGGATTTTATTTTTATTTTTTTAAGTTTTTATTTTAATTCCAGTTGGTTAATATATAGCATTATATTAGTTTCAGGTGTACAGTATAGCGATTCAACAATTCCAGTTGATGACCCAGTGCTCATCACAAGTGTACTTCCTAATCCCCACACCTATTTCAACCAATCCACCCACCCACCTCTCTCCTTCGGTAACCATCAATTTGTTCTCTATAGGTAAGAGTCTGTTTTTTAGTTTATCTCTCTCCTTTATTTTTTTTCTATTGCTCATTTGTTTTGTTTCTTAAATTTCATATGAGTGAAATATTGTATTTTGCTTAGCATTGTATCCTCCATCTCTATCCATGTTTTGTAAGTGACAAAATTTCATTATTTTTACAGATAAATAATATTCCAGTGTGTGTCTGTGTATCTGTGTGTATTATACACCACATATTCTCTATTCATTCATCTATTTTTTTAAGATTTTATTTATTTATTCCTGAGAGACACACACAGAGAGAGAGGCAGAGACATAGGCAGAGGGAGAAGCAGGCTCCATACGGGGAGCCTGATGTGGAAACTCGATCCTGGGACTCCAGGATTATACCCTGAGCTGAAGGCAGGCGCTTAACCGCTGAGCCACCCAGGCGTCCCATATCCATTCATCTACTGATGGACATTTGGGATGCTTCCATATCTTGGCTGTTGTAAATAATGCTACTATAAATGTAGGGGGTGCATGTATCCTTTTGAATTAATGTTTTTAGAATTTCTGGGCAAATACCTGGTAGTGTGATTACTGGATCATAGGGTAGTTCAATTTTAAATTTTTGAGGAACCTCCATACTGCTTCCACAGTAGCTGCACCAGTTCACATTCCCACCAAAAGTGCAAGAGGGTTACTTTTTCTCAGCATCCTAGCCAGCACCTGTTGTTTCTTGTGTTATTTTAGCCATTCTGATAGAAGTGAGATGGTATCTCGCTGTAGTTATGATTTACATTTCCCTGAGGATAAGTGATGTTGAGCATCCTCTCATTTGTCTGTTGGCCATCTGTATGTCTTCTCTGCAGAAATATCTGTTCATGTTTTCTGCCCATTTTTAAATTGAATTATTTGGTTTTTGAGGTGATGAGTTGTATCAGTTTTTTATATAATTTGGACATTAACCCTTTATCAGATATGTCATTTGCAAATATCTTCTTCCATCCAGTAGGTTGCCTTTTATTTTGTTGACTGTTTCCTTAGCCGTGCAGAAGCTTTTTATTTTGATATAGTCCCAATAGTTTATTTTTGCTTTGTTTCCCTTGCCTCAGGAGACATACTTAGAAAAATGTTACTATGGCTGATGTTGGGGACATTACTGCCTGTGTTATCCTCTAGGAGTTTGATGGATTCCTGTTACACATTTAGGTCCTTTTTTTTAAAATAATAAATTTATTTTTTATTGGTGTTCAATTTGCCAACATACAGAATAACACCCAGTGCTCATCCCGTCAAGTGCCCCCCTCAGTGCCCGCCACCCAGTCACCCCCACCCCCCGCCCTTAATCCATTTTTAATTTGTTTTTTGTGTGTATGGTGTAGAAAGTGGTCTAGTTTCATTGTTTTGCATGTAGTTGACCAGTTTTCCCAAAACCATTTGTTTAAGAGACTTTTTCCCATTAGATATTCTTTCCTGCTTTGTCAAAGGTTAACTGAACATATCATGATGGGCTTATTTCTGGGTTTTCTAGTCTGTTCCATTGATCAATGTGCCTATGTTTGTGATAGTGCCACACTATTTTGATTACTATCATGTTGTAGTATAATGTGTAGTCTGGAATTGTGATAACTCCAGCTTTGCTTTGTTTGTTCAAAATTGCTTTAGCTATTTGAGGTCTTTTGTGGTTCCATATATATTTCAGGCTTTTTTTTCTAGTTGAAAGAAAAATGCTATTGGATTTTCATATGGATTGCATTAAATATGTAGATTGCTTTGGGTAGTAGAGACATTTTAACAATAGTCATTCTTCCAACCCATGAGCATGGAATGTTTTTGCATTTCCTTGTGTCATCTTCAATTTCTTTCATTGGTGTTTTATAATTTTGAAAGTACAGGTCTTTCACCTCTTTGGTTAGGTTTACTCCTAGCTATCTAATTTTGGTACAATTACAAATAGGATTTTTTAAAATTTCTCTTTCTGCCTCTTCATTATTAGTATATAAAAATAATAACAGATTTCTGCACATTGATTTTACATTTTGCAACTTCACTGAATTCATTTATAAGTTCTAGCAGGTATTTGGTGGAGTCTTTCAGGTTTTCTATATAGAGTATCATGTTATCTAAAAATAGGGAAAGTTTAACTTCTTCCTTATCTATTTGGAAGCCTTTTATTTCTTTTTGTTGTTTAACTGCTGTAGCTAGGGAATCAGTAATATGTTGAATAAAAGTGGTGAAAGAGCACATCCTTATTTTGTTACTGACCTTAGGAAGAAAGCTCTCAGTTTCTTCCCAGTGAGTATGATGTTGGCTGTAGGTTTTTCAAATGTGGCTTCTATTATGCTGAAATATATTTCCTCTAAACTTACTTTGTTGAAGGCTTTTATCATGACTAGATGTTGTACTTTGTCAAACGCTTTTTCTGCATCTATTGAAATGATCATATGTCTTATTGATCCTTTGTATTACTGATGTGATATATGATGTTGACTGATTTTTGAATATGAACCACCCTTGCTTTCTGGGAATAAATCCGACTTGATTGTGGTAAATGATTTCTAAAACATTGTTGGATTTGCTTTGCTGATATTTTGTTGAGTATTTTTGCATGTATGTTCATCCGGAATATATTTTTAAAATATTTTATTTATTTATTCATGAGAGACACATAGAGAGAGAGGCAGAGACACAGGCAGAGAGAGAAGCAGGCTTCACGTGGGGAGCCCAAGACAGGACCCCATCCCAGGACTCCAGGATCACACCCTGGGCCGAGGGCAGATGCTCAACCACTGAGTCACCCAGGCGTCCCATGTTCATCAGGAATATTGATTGACCTGTAGTTCTCTCTTTCTCCCTTCTCTCTCTCTGTCTCATCTGGCTAAAGGTTTATCAATTTTGTTGATCTTTTCAAAGAACTAGCTCCTGGTTTCACTGATCTGTTCTACTGATTTTTTTTTAGTTTCTATACCATCTATTTCTGCTTTCATCTTTATTATTTCCTTACTTCTGCTGGTTTTGGATTTTGTTTGTTCTTTCTTGTCTAGTTATAAAGGAAATGTTCAATTTTTAATGTTTGTGGATCTTGCTCCTGGGCTCCCAGGGAAGCTATACTTTTATCAGGGTCAGAATGACTTCACCAAACTTCAAAGTGTGGGCTCTATATCTGTGCTGAGCACAGACTGTACATTTACTTTGTAGCAAATAACAAAAAAGAAACATTTCAAACTAAAGATAAGAGTAAAAATTTTCTAAGTTCCATTTCCATAGCTCTGAAACCTGCAACCTTGCATATACTAAAAGCATAAGATAACATTTGTAACCTTCTGAAATGTCCTTCATCATGATGATTTGTGACTTAATGTAACAAAAAGCTATATATAACCCTGTATTAAATACTCCTTTTCTGGAGCACTTTCTTCCATATTAAGACTGTGTATTCTGGGCTGCTGTCCTCACTTGAGCTTGAATAACTTTCTTTTTTTAAAAGAAATTCTAAGTTTTTTTTTCTTCCAAGCTTTTATTTAAATTCCAGTTAGTTAACATACTGTGTAATATTAGCTTCATGAATAGGACTCAGGAATTCATCACTTAAATACAACACCCAGTGTTCATCACAAGTGCCCTCCTTAATACCCATCACCCACTTAACACATTCCATCACCCACTTCTCCTCCAGCAACCCTCAGTTTGTCCTCTATAGTTAAAAGAGTCAACTTTATATTTTGTCTCTCTCTTTTCCCCCCTCTGTTCATCTGTTTTGTTCCTTAAATTCCACATATAGGTGAAATCATATGGTATTTGTTTTTGTCTGACTAATTATTTCACATAGAATAATACTCTCTAGCTCCATCCATGTCATTGCAAATGGCAAGATTTCATTCTTTCTTATGGATGAGTTATCTATCTATCTATCTATCTATCTATCATCTCACTTATTTATCCATGCATCAGTCAATGGATATTTAGGCTCTTTCCATAATTTGGCTAGTGGTGATAATGCTACTATAAACATCAGGGACATGTATCTATCTTAATTAGTATTAATGTAAACTTTGGGAAAATACCTAGTAGTACAACTGCTGGATCCTGGGGTAGTTCTATTTTTAACATTTTGAGGAATTTCCATACTGTTTTCCAGAGTGGCTACACCAGTTTGCATTCCCACCAACAGTGTAAATTTCCCTGTTTCCACACCCTTGATAACATCTGTTGTATCTTATGTTGTTTACTTTTAGCTATTCTGGCAGGTGTAAGGTGATATCTCGTAGTTTTTATTTATACCTCCCTGATGATGGGAGATGATGAACATCTCTTATCTGCTAGCCATCTGTATGTATTCTTTGGAAAAATGTCTATTCATGTCATCTGCCAATTTTTAACTGGATTAATTTTTTTAGGTATTGAGTTTGATAAGTTCTTTCTAGTTCTTTATAGATTTTTATAAGTTCTTTATAGATAAGATCTTTCATATCAGATCTGTTATTTACAAATATCTTCTCCTATTCCAAAGGTTGCTTTTAGTTTTGTTGATTGTTTCATTCACTGTTCAGAAGATTTTTATCTTGATAAGGTTTCAAGAGTTAATTTTTGCCTTGGTACCCTTGCCTCCAGAGATGAGTATAGTAACAAGTTGCTTTGGCCAATGACAGAGGTTGCTGCCTGATGGTTTCCTTTCTCACATTTAGGCCTTTCATCCATTTTGAATTAACTTCAGTGTATGGTGTGAGAAAGTAGTCCAGTTTCATTCTACTGCATGTTGCTGTCCAGTTTTTCCCAACACCATTTGCTGAAGAGAGAGTCTTTTTTTCCATTGGATATTCTTTCCTGCCCTGTTGAAGTTTAGTTGACCATACACTTGTGGGTCCATTTCTGTGTTTTTATTCAGTTCAATTGATCTGTGTCTTTTTTTGTGCCATCTCTATTCCCTCACTTTCTCTTTTTTGTGCCATCTCTATTCCCTCACTTTCAATGTGCAGGTGTCCTTAGGTCTGAAATGAGTCTTTTTACCTTTTTTCAAATTTTAATTCAATTTGCCAACATACAGTATTACACCCAGTGCTGATCCCATCAACCATCCTCTTTAGTGCCCCTCACCCAGTCCACCAATCCCCCCCACCTTCCTCTCCTTCTGAAACCCTTTGTTTCCTAGAGGTAGGAGTCTCTCATGGTTTGTCTTCCTCTCTAATTTTTCACCACTCAGTTTCCATCCTTTCCATTACAGTCCCTTTCACTATTTTGTATATTCCACATATGAGTGAAACCATATAATAATTGTCCTTCTGTGATTGATTTATTTCATCACAATAATAACTGCCAGTTCCACCCATGCTGAAGCAAATGGCAGGTGTTCATCCTTCTGATGGGTAATATACCACTGTGTGTGTGTGTGTGTGTGTGTGTGTGTATCTGAGATACATACATCTTCTTTATCCATTCTTCTGGAGAAGGATACGTGGTTACTTCCACAGTTTGCCTATTGTGAACATTACTGCTATAAACATTGGGGTGCAGGTATCCTGTCATTTCACTACAGCTGTATCTTTGGGGTAAATATCCAGAAGTGTGCTTGCTGGGTCATAGGGTAATTCTACTTTTAACTTCTTCAGGAACCTCCATGCTGTTTTCCGTAGTGGCTGTGCCAGTTTGGAATCCCATCAACAATGCAAGAGGGTACCCATTTCTCCACATCCTCTCCAACATTTGTTGTTTCCTGTCTTGTTAATTTTAGCCATTCTCTTTGGGTGTGAGGTGGTATTTCATTGTGGTTTTGATTTGCATTTCCCTGATGGTAAGTGACATGGAGCATTTTTTTTTTATGTGTCTGATGGCCATGTATATGTCTTCTTCGGAGAAATGTCTGTTCATGTGTTCTGCAAAATCACGAGTGGATTGTTTGTTTCCTGGGTGTTGAGTGTGATAAGTTCTTTATAGATATTAGATATTAGCCCTTTATCCAATGTCATTTTCAAATATTTTCAAATATTTCAAATATCTCCCATTCTATAGGCTGGTTTTTAGTTTTGTTGTTTCCTTTGCTGTGCAGAAGCTTTTTATCATGAGCGAAATCCCAATAGTTCATTTTTGTTTTTGTTTGCCTTGCCTTCATAGATGTATCTTGCAAGAAGTTGCTGTGGCCAACTTAAAAGGATTGTTGCCTGTGTTCTCCTCTAGTATTTTCATGGATTCTTTAGATCTTTCACCCATTTTGAGTTTATCTTTTTGTATGGTGTAAGAGTATGGTCCAGTTTAATTTCTGCATGTGGCTGTCCAAATTTCCCAACATCATTTATTGAAGAGACTATTTTTTTCCAGTGGATATTCTTTCCTGCTTTGCTAAAGATGAGTTGACCATAGAGTTGAGGGTCCAATTCTGGGTTCTATATTCTGTTCCATTGATCTATGTGTCTGTTTATGTGCCGGTACCATACTCTCTTGATGATCACAGCTTTGTAATACAGCTTAAAGTCAGGCATTGTGATGCCCCCCAGCTTTGATTTTATTTTTCAACATTCCTCTGGCTATTCAGGGTCTTTACTGGTTCCATATGAATCTTAAGATTATTTGTTCCAACTCAGAAGAAAGTCCACAGTATTTTGATAAGTATTGCACTGAATGTGTAAATTGATCTTGGTGGCATAGATATTTTCACAATATTTATTCTTTCAATCCATGGACATTCAATGTTTTTCTATCTCTTTATGTCCTCCTCGATTTCTTTGATAAGTTTGGTACTTTTTAAACTATAGATACTTTACTTCTTTGGTTAGGTTTATTCATAGGTATCTTATGGTTTTGGGTGCAATTTTAAATGCAATTGATTCTCTAATTTCTCTTTATTCAGGCTTATTGTTTGTGTACAGTAATTCCATTGATTTCTGCGCATTGATTTTGTATTTTGCCACGTTGCTGAATTGCTGTAAGCGTTCTAGCAATATTGGGGTGGAGTCTTTTGGGTTTTCTTGTACAGTATCATGTCATCTGCAAGGAGGGAGAATTTGACTTCTTCCTTTCCAATCTGAATGCCTTTTATTTTGTTGTCTGATTGCTGAGGCTAGAACTTCTAGTACTATGTTGAATAACAGTTGTGAAAGTGGACATCTCTGTCATGTTCCTGATCTTAGGGGAAAGGTTCTCAGTTTTTTCCTATTGAGAATAATATTTGTTGTGGGATTTTCCTAAATGGCTTTTATGATGTTGAGAAATGTTCCCTCTATCCATACACTCTTAAGAGTTTTAATCAAGAATGGATGCCGTATTTTTTCAAATGCTTTCTCTGCATCTATTGAGAAGATCATATGGTTCTTGTCATTTTTTTTAATTGATGTGATCTATCACGTTGATTATTTTACAAATGTTGAATCACCCTTGCATCCCAGGGATAAATCCTACTTGGTTGTAGTGAATAATCCTCTTAATGTACTATTGGATCCTATTGGCTAGTATCTTGGAGAGAATATTTGCTTCCATGTTCATCAGGGATATTGGTCTGTAATTATCCTTTTTAGTGGGGTCTTTGATTTTGGGATCAAGGTAATGCTGGACTCATAGAATGAGTTTGGAAGTATACCCTCCATTTCTGTCCTTTGAAACAGCGTTAGTAGAATAGGTATTATTTCTTCTTTAAATGGTTGTGAGATTTCCTCTGTGAAGCCATCTGGCCCTGGACTTTTGTGTCTTGTGAGGTTTTTGATGACTGCTTCAAATTCTTCAGTGGTTATTGGCCTGTTCAGGTTTTCCATTTCTTCCTGTTTTTGGTTTGGTAATTTGTAGGTTTCCAGAAATGCATCCATTTCTTCCAAATTGCCTAATTTGTTGGCATATAGTTGTTCATAATACATTTTAAAAAATTGTTTGTATTTCCTTGTTATTGGTTGTGATCTCTCCTCTTTTGTTTGTGATTTTATTAATTTGAGTCTTTTTTGTCTTTTTTAAAGAGTCTGGCTAGAGGTTTATCTATTACATTAATTCTTTCAAAGAACCACCTCCTGGTTTCTTTGATCTTTCTACATTTCTTCTGGTCTGTATTTCATTGAGTTCTAGTCTAATCTTTATTACTTTTCTTCTGCTTAGTTTAGGCTATATTTGCTGTTCTTTCTCCAGTTGCTTTAGGTGCAAGGTTAACTTGTGTATTTGAGATTTTTCCAATTTTTGAGGGAGGCTTGTATTATGATGTATTTCCTTCATAGGACCGCTTTTGCTGTATCCCAAAGATTTTTAACAGTCATATTATCATTTTCATTAGTTTTAATGAATATTTTAAATTATTCTCTAATTTCCTAGTTGACCCACTCATACTAAAGTAAGATGCTCATTAACCTCCACGTGTTTGAGCTCCTTCCAAATTTCTTCTTGTCACTGAATTCTAGTTTCAAGGCATTGTAGTTTGAAAATATGCAGGGGATAATCCAAATCTTTAGCTATCGAGACCTGATTTGTGACCCAGTATGTGGCCTATTCTGGGGAAAGTTCCATGTGCACTTGAGAAGAATATGTATTCAGCTGCATTAGGAAGGAATGTCCTGTATGTATCTGTGAAATCTATCTGGCCCAATATATCATTCGAGACCTTGTTTTTTTGGTGATGTTCTGCTTAGAAGATCTATCCTTTGCTGAGAGTGCCGTGTTGAAGTCTCCCACTATTAATGTATTGTTATCTATGTATCACTTTACTTTCGTTATCAATTGATTGATATACATGGCTGCTCCCACATTAAAGGCATAAATATTCATAATTGTTAGGTCTTCTTTTTGGATAGATCCTTTAAGTATAATATAGTATTCCTCTTCATCTCTTATTACAGACTTTGGTATAAACGCTGATTTATATGATATGAAGATTGCTACCCAGCTTTCTTTAGAGGACCATTTTAATGGTAAATGGTTCTCCATTCCTTCATTTTCAGGCTGAAGGTGTCCTTAGGTCTAAAATAAGTCATTAATAGACAGTATATATATGGGTCTTGCTTTTTTATCCAGTCTGATACCCTGTGTCTTTTGATTGGATCATTTAGCTCATTCACGTTCAGAGTAACTATTGAAAGATATGATCTTAGTGTCATAGGTTACACATATAGTCCTTGTTTCTGCAGATTGTTTCTTTGGGCTCCCTCATTCGCTTTCAGGGTCCTCCTTACTAGTTCTTGCAGGGTCGATTTGGTGGTCTCATATTCATTCACTTTTTGTCTATCCTAGAAGCTCCTTATCTCTCCTTCTATTCTGAATGGCAGCCTTGCTGTATAAACTATTCCTTGCTGCATTTTTTCTCATTTAGTACCCTAAATATATCATGCCAGTTCTTTCTGGGTTGTCAGGTCTCTGTGGATAGGCCTGCTTAACAGGCCTCTCTCCCCATTAAAGTTAAGAATCTCTTGTCTCAAGCTGCTTTTAGGATTGTTTCTTTGTCTTTGAAATTTGTAAGCTTCACTATTATATTTTGGGGGTATTGATCATTTTTTCTTTATTTGGGAGGGGTCCTCTATATCTCTTCAATCTGAATGCCTGTTTCTTTCCCCAGATTAGGGATGTTCTCAGTGCGAATTGTTCAAATATACTTTGTGGTCCTCTGTTTCTACATCTTCTAGAATCACAATAAGATGAATATCATTCTTTCTCAAGCTATCTATTTCCCAAAGCCTCTCCTTGTGTATTCTTGTTTTTCACTTTATTCCTCAGGTTCCTTCCTTTCCATCAATTTGTCTTCTATGTCACTCAGTCTCTCTTCCACCTCATTAACCCTAGCAGCTAGAGCATCCAGTTTAGCCTGCATATCAGCTAAATATTTTTAATTTCAGACTGACTGAATCTCAATTTTGCAGTAAAATAATCTCTAGAGTCCATTACACTTTTTTTTCCCAGAGCCACCAGTGATTTTATAATTGTATTTCTGACATCTTACTTAAATCCATATCTAGTAACTCTGTGGTAGAGAGTATTACTTGTGGTTCTTTCTTTTGTGGTGAATTCTTCCTTCTAGTCTTTTTGTCCTGTGCAGAATGGCTATATGAGTGAACAGAGTCAAAAACATCAGCCACAACCTAGTAAAATACACCTTGATCTTTCCAAAGAGGTCAGAGATCAGGAAATAAAAGAAAAATAAAAACAGGGCAAAAAATGTCAAAAAGACCACTAAAGTGAAAGACATGTTTTAAAAATAGTAAAAAAAAAATTGTTTTTAAATGTGGAGAGAGAATATCGTCTCATAGAGTGGACCTAAAGGGTGATCCTCCTTGTTCTGTGTATATTTTTTTCTGTATGTTAGAAGGTGCTAAATTATAAATTTAAATAACCAGAAAAACTTATATAGAGACCCAACATCAACCACAAAAACAGAAAGAAGATAAACGAGGGGGGGTAAAATGGGAAGGAAGAGAGAATATAATCTCACAGAATGGACCAACATGGTGATCCACTTGTTTTTGAGTGCACTTTGGTCTGTATGCTAGAAGGTACTAACTTCCACAATTATAGAACAAAAGAAGAAGAAACAAAAAAAAAATTCCACAACTTACATACCTAACAAAATTAAATTGAATGTGTTGAAAGGAATCTAAAAAGGAAGACCATATCTAAGACATGTATTTGTAGAAATATGAAAGTCAAAAGGAAAAAAAAACAACCTAAAAACAAATATTGTAGTTAAGTCAGGAAAAGATAAAAAATATTGGAAACTTTTAATCTGAAAGATAAATGAATCATAAGGAAAAGATTGTGAGTTCTATATACTATTTTCCCTCAGTCCTGGAGATTTCCAATGCTACTTTGTCAGTAAACTTGGTCTTCCCTTGTTCTCCCATTTGTTCTTCTGGGGGAGGTGCCTGCTGTGCTGATTCTCAGGTGTCTGTGCCTGGGTAGAGATGCCTCACTCCTTACTGGGTGGCCAGGCTGTGTGAAGCTGTTAGTCCTGTGAGACCTTTGTTCCCTAGAGGCCACACATCTCAGGTGAAAGGCTAAAAGAAAAAATTGCAGCTGCCAGATCTCCAGCCCTCGAGCCAAGACCTCCCCATGTGTACCCAATCACAGTCTCTCAGTGCACACTGACCTATATGCCTCTGGGGATAGGCACAAGGGGCACTGATTTGTACAAATTGTTGGGCGCCTAGCAGCAGGAGACCTTTCACCATCTTGAATCCTCCCTGGTTCCACCTGTCTCAGAGGCAAGGGAAGATAGCCAGCTTTGTCTGTTCAGTGCCCTAGAACCAAGATCCCTGCACCTCTAGACTTGTGCTCTGGGTATCTGCCTCTCCTGAAAGGAACCAAGGATAGCCTGCTTCTGTCTGTTGCCAGGCTCTGGGGTAAATAGAGTTTAGGTGCTAGCCTATGTAATTGGTGCACCTCTCCCAGATACCCCAGGAGAGTTGTGGTATTCCAGCCCTTTACTGCGAATGGACTGTGGTTTGTGGTGAACTTTCTCCCTGGTGCCCCTATTCTTACTGTGTGTCTGGGAATACTGAGACTTCACTGCCTCTCCTGCGGTTCTGTTCTATTTCCTCACTGAGAACTTTTCAGTTAGGGAAGACTGTTTTAAGGGCAGATTTGTAAGGTTCCTGATTGCAGCACAGCTTTCCTGCCATGGCTTTCCTTGACTCCCTCCCCCACCATTTATCTTCCTCTTTCCACTCTCCTACCTTGCCAGAAGTGATCACTTTTCTCTATGTAGCATTCTGGCTGTTCTCTCTTTACATCTTAGGTTGAATTCATAGGTGTTCAAGATGTTTTGAAAGTTATCTAGGTAAGTTTGGGGGACCAGATGAATTGAGGACCCCTACTCTTCTGCCATCTTGCCTTCCTCCTGAAATGAGTCTTTTGTAGGCAACATATAGCTGGGTCTTTTTTTCTTTATCTATTCTGTCACCCTATCTTTTGACTGGGACATTTAGTCCTTTATATTCCAAGTAAATATTTATAGATATGTATTTATTGACATTTTGTTATCTGTTTAACTTTGTAATTTTTCTCTTATTATTTCTTCTTCTCTCTTCCATGGTTTTTTGGCTTTCTTTAGTAATATACTTGGATCCTTACTCTATTATTTGCATTTCTTTTATGGTTTTTTGATTTGTGATTACCATTTGGTTTATATAAACATCTTCTGCATATAGCAGTCTATATTAAGCTGATGGTCACTTAATTTTAAACTCATTCTTTCCTTCTCTCTCCTTCACATTGCAGATATTTGGTATTATATTTTATATCCTTCTATTTTGTGCTTCTCTTGATCGATTTTACTTAATTTTTTTTGCCTTTGAGTTTCCTGTTTTTCATACCCTTACTTATTGATTCTTGGTTTCAACTTACAGAATGTTCCTTAACATTTTTTGTAGGACTGATTTAGTGGTCATGAATTCTTTTAACCTTTGTTTATCTGGGAAACTCTATCTCTTCTATTCTGAATGACAGCCTTGCTGGATAAAGTATTCTTGGCTGCAGATATTTTTCTTTCAGTACTTTGAATATTTAGACCACTTTCTTCTGGTCTACAAAGTTTCTGCTGAAAAATCCTCTGACTGGCTTATGGGTTTTTCTTTGTATCCAGCCTTCTTCTTTTCCTTGAAACATTTAAAATTCTTTCTTTATTACTATTTTTTTTGCCAAATTTATTACTATGTGTCTTGGTGTTGACCTCCTTGAGTTGAATTTGTCAGGGCCATCTCTGTGCCTCCTGGATCTCTCTTTCCCTCTCCAGATTCAAGAATTTTCCAGTTATTATTTCTTCAAATACATTTTCTGCCCCACCCCTTCTCTCTCTTCTTCTGGGATCCCTATAATGCAAATGTTATTACACTTGATGGAGTCACTGAGTTCTCTAAAGCCTATTCTAATTATGCAGTGTTTGTTTGTCTCTCACCTTCTCAGGACAAGCAACGTAATTTTAAAAAGAGCAAAATAGTATATTAAAAGTATGAAACACTATGATTATATGGGATTTATCCCAATCCAATTCACTACATTAACATATTAGAAATGGGTAGGAAATATCAGAAAGGGAGACAGAACATAAACACTCCTAACTCTGGGAAATGAACTAGGGGTGGTGGAAGGGGAGGGCGGAGGGTGGGGATGAATGGGTGATGGGCACTGAGGGGGGCACTTGACGGGATGAGCACTGGGTGTTATTCTGTATGTTGGCAAATTGAACACCAATAAAAAATAAATTTATTATTAAAAAAATATTAAAATGAAAAGTCATATAATCATTTCAGTAGATACACAAGCATTTGAAAAAAAATCATATATCATAAAAAACCACCAGTAAATTATGATTAGAAAGAAATGTTCCCAATAGGATAAAGGCCAACTATGAAAATCCTAAAGCTAATAGCATTCTCAAGGCTGAAATATGGAATGCTTGCCCCTAAGATCAAGTACAGAACAAAAGATGCTTGCTTTTTACCATTTGACCAGTGCAATAAGACACAAAAAGGAAAGAGAAGGCATATAGATTGTATATGAAGAAATAAAAACTAATGTAGCATTGTGTGTCAATGATTCTTAAAAATTAAAAAAAAACAAGCAAAGTGGAGAAATAAACTGTTCAGAAATAGCATATGATTATAAGTATATAGAATCCTAAGGAATCTACAAAAAATATTATAACCAATTATTAAATTCAGTAATGTGTCAGGATTCAACGTCAATACACAAGAATCAATTGTATTTAGCTATCACAGCAACAAACTATAGGAAATTGAAATAAAAATACATTTATAGTAGCAGCAAAAAAACCCACCTAGAAATAATTTTTAAAAAATAACGGCAAGATTTATACAATGAAGACTAGAAATAATGCTAGAAGAAATTGTAGAAAACTTAGATATTTGGTCATAGAGCTGAAAGTCTATAAATTTTCCCAAAATTGGTCTACAGATTTAATTCTATCCTAATCAAAATGGCAGCAGAGTTTTTTTTTTTTTTTGCTTGTTTGTTTTTTGGTAGAACTTAACAAGCTGATTCCCCCCACCCCAGTTTTACTGAGAAAAAAATGGACATACATCACTGTAATAGTTTAAGGTATACACCATGATGGTTTGATTTATATATGTTGTGAAATGACTCTGTAATAGGATAACATCCATCACCTCCTATAGTTACAATAAAGATAAGAGAACAAGGTGCCTAGGTGGCTCAGTTGGTTAAGTGTCTGACTCTTGACCTCAGCTCAGATCTCGATCTCAGGGTCATGTGTTCAAGTCCCACATCAGGCTCCACAATGTGGAGCCTACTTAAAAAAAAAAAGAAGAGAAAATATTACAACCTTTGATGGGATGAATTTATATAGAAATACAAATCACCTATAATAGCCAAAATTATTTTGAAGAAGAATGAATTTGGAGCACTTAAACTACCTGCTTTCAAGACTTGCTATGAAGCTACATTAATCAAGGCAACATGAGAAAAAAAAAAATTTTTTTTTTACCTATGTATGGTGATAGATGCTAGCTGGCCTTATTGTGATCATATTTTTCGTAATCATTTTGCAATATATGCAAATATCAAATCATTATGTTGTACACCTGAAACTAATGTTATATGTCAATTATATCTCAATAAAAAATAGCAACAAGAAATAACAGTATGGTATTTGAATATCAATACCCACATATGTCACTGGAACACAATAATGTCCCTAAAAATAAACACCCACATATATGATTGACTTTTGATCAACGTGTTCAAGTAATTCAATGTAGGAGCTAAGTTTTTTCATAAGTGGTGCTGGAACAACTAGATATATGTATGAAAACAAATTAACTGTGACTCTTATTTTGTACCATATATAAAAATTACCTGAAAATAAAATCATAGACCTATATAGTAAACAAAACTACACAATTTCTACAAGAAAACAGGATAAAATCTGGTGACCTTGGGTTAGACAAAATTTTCTTAAATAAGACCCAAAACACATGAACCATTAAAGAAAAAAATGATAAATTGAATTTTAACAAAATTAAAAGTTTATGCTATTCAAAGACAGTGTTAAGAAAATTAAAGGCTAAGCCACAAACTGGGAGAAAAATCTTTGCAAATCACATATCTGACCAATAACTTAGGAATGACAAATTAAAAATTTCTCAAAACTGAACAATAAGAAAATAAACAACCTACTTAGAAGTGGAAAAAAGACATGAACAGACATTTCACCAAAGATTTTATACAGATGGCAATTAAGTACATGAAAAAATGCTCAACATTATTGGCCATTAGGGAAATACAAATTAAAATTACAAGGAAATACCACTACATACCTATTAGAATGGCAAAAAACAAAAACGAAAACAAAGAAACAAACTACCATGAAACTATTACCATGTAGTAATACCCCAGATGGAAACAACCTAGTAAACAACCCAGATATCTTGGAATGCACTAGTGAATAGGTGATATATTCATAAAATGGAATATTACTAAGTAATAAAAAAGAACCAACTACTGATACATAGAACACCATGGATGATATCAAAGGCATTCTGTTAAGTAAAAGAAGCTAAATACAAAGACTATTACTATATTATTCCATTTATATGACACTGCAGAAAAAGTAAAATTATGGTAAAATTATTATGGCCCTCAGTATTTAGCAAGGGCCAGGAGTGAGAGCAGGGATTGGCTAAAGAGGGAGAATAAGAAAACCTATTGAAATGATAGAAATATTATGTATCTTGATTATATGGTAGTTATACAACTATATACATTTGTTAAAATTCATCAAATTATAAACTAAAAATTGGTCAATCTTACTGTATGTAAATTACACCTAAACAAAGCTGAGAAAAATGACATTGTAGAACTGAATAAGAAAAGGGTAAACCATCAAATTTTTTAAAAAGGCAAAATAACATGTAAAAAAATGATAATGTACCATGATTAGGTAGGCTTTATTCCAGCAATATAATGCTCATTTAACATAAAAAAATTAATGCAAAAAAAAGTTGCAAACGCAACTTTAATAGATTAGGGGGTAAAAAAGCATGTGATCATTTCAACAGATCAATGGTACTTTTTGTCCCCCAGGGGACATTTGATATTGTCTGGAGACATTTTTGGTTGTCACAATTCAGTGGTGTTGGGGTACTACAGGCCTTCAGTGGGTAGAGTACATGAATGCTGTTAAACACACTATCATGCACAAGGCAGAGAACCACTATTCTATATTCTACTTTCCCAATAATTATTGTGTTTATGATATCGATACATATTGCTATAAGTTACATACATCTAGTCTATTGTTTGTTACTATAACTACATATATCTAGTCTGTTGCTTCTTGCAACACAATACCCCATAGTAAGCATCCTCTATATGTTTCTTATTCATCCCCTGGTGGTAAATACCTAAATTGCTTCTAATTGCACTCCACCACAAACAAGATTACTATGCAATTAACAGCCTTGCAAATGTTCCCTCATGAACCTCTGTATGGAAACACTATGTCATACATATGTTTAGCTTTGATAAATATCGCCCAGGTGCTTTCTGAAATGGCTGAACCGTTTTAAACACTGTGCAGAAAAAGCTAATTTATTAGGCCTAAGACTACTATTCTTAGAAAGACCTGCTTGGAAGGTTGGTTGTTAGCTGGTATCCTTGAACTTGGATCTCAGGAGGGTTCTTACCATTCCCTGACAAGACTGGTTCACTGTGTCTACACAGTTTGTATACACAATGTGGTTTATGCTGAACACCTGCTTCCCTTCTGGGAGTCTGGAACTTTGGTATATTCTAGGCAGAGCATGCCTACATGACCGGTCCCCCATAAAAAACTTGGTTACTAATTCCCTAATGAGTTTCTCTGATAGAAAACATTTCACATGTGTTGTTACAACTCATTGCAAGGGGAATTGAATGTATCCTATGTGACTTCACTGGGAGAGGTGTCTTGGAAGCTAATCCCTAGTTTCCTTCAGACTTTTCACCATGTGTCTTTTCCTTTTGCTGATTTTGCTTTGTACCCTTTAGCTATAATAAATCATAAGCATGAGTATGACTATATGCTGATTCCTGTGAGTCCTTCTAGGTAATCACCTAATATAAGAGTGGTCTTAGGGACAGTCCCCCAACAAATATCCCTTATGGGGAATTTGCAAAAAGATTTACTTCTGGGCAGCCCGGTGGCTCGGTGGTTTAGCGACGCCTTCAGCCCAGGGTATGATCCTGGAGACCCAGGATTGAGTCCCACGTCGGGCTCCCTGCATGGAGCCTGTTTCTCCCTCTGCCTGTGTCTGTGCCTCTCTCACTGTGTGTGTCTTTCATGAATAAATAAATAAAACCTTTTAAAAAAAGATTTACTCCTAAGTTGCACCTTTTCTGTGTCATTTGAATTTCGTACCATGAGCACATATTACCTTTACATACTTTATACAAAGGAGGAGAAGAGTTGTCAGAACAACTAACTCATCTGGGAGTAAGACCCAAAAGATAGAGAACCACAGAAGTGTACAATGAAACCTTCTTGTATCCCAGATAAGGAAGCACAAAGAAGGTAAGGGATTTACCCAAAATTACCTAAACAATCATTACAGACACAGGACTCAAATCCTTGCTTGGCTGTTTCCTAGTGTTCCTTCCTCTAGGTCACAAGGTCCCTTTTCCTACATTTGTCACTTCCTCTACCTTATTGCTCTCTTCTAAATGCCTTGAAGGGGCCTACTTTCATGCTGACTACATTTCTTAGATTCTTAGATTTTCCATGCAGTGAATATGTTCAGAGCCTTTTGCAAAACAATGGTTCCTAGAGAAACTGAACCCAACAGGTACAGAAAAAAGAAAATGAAGAAAACCCTACTGGTAGCTTTCTTGAAGGAGAGAAAAAAGGGAAGACAATGGTAAAGAAAGAGTCCTAGGCCAAATCACAGTACCCTTCCTAATTTCTCATACCTTGGCAAGGAGGTTTCATCAGGGTTATAGGAATCTATTCCTCCACCACAGGACAAAAAACTGGGCGGGACCAGACAGTTCAAACACTCCTTCCATTTTTTCCCTAACTCCTCTCAAAACCCTTCCCAAGGGGGAAGATGCTTACGTGCTCCAGGAAGCAGGGTCCTATCTCACTGAGGTGGGGATCATCATTGTTGTACTGTTTTTCCAGGTCTCTTACGAAGCCCATCTGAAACCTATAGATGTCTTCAATGTTTCCAAAGATCACCTTCAGTTGCTCATCACTGAACATGTCCCTTCTCTTCCGGCATTGCTTCAGGTAGCCCTGCACACAAAGGTAAAGTCCAGGATGAGGATGTTCCTGACTCCATGAGGGCTTTATCATTTATTAAGCCCTAAGAAAGTTCATTAATATTTTATGAAATAGGAAATAACCATTTCCATTTTTCATATAAGAAAATTAAGGTTGAGAGAAGTAAGTCACTCTACCAGTGAGTAATTAGGAAAGCTGGATCATAAGCAAAGTTCTTGAGATGCAGAATCCAGAGTATAAAGCTTTCCCCAGCATTCTCTGTGAAAAAGAACGCAAAAGTCATAGGGCCCTTTCTCAGAAGCTGATTAAGCACAAGCATTTTTACTCCTTTTAGTCAATATTTATTTAGCTGGATCCATTCACAATCTCAAAAGTTCCCATTTCTTATAGGACCAATCCAAAATGTATTAATAACATTGACAACAATTTGGAAACAAGCCAAGTCAGGAAAAATTCCCAAAAGGGAATATGAATTAATGAAGCCTAAAAATTCCTTAAAGACAATGTCTTAACCATATAAGATAGCTGACTGCAAAAAGACCATTTGGATAAGCTTGGCCAACAAGTCCACAAATGCCCAGGCATGGTGTTTTTAACATATTAAGTGCTCAGGACACATTCATGAATAAACAGATGAATTAATACAGCTAGTCACTGATGAAAGAGTAGAATCAATGAAAGATATTCTTGATCTGATATGAGACTACTAAGATTATATAACCAGACTCAGGGCACACTGTAAGTCAGGGAAAGAAGAAAGGAAAGGAAGGGAAGGAAGGAAAGAAAAAAAGGGAAGGGAGGGAAAGAAAGGAAGGAAGGAAAGAAGAAAGAAAGAGAAAAGAGGAGAAAGAGAGAAAGAGACAGATAGAAAGAGAAAAAGAGAAAGAGAGAAAGAGAGAGAGACAGAAAGACCAGCCATCATCATTCCATTCTGAACCAACTGATATAAATTTTTAATGGCCACCGTATTCATTAGAAATCATTAGCACATGACAATATTCTTGGTAAGACTAAATTATGGTTGTTTGCTTTCATCTAAAAGTGAAATATAATTTTTGTAACACCTTAAGTGTTGAGGCCTTAATAAGGAACACTGTAGTGATGGGTTAACAACTGTCTATTCCTCCACTTGGTCTCCTCTTAATATAGCTTCCAATGGAACCATTACTCTAGGCATCCTCATCCCTTGCTTCAAAGCCATTTATCAACACCAAGCAAAATCTCACTTCTCACCCTCCAATTCAGCCATCAAATACTAAGTGTCCTTCAACAATGTGTTAATTAATAGTCTGTGCCTGCATTGGCATTTAACTAATGACTACTGTTTTCTTTGATTGACATGCTCAAGATGTCCTATATTCATTCATATCCAATTCCATTCCAGGAAGAAGATGCCTTCTATTTCCAGAATACCCTAAATGATACTCCCTTTACTGCAGTAGCTCCCCAAATTCTGCCTCCCTAGAAAGCATTCTTTGACTAAGGATAGAAGAATAAACTCCCTGCCTAATATGTAACTCCCAGGGTTTCCATGCTTCTGTCTCCATACTCCATCTCTCTTTCTCTCTCTCACCCTATCACCTTTAGAAGTGTATCAGCTATAGTGGAGAAGGGAACATATAATCTAGCAGGAACATTTCTATCTTGACACTAGGCGAAGAGAGATAGATTTCCTAATCCCACTCCCAATTTTCCTCCCTAAGATAAGCCTGTGAGCACAGCTGGAAAAAATTTGGTAACAATGTCACATCAGCACGTCATTTCTGGATAAGTAGTAGGTATTGGTTGGTAACCACATTGGAAGACATAAGAAGCCAGGCTGGAGAGCTCATTCAATCCCTGAGAAGTCAGTTAAAAAAATACTTAGTTTTGTTCACTGCTCTTATTTGAGAGATCTCAGGGAAATAACAAATTAGCATCACATCCCCAAAGTATAGGAGGGATGTTAGAGCTCAGCATTGCTATGGAATATAACAGAAATGAAGAAGAAAGAAAAGAGTGGGTTCTGGTAAAGAAAGAACTGATAGAGATGTCAGTGCAGCTTCTTAATTCCCTAAATATGCTGTTTATTGCCATTATCAAGAACATCATTTTCTTTCTCTTAGAATATATGTGTTGTAGCAAGGGAATATGAGCGATATATGAGGAGAAATGTAACTGTCCATAGGACGGGGAGACCCTACAGTATTCTGTCAACTGTTTTTCTTAAAAGCTAATTTAATAGCTTTAAATATGATGATTAGAAGTCTCTTCAACAAACAGTGTTGGGAAAATTGGACACATGCAGAAGAATGAAACTGGACCACTTTCTTCTACCAGACACAAAAATAAGTTCAAAATGGATGAAAGAATGGTGCTGGGAAAACTGGACATCCACAACCAGAAGAATGAAAGTAGACCATTCTCTTATGCCATACGCAAAGAGAAACTCAAAATGGATGAAAGATATAAATGTGAGACAAGATTCCATCAAAATCCTAGAGGAGAGCACAGGCAACACCCTTTTTGAACTTGGCCACAGGAACTTCTTGCAAGATACATCTATGATGGCAAGGGAAACAAAAGAAAAAATGAATTATTGGGACTTCATCAAGATAAGAAGCTTCTGCACAGCAAAAGAAACAGTCAACAAAACTAAAAGACAACCTACAGAATGGGAGAAGATAATTGCAAAGGAACTATCAAATAAAGGGCGAGTATCCAAGATCTATAAAGAACTTATTAAACTCAACATCAAAGAAACAAACAATCCAACCATGAACTGTGCAAAAGACATGAACAGAAATCTCACAGAGGAAGACATAGACATGGCCAACAAGCACATGAGAAAATGCTCCGCATCACTGGCCATCAGGGAACTACAAATCAAAACCACAATGAGATACCACCTCATACCAGTGAAAATGGCGAAAATTAACAAGGCAGGAAACCACAAATGTTGGAGAGGATGCGGAGAAAGGGGAACCCTCTTGCACTGTTGGTGCGAATGTGAACTGGTGCAGCCACTCTGGAAAACTGTGTGGAGGTTCCTCAAAGAGTTAAAAATAGATCTGCCCTAGGACCCAGCAATTGCACTGCTTGGGATTTACCCCAAAGATACAGATGCAGTGAAACGCCAGAACACCTGCACCCCGATGTTTCTAGCAGCAATGTCCACAATAGCCAAACAGTGGAAGGAGCCTCAGTGTCCATTGAAAGATGAATGGATAAAGAAGCTGTGGTCTATGTATACAATGGAATATTACTCAGCCATTAGAAATGACAAATACCCACCATTTGCTTTGACGTGGATGGAACTGAAGGTATTATGCTAAGTGAAATAAGTCAATCAGAGAAGGACAAACATTATATGGCCTCATTCATTTGGGGAATATAAAAATTAGTGAAAGGGAATAAAGGGAAAGGAGAGAAAATGAGTGAAAATATCAGTGAGGGTGACAAAACATGAGAGACACCTAACTCTGGGAAATGAACAAGGGTTAGTGGAAAGGGAGGTGGGCCGGGGGATGGGGTGACTGGGTGATGAGCACTGAGGGGGGCACTTGGCAGGATGAGCACTGGGTGTTATGCTATATGTTGGCAAATTGAACTCCAATAAAAAAATTTTTTTTAAATGGATGAAAGATCTGAATGTGAGACAGGAATCCATCAAAATCCTAGAGGAGAACACAAGCAGCAATCTCTTTGACCTCAGTCACAGCAACACCTCACTAGACATGTCTCCAGGGGCAAGGGAAATGAAAGCAAAAATGAACTATTGGGACTTCATCAAGATAAAATGCTTTTGCACAACAAAGGAAACAGTTAACAAAACTAAAAGACAATGTGCAGAATGGGGCATGGCATGCACAGATGTTTTATCAGATAAAGGGCTAGTATCCTAAATGTATAAAGAACTTATCAAACTCAACACACACAAAAAATTCAAAAAATCCAGTCAATAAATGAGCAGAAGACATGAACAGATATTTCTCCAAAGAAAACCTGGCCAACAGACACATGAAAAAATATTCGACATCATTTAGCATCTGGGAAATACAAATCAAAACCACAATGAGACATCACCTCGCACCAGTCAGAATGGCTAAAATGAACAAGTCAAGAAACAACAGATATTGGGGAGGGTTCAGAGAAAGAGGAATCCTCCTACACTGTTGGTGGGAGTGCAAACTGATGCAGCCACTCTGGAAAAAAAATATGGAGCTTCTTCAAAAAGTTAAAAATAGAGCTACCTAGCAATTGTACTAGTAGGTATTTATTCAGAGTGTGAATATATTGATTCCAAGGGGCATATACATCTCAATGTTTATAGCAGCAATGTCCACAATAGCCAAAATACGGCAAGAGCCAGACGCCCATCAACAAATGAATGGCAAAGAAGAGGTGGCAGATATTTACAGTGGAATATTATTTAGCCATCAAAAAGAATGAAATCTTGCCCTGTGCAATGATGTGAATGGATTTAGGGGCTATTATGCTAAGTGGAATAAGTCAGTCAAAAAACAAATACCATATCATTTCACTCATATGTGAAATTTAAGTAAAAAAACAGATGAATGTAGGTGAAGGGAAGGAAAAAGAAAATAAGATGAAAACAGAGAGGGAGGCAAACTTTTAGTGACTGTTACTTATGGGAAATAAACTGTAGGCTGATGGAGGAGAAGTGGGTAGAGAGATGTGCTAATTGGGTGGTGGGCATGCAAGAGGGCATTTGATGTGATGAGAACTGGGTGTTATGTGCAATTGATTAATCACTGGATTCTATCTCTGAAACTAATAAAAAATGGCAGTGAATACATACCTACCAAAATTAATTTGCATGTAAATGGACTAAATATTCCAATCAAAACATACATAGTGTCAGAATGGATTAAAAAAATAAGACCTATATATATGTTGCCTACAAGAGACTCATTTTAGACCTAAGGATACCTGTAGATTGAAAGTGAGGGGATGGAGAAACATTTACCACACAAATGTATGCCAAAGGAAAGCCAGAATAGCAATAGTTTTACTGGACAGACTGAACTTTAAAACAAAGAATGTTAACAAGAGACAAAGAAGAACACCATATAAAATAAATGAGACAATCCAGAAGATACAATTGTAAATATTTATGCTTCCAACATGGGCGAACCCAAATAATATAAAACAATAACAAACACAAATGAACTAATCGATAATTATAAAATAATATTATGGGACTTTAAATGCCCCATTCATAGCAATGGACAAATCTTCTAAGCAGAAAATCAACAAGGATTTGCCTTTGAATGATATACTAGAACAGATAGACTTAACAGATAGAATGAGAATATTCCATTCTAAAACAGCAGACTACACGTTCTTTTCAGGTACATATGGAATATTCTCTGGAAATCAAAGAAGAAATTAAAAAAAAATACATGGAAACAAATGACAATGAAACCACAGTGGTCTAAAACCTTTGGAATGCAGAAAAAGTGGCCCTAAGAAGGAGGTATAGAGCAATACATGCCTACCTTAAGAAGAAAGAAAGATCTGAAATGAACAATGTAACCTTACATTTAAAGGAGCTAGAAAAGGGACAACAAATGAATCCTAAAGCCAACAGATAAAGGAAATAACAAAGGTTTGATCAGAAAATAATGATATAGTTTCTTAAAACAATAGAACACATCAATGAAATCAGAAGCTGGTTCTTTGAAAAAATTAATAAAATTGATAAAACCCTAGCCAGACTCATCAGAAAGAAAAAGGACATGACTCAAATAAATAAAATCACAAATGAGAGAGGAGAAATAACAACCAACATCACAGAGATACAAACAAGTATAAGAGAATATTATGAAAAACTAAATGCCAACAAATCAGAAAACTTGGGGAAAGAAAGAATAAATTCCTGAAAACATATAAACTACCAAAACTGAAACATTGAGAAATAGAAAACCTGAACAGCCTAATAATATGCAAAAAAAATTGAATCAGTATTAAAAATATCCCAAAGAACAAAAGCCCAAGATCAGATGGCTTCACAGGCAAAACCTACTAAACATTTAAAGAGGACTTAAAAACTATACTTTTCAAACTATTCCAAAAAATATAAAAGGAAGGAAACTTCCATATTCATTTTATGAAGTCAGCATTACCCTGACAACAAAACTAGATAAAGATTCTACTAAAAAAGAGAACTGTAGGCCAATATCCCTGATGAACATGGACGCAAAATTCTTAACAAAACACTAGCAAACTAAATCCAACAATATATTTAAAAAGTTGATTCATTCAGCAGAATCAAGGGGGATTTATTCCTGCATTGCAAGAGTGGTTCAATATTTGCAAATCAATCATATAATGATTACGTGTAATCACGTAATACATATATATATATAATATAATTATACCACATTAATAAAAGAAAGGTCAAGATCATATGATCAATTCAATAGCTGCAGAGAAAGCATTTGACAAAGTACAACATCCATTCATGGTAAAATCCCTCAACAAAGTAAGAATAAAGAGAACATACCTCAACATAATAAAGTTCATATATGAAAAATCCACAGCTAATTATCATCTCAATGGAGAAAAACTGAGAGCTTTCCCTCTATAGTCAGTAATAAGAGAGAGATGCCTACTCTCAAACTGTTACTATCATACTATTGGACATCCTAGACACAGAAATCAGACAACAAAAAGAAATAGCAGGCTTCCAAATCAGCAAGGAAGAAGTCAAACTTTTAGTACTTGCAGATGACATGATACTCTAACAGAAAACCCTAAAAACTCTACCAAAAAATTACTAGAACTGATAGAGAAATTCAATAAAGTTGTAGGATATAAAATCAATGTACAGAAATCTGTTGCATTTATCTACACCAGTAATAAAGCACCAGAATGAGAAATGAAGGAATCAATCCCATTTACAATTACTTAAACCATAAGATATCTAGGATTAAACCTAACCAAAGAGGGGAAAGACTTGTACTCTGACTTGTGAAAGAAATTGAAGATGACACAAAGAAATGGAAAGACATTCCATGCTCACAGATTAGAAGAAAAAATTGTTAAAATGTCTTTATTACCTAAAGCAACTTACACATATAATGCAATCCCTAACAATATACCATCAGCATTTTTCACAGAGCTAGAGCCAACAATCTTAAAATTTCTATGGAACCAAAAAAGACCCTAAATAGCCAAAGCAATCTTGAAAAAGAAAAGCATCACAATTCCAGACTTCAGGTTATACTGCAAAGCAGTAATGATCAACACAGTATATTTCTAGCACAAAAATAAACAAATAGATCAATGGAACAGAACAGAAAACCTAGAAATGAACCTAAATGGTCAATTTATCTTCAACAAAGCAGGAAAGAATATTCAATCGGAAAGCCAATCTCTTTAACAAATGGTACTGAAAATCGGACAGCAACATGCAAAAGAATGAAATTGGACGACTTTCTTACACCATTTACAAAAATAAATTCAAAATGGATTAAAGTCTAAATGTGAGATCTGAAACCATCAAAATTCTAGAGGAGAACACAGGCAATAAATAACCTCTTTGACATTGGCCATTGCAACTTCTGCTAGATATGTCCCTTTTGAGAAAAAGGAAACAAAAGTAAAGATCAGCTGTTTGGACTTCCTCAAAATAACAAGATTCTGTACAGTGAAGGAAACAATCAACAAAACTAAAAGGCAACCTACAGAATGGGAGAAGATGTTTGCAAATGACATATCTCATAAAGGGTTAGTATCCAAAATATATAAATAACTTATATTACCCAGCACCCAAAAAAATAAATAATTCAGCTTAAAAATGGGCAGAAGCTATGAATAGATATTTTTCTAAGACATCCAGATGGCCAACAGATTACATGAAAAGATGTTGAAAATCACTGACCACCACAGAAATACAAATTAAAACTGCAATGAGATATCACCTCACACCTATTAGAATGGTAAAACACAAGAAATAACAAGTGTTGGCAAGGATATGGAGAAAGGGAAACCCTCTTACAATGCTGCTGGGGATTCAAACTGGTGCAGCCACTGTGGAATACAGTATGGAGGTTCCTCAGAAAGTTAAAAATAGAACTACTGTACAATCCAGCAATTGCACTAGTAGGTATTTACCACCAAAAATACAAGAATACTAATTCAAAGGGATACATACACCCCTAGGTTTATAGAAGCATTATGAAAACAGTCCAAGTGCTCATCAACTGATAAATGCATAAAGATGTGCTATGTATATATACAATGGGAAATTACTCAGTCATAAAAGAATGAAATCTTGCCATTTGCAACAATGTGAATAGAGCTAGAGAGTATTATGCTATGTGAAATATTCAGAGAAATACAAATACCATATGATTTCATTCATATGTGGAATTTAAGAAACCAACTGAAAAAATTAGCAAAAGGGAAAAGAAGAGGCAAACCAAGAAACAGATTTATAACTACACAGAACAAACTGATGGTTACCAGAAGAACAGTGGGTAGGGCATTGGGTTAAATATGTGGTGGGGATTAAGGAATGCACTTGTTCTGATGAGTACCAGGTGTTGTATGGAAGTGTTGATTCAATATATTGTACATCTGAAACTTAAATTATACTACATGTAAACTAGCTGGGATGTAAATAAAAACTTTCAAAAAACACTCTCTAGAAACTTGAAATAGTTCTAAATTAAATAACATTAAAGAGCAGAAAACAAATGGTATGTCACCATAATTATAACTCTGTAAATACATATACACATAGACAGATTTTAAGCAATTATAAAAAATGCAGACAGTTTTGTTATATTTGGTGAATTATGATGGTCTGTTTTCCTATTTTTGAACTTCCTCTAATGTTTTTATGATTAAAAATGGGGGAAAAGGTCTTTGTGAGTAAATGTCAAGATTGTAATCTCAAGAAGTCTGCCTTGAGAACAATATTATCAAGGAAAGAGGGAAAATCCAATATTTTCTCAAAAGTCTCCAGCTAGTGGAGATAGTGTTTAAGATACATGACTTGCTTAAGGGACTACAAACATAAACTGTCCTTATCAAGGAAATAGGACATAAGACTATGGGAGTAGTCAGAGAACCCCAAAATGTCATCTTTAGCCCCTACCCAACACAACTATCTAGGATTCTGAGAAAAGAATGGCCAGGAGAGATCACTAGTCCCTAGAGTCTTGCTTTTATTTTTCATCCTCTTCCTTTGGCTGACCTGGTGACTATATTACATTTTCCATAGCAGTGGTGAAAAAATGCTTGGCTTAGGAGTCAATCAGTACTTGTTTCTTCTCATTCACTCATTTTTTAGGGTATGTAAACTTAAGATGAATTGGCAGTGGAATGTGACTGCCAAAAAACCTAATAACCAGTTTATGTTGGAGGGAAAAAAAAAACCAGACTGAGAGAATAGAATGAGAGAAATGATAGGAAGATGTTATACCAATGCAGGAAAGCAGCATTCAATCATGAGCCCTGTTTTCAGAAGAAACTGAAGGGGCACTTAGGTGGCTCAGCGAGTGGCTGAGTGTCTGCCTTCAGCTCAGGGTGTGAACCCGGGGACCTGGGATGGAGTCCCGCATCAGGCTCTCCACGGGGAGCCTGCTTCTCCCTCTGCCTATGTTTCTGCTTCTCAGTCTCTCATGAATAAATAAATAAAATCATTTAAAAAAGAAGACACTGAAGAAAATAGTACAGAGTCAGAGAGGAATAAGCAGGATAGACAGGGGCCTGAAAAACAACACAAGGCAGAGGGAACAAAAGGGGGTCTGTGGTTGTTACTGTCAGTCATGCTTCTAATGCTATCAGATGCTACCCCATTGAATGGTAGGAAAGAATAGGGTGATACGGCAGTAGTGTGAACTGACTGAACAGAGGCAATATCTGGGAGCTTCACTTCTGCCTTCTAGGAGTAAAGTAGGTATGGGTGAGAAGGCAGACCACATATTAATTAAAAGGACTATGGGAGTTTATCAAATTAGTAACAATTGGTATAAATTAGCCCTGGAATTGCTATAGTAACAGTCAAGGAAGGTTGTCTGCCTATTTCACTCTGTTCTTAAATCCACAAGAGTTAATCTAAAAGGCTAGATCTAGTGCATTGAGCTAAAATTAGTGTCTTGATATGGGATACAAACCATAGCCATTACCTCTAGGGAAGATCCCAAAGACTACAGGGAAGTAAAACGGGCCAAAGAACTTCTGGGTTACCTAGGGTTTGGGAAGTCCTTTAGGGGAAGGCCTGTACAAATCTGGACCTCACTGTCTCCGTCTCTAAAATTAACAGAAAAGATTTCCGGGGCCCCTTTCAGCTCTGAATTTCCAGAGATTTCATACATTGTTTTGTGTGGAAGCCAGAGGCCTGATGGGGGACTTGATAAACATCTTGAAAATAATTTTAAGAAAATTAGAGGATTATGATCATGGTTATTCTGTTTATGGCTGTATCCCAGAGTTTAACAGTACCTGGAATATAGCTGATGTCCAATAAATATATGTTGAATAACTGCAAAATGACTAGCTCTTTTCATCAAATGATGAAAAAAGCTAAATTAGAAGCAGAATGTTTATACTGGTAGGTTTTCTTTTCTTTTCTTTTTTTCATTTTTTTGGGCCAGGGAATCCTTTCTTCAAATGAAATAAGACAATTAAAAAACAAGAGAGTAGCAGGAAGAAGATATTGCAACATGGAAAACTGACAAGGGATTAATAACTGGAATATATGAGGAAATACTATAAGTCAGCAAAAAATATACATATATATACAATATTTTACAATATATATAAATACAGCAAGGTTAAGGACTAAACAGGACTATATATATATATATATATATATATATATATATATATATATATAGGAACAGGGCCTGGGGTGTCCAGGTGATATCAGATGAATAGGGAGGGCATAGGGTATCCAGAAAACCCTGGGATGGTCACTTCAAGTTGCTAAGCTGCCATATCCCTATATCTTACTATGCTATACAAACATTACCATTTTACAATGTGTTATTTCCTATATGTACACAGATGAAGAGACAATTGAGAAGCATCAGGATAGGTAATTCACAGAAAGGAAAACCCAAATGAATAACCCCAGACTTAAGCATATCAAATGGAAATAACTTGAAGCTGTAGCATGTTAAACTCAATTAGACCTAAGGAAGAATTTTTTAAGGGTGTAGGATATGAGACACTAATACTAATGACTGAGGAAAACTAGTCCAGCTTCTCTGGAGGCATTTGAGAACATTTTATTTCACAGCTGTGAGATGACTGAGATTATCTTCCTTAATAGAGACATTACTAGGCAACTTTACAAAGAATCTTAATATTTCCTTACTTTGCTGTCTCAGTTTCCCTGATTATACTATGAGTTCTAGGGACGCCTGGGTGGTTCAGTGGCTGAGCATCTGCCTTCAGCTCAGGGCATGATCCCGGAGTCCCAGAGTCAAGTACCTCATAGGGCCCCCTGCAGGGAGCCTGCTTATCCCTCTGCCTATGTCTCTGTCTCTCTCTTTGTCTCTCATGAATAAATAAATAAATAAATTTTTAAAAATACTATGAGTTTTAAGGTTACCAGAGGCAATACCACCAATCACTGTTCAAGGTGATCTGGAACTGAATCAAGGCTATTTTATCCCACCGTCTAGATTTAGAAAGAAAAATGTCATTTTTGCAAAGAACTCATTCAAAAGATATTTTACCTTACAGGCCTCACTGAATGACTTTGATGAATAATACTTTATTTCCTATTTTCTCATTTGTCAAATGAAGGTCTTGTAACTTAAATGTTTGTAAAGTATTTTCTGTTCCCAGGAGAAAATATATATGTAATATATATGGTATTTATAATCTATAATATTATAATTACATTATAAATTATATTATATATATCGTATTTAATCATATATGCCACAAATATTACTATAGATTAGTGGATATATAAAAATAAATATATATGTATGTATAGTTTTTAATACATGTGACCTTTTTTATACTGAATGCAGTGTCTCCCATTTCCTTCTGAAAAGCACAAGAGTGGAAAATATTGGGAGGTCTCTCTTAATTTACAAAATGAGTAGATTACACCATGTGAACACATTCATGCCTGATGTTAACACACTCATGCCTGAGTAAGCAGAAAATGCAAAAGCACTTAGAGAGGGAGGCAAGATGGCAGAAGAGTAGGGGACCTCGTTTCATCTAGTCCCTTGAATTTAGCTAGATAACTATCAAATCATCCTGAATACCTATGAATTCAACCTGGGATGTAAGAAAAGAATGAATGGAATTAAACAAATAGAAAAGTGACCACTTTATGCAAGGCAGGAAGAAGTGAAACTGGGGCTATATCCGAAGACATATGACAGAGGAGAGAGCCTGCATAGCCAGCTACTGTAAAATGATAAGGTTTGGAATTCAAAATTGGAATCGTTAGAAATCTGCTCCAGTGAGAGACTACCTTGCCTGAAAGATGATCAGTGGTGAAGCAGGGCAGAATCCCAGTAGGGACAGTGGGGTCTCAAGATCCCCAGAGGCACAAAAACAACAGAGGTGCATGAGCCAACAGAGTTCCCCAGCACTAGATCAGGAAAACAAGTTTCTGACAGCATGCCTGGGAGGGGTCTCTCAGGTCTGTTTGCCATAAACTGCAAACCATGGCCCCATCGGGTAACTGCTCTCCATGTTGGGGCCCTGAAAAGGACTGGAACGAAGCAACCCTCTGCCTTTCCCCTGGAAGAGCAAAGTGGGTGCATGTATGATGCATGTTTACATGGGCAAACACTTTCTGTGTCAGGGCTCAATAAAGGACAGAAACAGGGCTACCTTCTGCCTTTCTCTAGGAGGGGCAGAGTGGGTACGTGCAAGATCAGGCAAACACTCTCTGTGTCATGGCCCTATAAAGTACACAAATAGGCTACACTTAGCCTTCCCTCAGGGAGGATTTGTGTGGGCACACACCACAGGAGTCTGCAGAATTTAGCACACACCTGACTTTTAACTCCAGGACTGGAGATCTGGGTGTGGCCATTTGTATTTTCACCCTCTAAAGAGGCATTGAAAGACTTCAGAGAACAAAAGTCACACAGAGCAACCAGTTTACATTGAGCATGGCTCTCTGGCAGGGGGCAGTGCAATTAAACCCAGGCAAGGACACCTGTGAATCAGCATAGCAGGCCCCTCCCCTGAAGGCAGCTGGAAAACAGGTGAACAGCAAGGTTAAGGACTAAACAGGACTGTAAAACTCCAGCACTAGGGGAAAATAGTATATAGAATTTGAGTTTTTTTCTTATGATTTATCTTTCAGTATAAATTTTCCATTTCTTTTTCTTTATTCCACTTTTAACTAGTTTATCAACTTTTGTTTTTAAGCATTTTTTAAAAAAACTTTCATTGTTTCCATTTACATTTTATAGATATATGCTTCATTTTGGCTTCCTTTTGCTGTATTAAATTATATATATATCTTTTGCCTTCTTTACAATTTTGGGATTTAGTATCCTCTAAGACACAGACCAAAAGACATTCAGGAGCAAATGGATCACACTATTTTGTCCACCTGGGAGATTATGTTCTCTCCTCCTTCCATTCTTCTCTAGGAAAAATGACTAAAAGGAGGAATTCACAACAAAAGGAAGAACCAGAGGTAATACTCTCTGCCACAGATCTGAATGATATGGATAGAAACAAGATGTCACAGCTGGAGTTCCAGATAACAATAATAAAGTTACTACCTAGGCTTAAAAAAAGCATAAAAGACACTAGAGAATCTCTTAGTGCAGAAATGAAATATAATCAGGCCAATATTAAACACACTGAGATGCAGTCTAAATTGGATGTTCTAAAAGCTAGGATAAATAAGGCAGAAGAAAGTGACAGTGAAATAGAAGGCAAGCTGATGGGAAGGAAGGAAGCTAAGCAAAAGAGAGAAAAACAAGTAATGGATAATGAGAGGAGGCTTTGAGAAATCAATGATGCCATAAAACAAAACAATATTAAGAATTATCAGGGTCCTCGAGGGGGAAGAAAGAGAGAGAAAGGGACAAAGGTATATTTGAGCAAATCATAGCTAAAAACTTCCCTAATCCAGAGAAGGAAAGAAGCATTCGAGTATAAGAGGTAGAGAGGATCCTTCCCCAAATCAATAAAAATATATCAATACCACAACATATAATAGTGAAGATTGCAAATTTCAGAGATAAACAAAATCCTGAAAGCAGGTCAAGACAAGAGGTGCTTAATCGACAGAAGTAAGAACATTAGAATGGCAACAAACCCATCCAGAGAGACCTGGCAGGCCAGAAAGGGCTGGCATGATTTTCAGCCAAGAATACTTTATCCAGCAAGGCTGTCATTCAGAATGGAAGGAGAGATAAAGAGGTTCCAGGAAAGACAGAAACTGAAAGAATATGTGACCACCAAGCCAGCCCTGTAAGAAAGATTAAGATGTAAGTAAAGGGATGCCCAAAGGTAACATAAACCAGAAAGAAACAGAGAAAATCTGTAGGAAAAGGGACTTTACAGGTGTTACAATGGAACTAAACTCATATCTTTCAATAGATACCTTGAATGAAAATGGGCTAAATGCTCCAATATAAAGATATAGGGTATCATTGTATAAAAATGAAAGACCCATCCAAATGCTGTCTACAAGAGACTCATTTTAGACCTAAAGACACCTCCAGATTGAAAGTGAGAGGGTGGAGAACAATTTATCATGCTAATGGACCTCAAAAGAAAGCGGTGGTAGAAATCCTCATATCAGACAAATCATATTTTGAAGTGAAGACTGTAGTAAGGGATGAAGAGGGAAACTGAATCATACTTAAAGGGTCTCTCCAAAAAGAATATCTGATAACTCTAAGTATTTATGCTTCTAACTTAGGAGCAGCCAATTATAAAAACCAATTAATAACCAAATTAAAGAAACACAGATAATAATACAATAATAGTAGGGGAATTTAACACCCCACTCATAGCAATGGACAGATCATCTAAGCAGAATATCAATAAACAAACAGGGATTTAAGTGACATACTGGACCAGAAGGACTTCAAAGATATATACAGAACATTCCATCCTAAAGCAACAGAATACATTCTTCACAACTGCACAAGGAACATTCTCCAGAATAGATGACATACAGGGTCACAAATCAAGTCTCAACTGGTACCAAATGATTGGTATTATTCCCTGCATATTTTCAGACCACAATCCTTTGAAACTTGAACTCAATCATCAGAGGAAAGTTGAAAAGAAAGCTAACACGTGGAGGTTAAATAGAATGAATGGGTCAACCAGGAAATTAAAGAAGAATTTTAAATATTTCATGGAAACAAATGAAAATAAAAACAAAACTTTTCAAGACCTTTGGTATATAGCAAAGGTGATACTAAGAGGGAAGTACATTGCAATACAAGACATTCTAAAAAATTAGAAAAATCTCAATTACACTAGCTAACTTTTTTAGATTTTTTATTGGAGTTCAATTTGTCAACATATAGCATAACACCCAGGGCTCATCCCATCAAGTGCCCCCCTCAATGCCCGTCACCCAGTCACCCCAACCCCCTGCCCACCTCCCATTCCACTATCCCTTGTTTGTTTCCCAGAGTTAGGTGTCTCTCATGGTCTGTCACCTTCACTGATATTTTCACTCATTTTCTCTCCTTTCCCCTATAATCCCTTTTACTATTTTTTATATTCCCCAAATAAATGAGACCATATAATGTTTGTCCTTCTCCAATTGACTTATTTCATTCAGCATAATACCCTCCAGTTCCATCCTTATACCTAAAGGAACTGGAGAAAGAAAAGCAAATAAAGCCTAACACAAGGAGGAGAAGAAAAATAATAAAGGTTATTTATTATCAGGTTAGAGCAGAAAGGAATGTAATAGAAACCACAGTAAAACAAATCAAGGAAACTAGGACCTGGTTCTTTGAAAGAATTAAAAAGATTGAAAAATCCCTAGCCAGATTCATAATAAAGAAAAGAAAAAGGACCCAAATGAATAAAATCATGAATGAAAGAGGAGAGATCACAACCAATCCCAAGGAAATACAAACAATTTTAAGAACATATTATGAGCAACTATATGCCAACAAATTAGGCAACCTGGAAGAAATCTATGCATTCCTAGAAACTTATAAACCACCAAAACTGAAACCGAAAAAAAAAAAACCCAGAAAATTTTATCAGACTCATAAGAATCAAGGAAACTGAAGCAGTAACCAAAACCCTCCCTCCCTCCCCCCAAAAAACAAGAGTCCAAACTCAGATGGCTTCCCAGGGGAATTCTACCAACTATTTAAAAACAAATAAAACCTATTCTGAAGCTGCTTCAAAAAATAGAAAAGGGAGGAAATTTTCCAAAATAATTCTATGAGGCCAACATTACGTTGATCCCAAAACCAGACAAAGATTCCATCAAAAAGGAGAATTACAGACCAATATTCCTGATGAACATGAGTGCAAAAATTCTCACCAAGATACTAGCCAATAGGCTCCAACAGTATCTTAAAGGATTATTCACCACAACCAAGTGGGACTTATTCCTGGGCTGCAAGGGTGGTTCAACACTCACAAATCATCCAAGATGATACAGCACACTAATAAACGAAAGGACAAGAACCATAAGATCCTCTCAATTGATGCAGAGAAAACATTTGACAAATGACTGCATCCTTTCTTGATTAAACCTCTCCACAGTATAGGAATAGAGGGAACATATCTCAACATCATAAAAGCCATATAAGAAAGACCCACAATGAATATCATCATCAATGGGGAAAAATTGAGAGCCTTGCTCCTAAGATCAGGAACATGAGAGGGATGTCCACTCTCACCACTGTTGTTCATCATGGTACTGGAAGTCCTAGCCTCAGCAATCAGACAACAAAAAGAAATAAAAGGCATTCAATAGGCAAAGAAGTCAAACTCTTACTGTTGGCAGATGACATGATACTTTATGGGGAAAATCCAAAATACTCTACCACTAAATTGTGAGAACTCATACAGGAATTCAACAAACTGGCAGGATATAAAACCAATGCACAGAGGCCAGTTGCATTTCTATACACTAACAAGGAGACAGAAGAAAGAGAATTTAAGGAATCGATCACATTTGTAATTGCACCAAAACCCACACAATACCTGGGAATAAATCTAACCAAAGAGGCAAAGGATCCATACTCTAAAAACTACAGAACACTTATGAAAGAAATTGAGGAAGGCACAGTGAAATGGAAAAATAACCCATCTTCATGGATTGGAAGAATAAATATTGTTGAAATGTCTATGCTACCCAAAGCAATCTATACATTCAATGCACTCCTTATCAAAATACTATCAACATTTTCACAGAGCTGGAACAAATAATCCAAAAATTTGTAAGGAACCAGAGAAGACCCTGAATAACCAAAGTAATGTTGAAAAAGAAAACCAATGCTGGTGGGATCACGATGCTAGACTTCAAGCTATATTAAAAGTTATACTCATAAAAACAGTATGGTACTGACACAAAAACAGACACTCAGATCAATGGAACAGAATAGAGAACCCAGAAATGGGCCCTTAACTCTATGGGTCAACAAATATTAAAAAATCAGGAAACAATAACCAATGATAAAAAGACAGTCTTCTCAACAAATGGTGTTGGGAAGATGAACAGCCACATGCAGAAGAATGAAACTGGACCATTCTCATACACCATATAGAAAGATAAACTCAAAATGGATGAAAGACATAAATGTGAGACAGGACTTCATGAAACTCCTAGAGGAGAACACAGGCAATAAACTCTTCAACCTGAGCCAGCGCAGCCTCTTACTAGGCACACCTAAAAATACAAGGCAAACAAAAGTAAAAATTAACTACTGGGATTTCATCAAGATAAAAAACTTCTGCACAGCAAAGGAATCAGTCAACAAAACTAAAAGGCACCCTACAGAATGCGAGAAGATATTTGCAAATGACATATCAGATAAAGGGCTAATATCCAAGATCTATAAAAGGCTTATTAAACTCAACACCAATAAACCAAATAATCCAGTCACAAAATGGGTAGAAGACATGGACAAAATTTTCTCCATAGAAGACATACAAATGGCCAACAGACACATGAAAAAATGCTCCACATCACTTGGCATCAGGGAAATGCAAATCAAAACAACAATGAGATACCACCTTATAACAGAATGGCTAAAATTAACAAAGAAGGAAACAACAAATGCTGGCAAGAATGCAGAGGAAGGAGAACAGTCTTACACTACTGGTAGGAATGCAATCTTGTACAGCTACTTTGGAAAATGGTATGTAGGTTCCTCAAGAAGTTAAAAATAGAGCTACCCTATGACCCACCAATTATACACTACAGGGAATTTACCCCAAAGATACAAATATAATGATCCAAAGGGGCACCTGTACCCCAATGTTCATAGCAGCAATATATATATATATATATATATATATATATATAGACACACATACGTATATATAAAATGAAACATTACTCAGTTAACAGAATGTCATTTATATTGATGTGGGTGGAACTGGGGGATATTATGCTAAGTGAAATAAATCAGTCAGAGAAAAACAATTATCATATGGATTTACTCATATGTAGAATATAAGAAAGAGAGTAGAGGACCATAGAGTTAAGTTTGGGAGAACTGAATGGGAAATCCATCAGAGAGGGAGAAAAGCCATTAGAAACTTTTAACTATAGGAAACAAACTGAGGGTTGCTGGAAGGGAGGTATGGGGGGGTGATGAGGTAACTGAGTGATGGGCATTAAGGAGGGCATCTGATGGAAAGGGAGACAGAACATGAGAGACTCCTAACTCTGGGAAACGAACTAGGGGTTGTGGAAAGGGAGGTGGGTGGGGGGTGGGGGTGACTGGGTGACGGGCATTGAGGGGGGCACTTGATGGGATGAGCACTGGGTATTATTCTATATGTTGGCAAACTGAACACCAATAAAAATAAATTTATAAAAAAATGGAGGGCACCTGATGTGATGATCACTGGGTGTTATAAGCAATTGCTAAATTATTGAACATGAGATGTGAAACTAAATATGTACTATATATTGGCTAATTAAATTTAAATTAAAAAAGAATATGCAAAAGTAACCTGGATCACTACCACGGCTTTCTTTAGTAAGAAATATTGAGATTGTACAGAATCATAGAAAATAAGATCCACAGAGCACTTAAAGAGCAAATCTTCCAATCCAATCATTTAAAGTTCGGAAACTCCCCTGCATATTTTCAGACCATAATGCTTTGAAATTAGAATTAAATCACAAGAAGAAGTTTAGAAGGATTTCAAGCACGTGGAGGTTAAGGATCATCCTGCTAAAAGATGAAAGGGTCAACCAGGAAATTAAGAAGAATTAAAAAAATTCATGGAAACTAATGAGAATGAAGATACAACCATTCAAAATCTCTGGGATACAGCAAAAGCAGTCCTGAGGGGAAAATACATCGCAAAACAAGCATCCATCCAAAAACTGGAAAGAATAGAAATACAAAACTAACCTTGAAACTAAAGGAGCTGGAGAAAAAACAGCAAATAGATCCTACACCCAGCAGAAGAAGAGAGTTAATAAAGATTTGAGCAGAACTCAATGAAATAGAGACCAGAAAAATTCTGGAACAGATCAACAAGACCAGGAGTTGGTTCTTTTAAAGAATTAATAAGATAGATAAACCATTAGTCAGAATTATTAAAAAGAAGAGAGAAAAGACTCAAATTAATAAAATCATGAATGAGAAAGGAGAGATCACTACCCACACCAAGGAAATACAAACAATTTTAAAAACATATTAGGAGCAGCTATATGCCAATAAATTAGACAACCTAGAAGAAATGGACGCATTTCTGGAAAACCACAAACTACCAAAACTGGAACAGAAGAAATAGAAAGAAGAAGAAATAGAAAACCTGAACAGGCCAATAACCAGGGAGGAAATTGAAGCAATCATCAAAAACCTCCCAAGACACAAAAGTCCAGGGCCAGATGGCTTCCCAGGGGAATTCTATCAAACGTGTAAAGAAGAAACCATACCTATTCTACCATAGCTGTTCGGAAAGATGGAAAGAGATGGAATACCTCCAAATTCATTCTATGAGGCTAGCATCACCTTAATTATAAAACCAGACAAAGACCCCACCAAAAAGGAGAATTATAGACCAATATCCCTGATGAACATGGATGCAAAAATTCTCAACAAGATACTACCCAATAGGATCCAACAATACATTAAGAAGATTATTCACCATGACCAAGTGGGATTTATCCCCAGGATGCAAGGCTGGTTCAAAACTCATAAAGCAATCAATGTGACTGATCATATCAGCAAGAAAAAAACAAGAACCATATGATCCTCTTATTAGATGCAGGGGAAGCATTTGACAAAATACACCATCCATTCCTGATCAAAACTCCTCAGAGTGTGGGGATAGAGGAAACATTTCCTCAGCATCTTAAAAGCCATCTACGGAAAGCCCACCGCAAATATCATTCTCAATGGGGAAACACTGGGAGCCTTTCCCCTATATCAGGAACAAGACAGGGATGTCCACTCTCACCACTGCTATTCAACCTAGTACTAGAAGTCCTAGCCTCAGCAATCAGGCAACAAAAAGAAATAAAAGGAATACAAATTGGCAAAGAAGAAGTCAAACTCTCCTTCTTCGCCGATGACATGATACTCTACATAGAAAACCCAAAAGCCTCCACCCCAAGATTGCTAGAACTCATACAGCAATTTGGCAGTGTGGCAGGATACAAAATCAATGCCCAGAAGTCAGTGGCATTTCTATACACTAACAATGAAACTGAAGAAAGAGAAACTAAGGAGTCAATCCCATTTACAATTGCACCCAAAAGCATAAGATACCTAGGAGTAAACCTAACCAAAGAGGCAAAGGATCTATACCCTAAAAACTATAGAACACTTCTGAAAGAAATTGAGGAAGACACAAAGAGATGGAAAAATATTCCATGCTCGTGGATTGGAGGAATTAATATTGTGAAAATGTCAATGCTACTGAGGGCAATTTACACATTAAATGCATCCCTATCAAATACCATGGACTTTCTTCAGAGAGCTGGAACAAATTATCTTAAGTTTTGTGTGGAATCAGAAAAGACCACGAATAGCCAGGGGAATATTAAAAAAGAAAACCATAGCTGGGGGCATCACAATGCCAGATTTCAGGTTGTACTACAAAGCTGTGGTTATAAAGACAGTGTGTGACTGGCACAAAAACAGACACATAGATCAATGGAACAGAATAGAGAATCCAGAAGTGGACCCTGAACTTTATGGTCAATTAATATTCGACAAAGGAGGAAAGACTATCCACTAGAAAAAAGACAGTCACTTCAATAAATGGTGCTAGGAAAATTGGACATCCACATGCAGAAGAATGAAACTGGACCATTCTCTTACACCATACACAAAGATAAATTCAAAATGGATGAAAGATCTAAATGTGAGACAAGATTCCATCAAAATCCTAGAGAAGAACACAGGCAACACCCTTTTTGAACTTGGCCACAGCAACTTCTTGCCAGATACATCCATGAAGGCAAGAGAAACGAAAGCAAAAATGAACTATTGGGACTTCATCAAGATAAGAAGCTTTTGCACAGCAAAAGAAACAGTCAATAAGACTCAAAGACAACCTACAGAATGGGAGAAGATATTTGCAAATGACGTAACAGAAAAAGAACTAGTATCCAAGATCTCTAAAGAACTTATTAAACTCCACAGCAAAGAAACAATTCAATCATAAAACGGGCAAAAGACATGAACAGAAATCTCACAGAGGGAGACATAGACATGGCCAACAAGCACATGAGAAAATGCTCTGCATCACTGGCCATCAGGGAAATACAAATCAAAACCACAATGAGATACCACCTCACACCAGTGAGAATGGCGAAAATTAACAAGACAGTAAACAACAAATGTTGGAGAGGATGTGGAGAAAGGGGAACCCTCTTGCACTGTTGGTGGGAATGTGAACTGGTTACAGCTACTCTGGAAAACTGTGTGGAGGTTCCTCAAAGAGTTAAAAATAGATCTGCCCTAAGACCCAACAACTGCACTGCTGGGGATTTACCCCAAAGATGCAGATGCAGTGAAACGCCGGGACACCTGCAGCCCGATGCTTATAGCAGCCATGTCCACAATAGCCAAACTGTCTAAGGACCCTTGGTGTCCATCGAAAGATGAATGGGTAAAGATGTGGTCTATGTACACAATGGAATACTCAGCCATTAGAAACAAGAAATACCCACCTTTTGCTTCGACATGGATGGAACTGGAGGGTATTATGCTGAGTGAAATAAGTCAATTGGAGAAGGACAAACATTATATGGTCTCATTCATTTGGGGAATATAAAAAATAGTGAATGGGAATAAAGGGGAAATGAGAAGAAATGAGTGGGAAATATCACAAAGGGAGACAGAACATGAGAGACTCCTAACTCTGGGAAATGAACAAGGCGTGGTGGAAAGGGAGTTGGGTGGGGGGTGGGGGTGACTAGGTGACAGGCACTGATGGAGGCACTTGACGGGATGAGCACTGGGTGTTATTCTGTATGTTAGTAAATTGAATACCAATAAAAAATAAATTTATTTAAAAAAAATAAATCGCCACAACTGCCAAAAAAATAAAAAATAAAAACATATGTAAAAAAAATTAAATAACAACAACAAAAAATAACCATTGGGAAACAAGGCCCATGATGGAAATCATTCACCTTTCTTCAGTGACCAAGATGGTTCCTAAACCTGGGACTCAATTCTGAGTCTGGTATTCTCTATGTTAAAACATATTTTGATTTAGAGGTGCCACAGTCCTGGGCTAAAATACTGTGTTCTGGTCCAGCTAAACACTGATTTCTCCATCCTTTTTTTCCTAGCTACACCTTCTGACACGGTGGTTGCAGGATCGGACAAAGAGATTCTTCCCATTTAAACCCCTAACTTCAGTACCAAGAATAATTGAGAAATATGGAACCAGAAGATCACTAACAAAGCTTTACTTGGTTTGGCTAGATTGGGCAAGTTCTTAAAGCAGGGACATAACACTCCCTCTTCTAGATTGATGAATTCTTCTATTGGTGTCCTGAGCTTGTGCCCTGTAAGAAGAGGCCAAGATATTTGGGAGTTGAGACCAGTGATCCTTCTAAGACTAAAGGACTCTCACTTGGCCAGTGTCTGAAAGAATGCCGAGAAGGTAATTTTGTTTCTTAGAGACTCAAGTCTATTAATCTAGAAAATGGGAATAATACTAATAACCTCTACCCCATCTGAAAATCAAATCACATGTGAATGTACTTTGCTAACGTTAATATGTGCATGTTAGCATTTGAATTTAATTCTGACTTTCAATGATATTTATTAAGCATGTACCATTGTGCTAGGTATTAGAGGTATATCAGTAAATTAACAAGTAAAATCCCCTACCCTTCATGGAATTTACATTCTAGTGGGGAGAAGAACAATAAAGAAAACATATAAGCAAAACATGTAATATGTCAGATAGCAAAAAGTAAAATAGAGGAAAATAAAGCAGGAAAGAGGGGGAGACAGTCAATTTTAAGTAGAAAAGTCAGGGAAGATATCAAGGAGAAGGTGATATATGAGTAAAGACATGAAAGAGGTGAAGATTGGAGCCATGAAGATACATGGAGCAGGACTGTTCTAGACTGAGAGAAAAACCAATGCAAAATCTGTGGTGAGGGGCATGCCAGACATTTTTACGAACAGCAAGAGGCCACGACTATCTGGAGTGGGGACAGAATGTGGGAAAGGTGAAGGAAATGAAGTCATAGAGGTAAGAATAGGTTGATTACACAGAACTTTGTAAATAATAGTAAGTATTTGGCTCTTTTTTTTAAGAATTTGGCTCTTATTCAAGGAGAGATTGTTAGCCATCAGATGGTTTTGAGCAGAGGAGTGATATGACCCAACTTAGATCTTTTTTTGTTTTCCAACTTAGATCTTGATAGCAACCCTCAGCTGCAAGGTAAAGAACAGACTATACTTATATTATAGACCTTATGACATTATAAGACAGCTACCATTTTACAGCAGTGCTACTCAAACTTTAATATATAATATAAGTCAAATAGGAACCGTGTTAAAATGCAGAATTGTACTTGTTAAATCTGGAGTGGAGCTAAAGATCCTGAATTTCTAACAAACTCTCAGGTGATTCAGATGCTAGGCCAGAGCAGAACACTTTGAGGGTAGGAGCTATGTCCAATGCTGGCATGGAGCTTGACAACTCTATTATATGTTTGCTGAATGAATGACATTAGTGGTTTGATGTCCAATGCCACATAGCACATTTCAGAGGGTAATATTTAGCTATTTGTATGGAGGTAAGGAAGAGGAAAAGATAAAGAGAGACATGGATGGATGGGTGAATAGATGAAAAAGGAAAAAAGGAAAACTAACTTTTTACAAATATATTTACTTAATTTCATCAACAAACTTAAGAGTTTGGTATACTGAAGCCCACTGGACAAAATAGAAAAATCAAAATTTAGAGGAGTTAAGGGGCAAGTTCAAGGCCACAGTGTGCCTACGTGACTAAGTCAGGGTGTGACAGCCAGCATTCCACATACCTACAGCCCTTGTTCTTTCCACTCTACTTTATTGCCTCATGGATGGGGTAGTGGGGATAATGTTTAACCTTCCTGGAAGGGATGAAAAAATGAGTTGAGGTAAAGGAAGTTAAGGCCCATAATCCTTGGCCTTGGTCTTTCTAGATCTGCACTGTCCAACGTGGGTGCCATTTAGTCACATATCTATTTAATTTAAAATTAAATTTAAAATTCCATTTCTCTTATATTTCACATATGAGTGAAACCATATTATAATTGTCTTTCTCTGACTGACTTATTTCACTTAGCATAATATCCTCCAGTTTCATCCACATTGATGTAAATGGTAAGTATTCATCCTTTCTGATGGCTGAGTACTATTTCATTGTGTGTGTGTGTGTGTGTGTGTGTATGTATATATATATATATATATATATATATATATATATCTCCATCATCTGTCCATGGACATCTCAGCTTCTTCCTTTTTTTATTATTTTTTTTCTTGGCTCTTTCCATAGTTTGGCTTTTGTGGACATTGCTGCTATGAACATTGGGGTGCAGGTGCCCCTTTGGATCACATTTGTATCTTTGGGGTAAATATCTAGTAGTGCAATTGCTGGGTCATAGAGTATAGCTCTATTTTTAACTGCTTGAGGAATTTCCATACTGTTTTCCAGAGTAGCTGTACCAGGTTGCATTCTCATAGGGGAAGGGAGGGAAAACTGAATGGGAAGTCATCAGAGAGAAAGACAAACCATGAGAGACTTTTAACTATAGGAAACAAATTGAAGGTTGCTGGAAGGAAGGTGGGTGGGGGAATGTGGTAATTGGATGAGGGACATTAAGGAAGGCATGTGATGTGATGTGCATTGTTATATCCAGCTGATAAATTATTGGACACTACATCTGAAAATACTGATGTACTATATGTTGGCTAATTGAACTCAAATTAAAAAAATAAAAACAAAAAAAACTCCATCCCATTTTTCAATCATACTAGCCACATCTCAACCACTCAGTAACCACAGATGGCTGGCTAGTGGCTACTCTGTTGGAGAATGCAGATGTACTTTATCACTATAGGAAGTTCTATTGGGTAACAATATTCTAAAGAAACAAGAACTTTAAAAAGTTTTAAAGCTACACTATTGATTCCAGAGTGGGCCCTGGCTTCAATAGCACTTAAAGAACAGAAAGTAGGACCTGACCCCTCATCTGAAAAAAAGAGGATAAACATATTCAAAGTAGAGTTTTCTCTGAGTCAAGTAGAATGCTAGTGTGTGTGTGTGTGTGTGTGTGTGTGTGTGTGTGTGAAAGAGGGAGAGAGAGAGAGAGAGAGAATCTTTTAGAAACATTCTTTCTAAAAAAAAAAAAAAGAAACATTCTTTCTGCTATTTCCCATTGGTATTCCCATGTTATTGTTTAGTAAAATGCCTTTTGAAAATGTCAACTAGTCCCATGAGCTCAAGAGAGAATGAGAAAAAGGGCTCTCTCCTTACTCAGGTTAGAGACATGGAAGAGATGGAGTTAGGGAACGTGGAGCCACAGCTCCTGGGAAGCTAAGTGGCATATACTGAAGGAGCTTAGAATTGTCCACTCAGTCTTTATCTCCTATAGATTCCTCCCCTAAGCTCTTTTCTGCTCAAACCTAAAACCAGTGTTCTTCAAGTGAAAGAAGATGACCAATAACATCAGTTTCACCAGGAATGCCTGTTAAATATAGAGATGCCTGTGGTTTACCCAGACTGAGATTTCACAACTTTGGGAGGGGGAAGGGGCTGGAATTTGTATGTTTAACAAGCCACTCCAGGAACTTTAGTGCACATTCAAGTTTGTGAACCACAAGCTGTAGGAAGAAGTGATTTGCTTTAATGAATGAGGTCAGGCCTTTACATGGTGTGGTAACAACCAAATCAGAAGCCAATAGGATAAGGGTAGAGATTCAAGGAAGCAAAGATGGGGGATGGAATCAGGGAGAGATAGAGAGAGAAGGAATATAAAAATGAAAGAGAAAAGTTAAAGAAAGAGAGAAACTGATATAAGGACTGAGAAGCTCCAAGGGAGCTGTTTCACCCACTTAGCAGAATGTAGGAGGCCAGTCCAGCTGCTCTTTCCAATATCTTGGTATTGTCACAGGTACAGCTCAGGAGAGTTGTTGGTTCTTCATGAAAATGCCCTCTACCCCACCCTGGATACCCCCACATATACTATCACAGCTGGGCCTACCTCACAAATGTCCTTGAGGTGCTTGATGTAATGACGTTCAGTGCTCATGATCTCATTGATGACATTGGCTCGCATCTGGTCCCGGTTCTGTAGTGGCCGGCCCAGACAGAGGCAGTCTGAGTTGGGGTCCAGGTGCCCATTCTGCACATCACTGGGCCCTTCCTCCACCCCATCCTCCTGGTTCACCCAGAGCTGTGGAAGCAGGCAAAAGAATAATAATAGAGTAGTTTTCTTCTTTGAAAATTTTCTAGTCAAGTAGAAAAATGATAAACTAAATTCTTCAAGTATTCAGAGAACATTCAACCAGAGGCCCCTGTAAATTGAATGCCAGGCTTGGCTTTAGGGTGATTTGCTGGCTTTATGCAGGAATTTAATCCTCTCTAGGCCTCTCATGACATATCTGTAAAATGGAGGATGGAGAAGGATAAAACTAAATCATATCTGAGAGGCTAAGATATCTAAGATTTCAGAGAAGAGTTATGGCAAACAGAACTCATTCATGCTTGAACATATCTAGGTAGCCCAGCTACATCAAAAAGAAAAAAAGACTAAGCTATATATCTTGGGTATATGTCACAGCTGGATCAAACACAACACCTATGAGCATGGAGACCAAAGTTGAATACTGGTGTGAGTATCCTGAAAACAGGACCTTCAGTGTTTATTTACATCAAAATATGTACAAATAATTATTAAAATTTTACTGTAAAATGCCTCGGGTATGTAATGATCTCTACATCTACAAAGTTGGGGTAAAGATGACAGACATACCACATAACAGCAACAGCCGATTGAACACTTACTATATAGCAACCGCTATGCCAAGAGCTTTCAATGAACTGTATTACTCAGTCCTGCTAGGCATGTACCATTATTACCTCTATTTGATGTAAGAGAATAATGAGGCTCAGAAAAATTAAGGAATTTGTCCCGAGTCACTCAGTTAGGAAAGCAGAAGAACCAGGATGGGAACCAGGTGGTCTGACTTCAAAGCCTACATCTTAACCACTGTACTAGCATCTTTATACCTCTGGTTCTAAGGAAAACAGGAAAAGAGTAAAGAAGGGCTTGGGCTTAGGTGAGCTGAGAATTATCAAAATCATTAGAAATGGGTGCAGTTGGTAAATGTTGAAACTATACATTCTAACACATAAAGGCAAAGGGATGCAGGAAAACGTCCTTTGGGGAGGCTGAGTGAGATGTTTCTGTATCTATAATGATGGCTTACATCAGGAAGATGGCTCATTTCACCCTGGTCCTAGGAAGGAGGAAGGAGAGAGGGTCAGGAAAAAAAGGAAGGGTGGAACCTTAGGAAGAGTGGTAAAATCTGCCAGGGGAATTAGCCAAAGAGCTAAAGAGTTGTCTCAACAGTTTTAATCAACAATCTATCTTTCCCTTCCATACCCACCCCCAGCTTTTTCCATTTTCCTGCCTCAAGAAGCTGAGATCAATCAATTTAGATGCAACACTATTTCTGCCATCAGAAAGGCCTGTTGGTGAGTGGCCTTAGGAGGTCAGAGGCTTTGGGATGGAGCTAAAGGAACAGTAGTTATTTCTCAACTCTGCATTCTCCCCTCTTTTTGCCTCACAGAGGATGAGGGGTATGGTTATCACCCAACAAACCTAGAAATGTCACCAGCAATATAGTCTACTTATTTGCCACAGGCCAAAGCAATTAGGTCTCATCTCTTTTTAATAAATTTTCATACACAGCCAAATGTGCAAAAATCCATCTCCATTCAGAACCTATCATCCTCCAAATGTTCTATTGGAAATCTCTTTCCATCTTTCAAAGGTCAACTTTGTGTCTTCAATATGCTAACAGTTGCTCTTTAATACCAGCAACAGACAATGATAAGGGATGATTAATCAAGGAACAGATCTGTTCAAAAAGGTGATTCTAAGGCATTGAAGGAAGCATAACATATACATGATGTCATCTATGTGAAACAATGAAGGCCTCATCCTGTAATAATTCATTAGCTTTTCCCAGATTTTCATATAGCAAGCTAAACTTTGCTATAAAAAGGGTTCCATAGGCAGGTCTTTAAGAGATTTAAAATGAAACAAAACATTTATTTTTTTTCTCAGGAGTTTAAGACAAGTCAATTCAAAATACTGGCTTTTGGATAGCTGGAATGAGATGACTCTCTGGAACAGTTCCAGTAGGAAGGAGCACAAGATATCTGTGGGGGTAGGGTCCAGACAGGCAATGTCTAGAGCATGGCAAGTTGGAAGACATTACAGGAAATCCTCTCAGAGTACTTGAAGACTATTTTCTTCAGCCTTTATTGAACTCAAAGCAAAGCTGGGTTAATGCAACTCAATTGAACAAAAACCTATTTTGTATCTATTCTTTACTTCACCTCTAACTATTAGAGACACAAGGATGAGCTATTAACACCTCCCTCCTCTCTCCTGCCTCATTGGTTCCAGGGAGTGCTTTCCAAATCAGAGAATATCTCTGGTTCTCATCTCTTCCTATTCCATTCTCATTGTCATGGCCCCCACTCCCTAGATGATTCCCATAGGTTATCTTCCAGCTCTAATTACCTCCCATATACCACTATCAGGCCAATTTCCTTGACTATAACTTTTTTTAAAAAAGATTTATCTATTTATTTATTTATTTATTTATTTATTTATTTATTTATTTATGAGAGAGAGAGAGAGAGAGAGGCAGAGACACAGGAGGAGGGAGAAACAGGCTCCATGCCAGGAGCCCAACGTGGGACTCGATCCCGGGACTCCAGGATCGCGCCCTGGGCCAAAGGCAGGCGTTAAACCACTGAGCCACCCAGGGATCCCCTTGGCTATAACTTTGATGGCTACTCTCACACTCCAAAATCCTCAATAGTTACCCATTACCAAGTCCAAATCTTTTACCCTGAAATTCAAAAATTACCATAATCTGGCTTCAATTTGCAGTTCCATCCTTAGTTTCTACTCTGTCCTTCAGGAATACTTGGCTTCTCCCAAACTGGTCTATTTTCTGTCGACAAATATTCCCAACTATGGTCTTTAATCCCACACTTGATCATGTAAAAAATAGAGTACAGAGACTTTCAACCACTTCAGCAAAAATGAACCAACATTTCAACTTCCTGATGAAGAAAACGGGGCACACACAGGAAAAATAATGCCAGGGAATTACCAACCTACCAAGATCCCCATTTTAATATACTTTTCTATTTTTTATGTATCTTCCTTTTTTCTCTCTATTTTTTATGTTACATAATAGATACAGGAATACTTTTGCTTTGTAAAAAGTGAAAACAGAGAAAAAGGAGAAGACTCAAATTACTACAATGAGGAATAAAAGAGTAAATACTACTGCCAGTCTAACAAAATTTTTAAAAAGGATTAAAGAGGGCAGCCTGGGTGGCTCAGCGGTTTAGCGCCACCTTCAGCCCAGGATATGATCCTGGAGACCCGGGGTCGAGTCCCACGTCAGGCTCACTGCATGAAGCCTGCTTCTCCCTCTGCCTGTCTCTGCCTCTCTCTCTGTCTTCTCTCTCTCTCTCATAAATAAATAAAATATTTTTTTAAAAATAAAAAGGATTAAAGAGAATGCTATGCACAATTGTATGCCAAAATTAGATAACCCAATGAAATCAGTAAATTCCTAGAATCATAAAAACTACAGAAAATAATTGAAGAAGAAATAGCCAACCTGAATAGACCTATGGCAAGTAAAGACTAATTAAAAACTTCTTCCATGGGAAAAAGAAAACAAAAAGCCAGGATCAGTTGGCATGACTCACGAAGTCTACCAAACATTTAAAGAATCAATCTTTCACAAACTTTCAAAAAATAGAAATGCAGAAATTCTCAATAAAATATCTGCAAACCAAATCCAGTAAGATATATATTTTTTTTAAAAATCCACCTTACCAGATGGGATTCATGCCAAGAATGCAAGATTGGTTCAACATATGAGAATCAGTCAATGTAATATATAATTATTAATGCAAAAATGAAATGAAAAACCATAATCATTTCAATAGACAAAAAAAAGCATTTGGCAAAATCCAATACCTTCTCATGATAAAAAAAAATAGAAAACACTCAATAAATTAGGAATAGGAAGAAAGTTTCTCAAATAGCTATAGAAATTTATGGAACATCCTTAATTAATGTATAATTAATGGTAAAAGACTCAATGCTTTCATCCTACAATCAAGAACAAAGATCACTTCCATGCAACATCTATACTGAGGGCTAGCACAATTGGAGAAAAAAGCATTCAGAAAAGAAAAATTAACACTATTCACATATGACATGATTATATATATATATATATAAAATCATATATATATATATACATATATATATATATATATATATTCCTAAGGAACACACACACAGAAATATACACACAAATCCTATTATAATTAATAAATGAATTCAGCAATGTTATGGGATACAAAATCAATATACAAAAGTCAATTGTTTTTCTGAAAATAAAATTAAGAAAACAATCCCAATTAAGTAGCATCACAAAGAAAAAATTCCTCAAGATTACATTTTACAAAAGAAGTGTAAGTCTTGTACACTGAACATTGCAAAACAGTGTTGAAAGAAAGTAAATAAGACCTAACTAAATAAAAAGATGTCTCATGTTCATGGATTAAAAAATTTAATATAGTTAAGATGGTATTATTATGCAAATTGATTCAGATTAAACATAATCCCTATCAAAACTCTCAGCTTGCAGAAATGAACATGATGATTCTAAACGTCATACTGAAATTCAAAAGACCCCGAATAACCAAAACAATTTTGAAAAAGAACAAAGTTGGAGGACTCACACTTCTTGATTCCAAAACTTACTATTAGCCTTTAGTAACCAAAGGAATGTAGTACTGGCACAAGAACAGATATAAAGATCAATGAAATAAATGAGAGTACAGAAATACTCAATATTTACACTAAATTGATATTTTTCAAAGGTGTCAAAACAATTCAAAGGGGAACCTTACAGTCTTTTCAATAAATGGTGTGTGGGGAAAACTGGATATCCACATGCAAAAGAATAAACTTGGACCCATACCTCACACTATATATGAAAATTAACTCAAACTGGATTAAAGACCTAAATGTAAAAGCTAAAATCATAAAATATGTCAGAGTAAACACAGAAGCATATTTTTGTGACCTTGGATTAGGCAATAGTTTCTTGCATATGACACCTGAAACACAAGCAACCAAAGGAAAACAATAGACTTTATTAAAATTAAAAACTTTGCTTTACAAATGATAGCATCAAGAAAGTGAAACAATGCCTAGAATGAAAGAAAATATTTGCATATACTATATCTGGTAAGGATCTAGTATCCAGAATATAAAGAACTCAACAACAAAAAGGAAAATAATCCACTTAAAAATGGGCAAAGCATCTGAGCATTTTTCCAAAGAAGATATATAAATGGCCAATAAACACATGTAAAGATGCTCAACACCATTAGCTACCAGTGAAATACAAATCTAAATCACAATGAGATATCACTTCACACTCAATTAGATGGCTATAATAAAAAAATAAGACAATATCATGTGTTAATGAGGATATGAAGAAATTGGAACCCTCATACACTACTGGTAAGAGTGTAAATTGGTAAAACTACTGTGGAAAACATTTTGGCAATTTCTCAAAAATTTAAATGTATAGTTACCATATAATGTAACCCAGCAGTTCTACTCCTAGGTATATAGTCAAGGGAACTGAAAATACATGTTCACACAAAAACTGGTATACACATGTTCATAGCAGCATTACTCATAATGGCCAAAATGTGAAAACAATCCAAAACTTCAACTGATAAATTGATAAATCAGAATGTGGTTTGTATGTGAACACACACATACACACAAAAACACAACATAGAATACTATTTAGCAATACAAAGGAATAAGATACAATATGGATAAATCTCAGAAACAGCATGCTAAGTAAATGAAGCCAGACACACAAATAACCTTTTTTTAAAGATTTTATTTATTTATTCAAACCACATATTTATTATATACACCATTTATATGAAATAACCCAAATAGACAAATCCATAAGACAGAAAACAGATTAGTGGTTTCCTGGGGGTTGGGAGAGGGGTAAATGGGGAGTTAGTGCTAATGGTTGCAGAGTTATTTTTGGGGAGTGAAGAAAACGTTCTGGAAAAAATAGTGGTGATTGTTGCACAATGAATATACAGTTGACCCTTGAACAACATAGATGTTGGGTGCCAACTTCCCAAATAGTAAAAATATCTGTGTATAATTTTTGACTCTAAAACTTAACTATTGGGATGCCTAGATGGCTCAGCGAGTTGAGTGTCTGCCTTCAGCTCAGGTCCTGATCCCAGGATCCAGGATCGAGTGCCACATTGGGCTCCTTGTGGGAGCCTGCTTCTGTCTCTGCCTCTCTCTCTCTCTCTCTCTCTCTCTCTCTCTCTCGAATAAATACATAAAATCTTTTAAAAAATGAAACAACTATTAATAGCCTACTACTGACCAGAATCCTTACCCATAACGTAAACAGTTAATTAACACACATTTTGTATTTTGTATGTATCATCTACTATACTATATCCTTACAATTAAGTAAGCTAGAGAAAAAATAAGAAAAGCATAAAAAGTATATTGACAGTATTGTACTATATTTATCTTAAAAATCCCATGTATAAGTGGACCTATACTGTTTTAAACCCATGTTGTTCAAGGGTCAACTATACTAAAACCCACTAAATTGTACACTTTAAAATGGTAAGTTTTTGGCATATGTGATATATCTCTATAAAAAATAAAAAGGTAGACTAGTCTAGATAAGGTGAAAGTTCTCCTTTGACTACACCTCATCCTAGTTATTTCTACCTTTCCTAAGGAAATTATGGTTATAAATTGATTTGTATAATTTTTGCTAACTTTCCCTCATGTATTTATATACCTATACACATAATATAGAGAAATTCATTGTTCCACTACAATTCATTCATTGTTCCACATGTTAAACTCATGCTAATTCATCCCTTGGTACACACTTCAACATCTTTAGTAGCCTATCCCTGCAAGTGGTTTAGTAGTTCTTAAAGGAGGGGTGCCATAAACATCCAGCTCTCTCAGATCCCAGCGTGATGCCTTAGCACCCATGAAGAATTCAACAGGGGCTTAAGCAGTGTCACAGAAAGTCAGCCTACCCCTGGCTCAAGCAGTATGATTTTTCTGAGAAGGGAAGGAGTAAGCAATATTGTCTAAATGTCACCTCAATATCTTCAAAGGTCAAATTCAGTCAGCCAGAGAGAAAAAAAAAAAGTGAGCTATCCTCTGAGAAAGTGAACGGTTATTGCCAGTCCCATTAAATAATTTAATCTCAGAGACGTCAAATCAGAGTTATAAAGGAAATAGTAGGTCACCCAGTCCATAATACTCCCTGCCCCCTAATCAGCACAAAAACTTTCTAGACAACATCTGCTGCCAGCAATTGCCCAGCCCTTCTGCTTGAATACAACAAGTGATGAGATTGCTATTTCCCAAGGCAGCCCCTTCCTTTTTCAGATAACTCTAATCATAAGCAGGGCCCTCTAATGTGCCTCTGTTTTATGAAGGCACCAGCCAAAAATCTCAGCAAAAGGGCAAAACACAGACAAGAGAATAGTATGAGCACTAGATGTCATACTATATGTTGGCAAATCAAACTTCAATTAAAAAAATAAAGAGAATGGGATTAAAGGAAATGAACTTTTCCTATGATACAGGTCACTGAAACACCCTTCTCTGCCACAACAGTTAAGCAATGGCAAAGTGGCTATAAAAGTGGATGGGGGGAACTGAAAGAAACCTGGTATGCTGTAGGCACAGCTCCCACTTCTTGCGTACATATACCCTCCTCTGGTTTGGAGCCTCAGTCCCAGCTTCCAGGAGAATCTGGTATGCTTATAGATTTCTGAGCATGCATGCCAGGAAGCATTTTATATTCCTCTCTGGCACAAATCCAAACAACATGGCATGTATAATCAGGCACAGAAACCATTCTTTTCTCCTCAAGAGAGAGATTTAATAACTGTCACTAATTACATGAAGATTATTATAATAAGGCTACTAACAAAAAGAAGGAAGGAAGGAAGGAAGGAAGGAAGGAAGGAAGGAAGGAAGGAAAGAAAGAAAGAAAGAAAGAAAGAAAGAAAGAAAGAAAGAAAGAAAGAAAGAAGAAAGAAAGAAAGAAAGAAAGAAAGAAAGAAAGAAAGAAAGAAAGAAAGAAAAGAAAGAAAGAAAGAAAGAAAGAAAGAAAGAAAGAAAGAAAGAAAGAAAAACAGGACAGAAAAGGAAAAGATAAAATAAAATACAAGACCTGTGTAGATATCCTGTCTCAGCATTCATGGTCACAAACATGTTAGAATGGGCCTAGCCCATAAATTCTACTCCTCCCTAATAAAGACCAGTAACATCAGTCAGGCCACTTTTGCTGATCATTCCAATACATTCAACTTATTCCTTCTAATGGCTGCCTTCCACCTTCTGTACAAGAGGACCTTCCCTACAGTTTTCTAACATTCTTCCATTGTTTCTGGCTTTTCTGAAAGCCTAGTTCAAGAACAGTGTCTTCCTGTTTCAAAACAACCCTGCAAGGCAGACAAATATATCTTATATCTTTATTAGTCCTACATTCTAGATGAGAAATCCAAGAACAGAGAGGGATGCCTCACAGTGAACAAGAAACAGGATTCAAGCAAAAGTCTTGAGACTCAGGCCAAAATTAAGAGAGACAATCTATGACAGTGTTGAAGAGTATAGACTTCGGAGCCTGGGTTCAAATCCTGACTCTACAGATTGCTTTGCTGAGTGATGTAGAGTAAGTTACTTAATATCTATGATCCTGTTTCCTCAGCTATAAAATATAGAGAATAATATCAATCTACTTCATGCGGGCTGTTACGAAGATTAAACAAGGTAATACATATGAAACCCTTATAACAGCCGTTGGCACAGAGTCAAATATTAGCTGTTATTATTATTATCCTCTAAGTTTACACCATCTGCGTGAGATCCACATGGAAACATGGCATCTGGGAAAAATTGTTCTCTCTAGCCAGGAAAGGTATTTATTTAGGAAGTATTTTTGTAATTGCCTTGTAATTTTCATAAATCTCTCACATTCCAAATGCCATTTCCTTGACAGGCAGTCTAAATAGTTCACATTAAGGGAGACTTAGTCTGGGTTAGAGATATTGACATCCTTTGCCTGTGATAAGGCATCCTAAAGTGAGAGAGCTCAAGCCAGAATGGGAGTGGATATAGTGAAACGCTTAATAGATGACATAATTCTTCCTATCCAACAAAACTAGATGCCTTTGGTAAAGTTGGAAGATGCCAGATCAATATAAAAAAGTCAACAGAGTTTCTATAAATTAACACATATCATCTAGAGAAAAATATGATTCTACAAAGGTATCATTTATAATTATGAAATATATAATCCTAAAAGTAAACCTAAGAAAGTACACACAAACTCTTTGTGAAGAAAATTAATAACCTTTTTGGAAAGACATTGAAATTGAAATAATGGAGATTGAAACCATGCTTTCTGCTAGCCTCAATATTATAAAATTCTCAATTCTCCTTAACTTGATCTAGTGACTACATTTATTCCAACCAAAATCTCAATAGGAACTTTGGAACACTTATAAAATGTATACAAATAAGTAAAAGGAAAGAAGAAAGAAGAAAGAAGAAAGAAAAGAAAGAAAGAAAGAAAGAAAGAAAGAAAGAAAGAAAGAAAGAAAAGAAAGAAAAGAATAGCCAAGTCATGCCTGAAAAAAAATTAAAGTGAAGTGACTTACAAAGAATTAATAAAAATATAGTAATGAAGATAAGCCAATGGGACCAATTAGAAAGTACCAGAAATTCAAAAAATATGATCCATGGGGGGCACCTGGGTAGCTCAGTCAGTTAAGTATCTGTCATTGGCTCAGGTCACAATCGTGGGTTCCTCGGATTGAGCTCCCTACTAAGTGGGGAGTCTGCTTCTCCCTCTCCCTCTGTTTGCTCTTCCTCTCCCTCTCTTCCCCTCTTAAATAAAGAAATAAATAAATAAATAAATAAATAAATAAATAAATCTTTTGAAAAAGAGAGAATGTGATTCACAAGATTATTGCAAATTATTGAGAAAATAAGAATATGGGCTTTCACGTGGAGGCCGGGAAGATTGGCCTACGGAAATGATCACCAAAACCCACAAAGGAGACCTGGGCCTTGGTCTCCCAGAGAAAAAGAAGAAGGTGGTCAAAGAACCAGAGACTCAATACTCAGTTTTAAACAGTGAGAATTATTTCAGTGAGATCTGTTCCACAAGAGCCACATCCCCCTCAAAGGGTGTGGTCCTAGAACAGGCATCTGAGATGCCTCTAGTGAAGAAAAAGAAGGGCCACAGCACCCTCTGTGAGGAGTGCCTAGAACCTGAGACTGTGTTACGTGCTGTATGGACAGAGGAAGCAGGCTCTTGGTTCATCTGAGTTCCAAGGCGGGGAGAAGAAAAAGAAGAGAAAGTCCTTATGGCCTCTGGCCATGCCCCCTGCCTCAAGAGTGAAGACCTCCCCAGACCCCAGAGAGGACGAGGAGGTGACCAGAGTTGGCAAGAAACCCAAAAAACACAAGAAGGAGAAAAAGGCCCAGGTGGCTACAGCCTCCTCAGCCAAGGACACTTGGTTCTGTGAGTTTGGGGATGCTCTATACACTTGTTCAGTGGGGAAGGATGGCGAGGAGCAGGCAACCTCAGTGCAGAAATGAAAGCAGGGGAGCCCAGAGAATGCAATGTGAAGATGAAGAAGAAAAAAAAATCTACCAGAAGGAAGATACTTCTCCAGGGCACCTTGAGTGCTCCAAGTCCGTAGAGAAAAGCCCTAGGAAAGGAAGTAAGAAGCCAGTCAAAATTGAGGCTCCAGAATATATCCCAATAGGATATAACCCCAAACCCCCTGCAAAGAAGAAAATGAAGTCCAAGAAAAAGACAGAGCAGCCAGGGATTGAGGAACCAGCTCTGAAGAGGAATAAAAAGAAGAAGGGGAAGAAGGGGAAGAAGGGGAAGAAGGGGAAAGAGAAGAGTAGCAGGAGAATCTTGGGAAGAGGAGCCTGACACAGACTTAGAAGTGGTGTTGGAAAAGAAAGGCAACATGGATGAGGCACATGTAGACTAGGGAACTCAGTTTGGCCAGTGGGATACTGCTGGTTTTGAAAACAAGGAACAGAAATTGAAATTTCTCAAACTTATGGGTGGCTTTAAAAACATGTCCCCTTCATTCAGCCACCCCCTAACACAATTGGAAGGCCCAACATGGCTCTCAACAAGAAGGCAGCTGACACCCTGCAGCAGAACCTGCAGCAGGACTATGATCAGGCCATGAGCTGGAAGTGCAAGCATGGTGTTGGCCTCGGCTTCTCCTCCACTCCAGACAAAATCTTTTATATTGACAGGAATGCTTCCAAGTCCATCAAGTTTTAAGATTAAAGTCTACTGTCTAGTCCTTCAAAACAGCCAAAATTGCTTTTATTATTCAGTTATGCAGTTGGAAGCCATCTGACAACTGTTCAAATCACACCTCTGCAGAGATTAAGGAAAACTATGCCCATGTGCTTGGATGAACTGGGGTCAGGGAGCTCATGTTTCAGAAGCCAAGAGAACATATGAGTGGCTGACACCTCCTATTTTCTGTATTAAGATCCCATCCCTGTTTGAAGACATCAGCATATATAAATAATAGCTGGATTTGCGAGTGCTTAGTATGTGCCAGGTACATACTAAGCATACTGTGTTTCCCTTGCATTAATGTAGTTAGTAATTATGAAATAGGTGCTATTATCCCCATCTTACTGATGAGGAAACTGAGGTTCAGGGATGAAGTAATAAAATTGCCTGGGTTCACTCAAAAAAAAAAAAAGAAGATGTTTAATAAAAGGATGAAATAAAATCAGACCCTTTTCTCACCCCATATATAATAAATTCCCAAGGGATTAAATACTTAAAATTAAAACCAAAGCTATAAAAGCTTTCAAAACACAACTTAGAAGAATGACTTTATAGACTGAGAGAAAATTTCTTAAACAAGAAACAAAAATTATCACAAACAAGAAAGAAATTAATAAATTTGACCACTTTAAGTAGGAACGTCTCTCTAAAAAGGTAGCATAGATAAAGTGAAAGACAAGCCAGCCATTAGCTGTCAGGAGATGTTTGCAGAAATGATTAATTTTCAAAATTATAAAGGTCTTTATAAATGAAAGAATGACCAACAACACATTAGTAAAAAATGAGAAAAACTTGAGACACACTTTGCAGATAAGAAATTATGATTAATAAACATATCAAAATATGTTCAATCTGTTCAGAAATACTAAAAATGTAAAGTAATACCAGAACAAGATGATATTTTATAGCTAACAGATTGGCATGCATGAAAAATTTGATGACAATGGGGTGCCTGGGTGGCTCAGTCAGTTGAGCGTCTGACACTTGATTTTGGCTCAGGTCATGAGTTCAGGGTCATGAGATTGAGCCTCATGTCAGGCTCTGTGGTCAGTGGGGAGTCTACTTGATATTCTCTTCCTCTTCCTCTTTCTCTTCCCTTCTCTCTAAGTACATTTTTAAAAATTAAAAAAATTGAAAACAAAAGTGTTCAAAATGTGCTGAGGATAGGAACTAGATGCCTCTTGAGGAAAGCTTATTTAAAGAAACAATGGCTGAAAACTTCCCAGGAAAGATTTGGACATCCAGGTACATGAAGCTCACAGATTCCCAATCAGGTTCAATCCAAAGACTTCATTGAGAAACATTACAATAAAAATATAAAAAGTCATGGCCAAAAAAAAAAAAAAGTCATGGCCATCTGGGTGGCTCAGTTGGTTAAACATCTGCCTTGGGATGAGGTCATGATCCCAGGACCCAGGGTTGGGCCCTGAGTTGGCCCTGAGTTGGGCTCCCTGCTCAGTGGGGAGTTTGATTCTCTCTCTCCCTTTACTCTTCCCCATAGCTCATGTTCTCTCTCTCTTTGTCTCAAATAAAAAAATAAACTATTTTTTAAATGTCAAAAATCAAAGACAAAGAGAGAATCTTGAAAGCAGCAAGAGAAAAGGAGCTCATCACATACAAAAGAACCCCCATAAGGCTATCAGTGGATTTCTCAGCAGAAACCTTGCAGACCAGGGAAGTGGGACGCTTTATTCAAATTACTGAAAGAAAAATACTGCCAACCAAAAATACTTTACACAGCAAAGCCATCAAAAACAATTGAAAGAGAGAAAAAGACATTCCCAGGTAAGTAAAAGCTGAAGTTCACCACTAGTAGAACTGTCTTACAAGGAATGCTAAAGGGAATTCTTCAAGCTGTAAAGAAAGGATGCTGACCACTAATACAAAATTATATCAAAGTATAAAACTCACTAATAAAAGTAAATATGTAGTCAAACTAAGAATACTCTAATACTGTATTATGGTGGTATATAAATCACTTAATTCTAGTATAAAGCCTAAAGGACAAATTATAAATAACCATAGCTACAATATTTTGTGAATGGATACACAATATAAAAAGATGTAAGGAAGTGTTGAATCACTATATTGTACACCTGAACTAATATTACACTGTATGTTAATTAACTGGAATTTAAATAAAAACTTTAAAAAAGAAAAGATGTAAGAAATGACATAAAAAACATAAAATGTGTGTGGAGGTAAAAGTGTCGAGTTTTTGTATTTGGACAAACCTACGTTGTTATCAGCTTAAAGTAGACTGGTAAAAACTCTTAAGATGTTTTATGTTAGCCTCATGGTAACAATAGAACAAAAACCTATAGTAGATAAACAAAAGATAAAGAGGAATCAAAACATAAGTATGGGACATCATCAAATCATAAAGGAAGAGAGCAAGAGAAAACCTTCCATACTGTTTTCCACAATGGCTGCACCAATTTGCATTCCACCAACACCGTACAAGGGGTTCCTTTGTCTCCACATCCTTGCCAACACTTGTTATTTCTAGTGTTGTTGAATTTAGCCATTCAGACAGGTGTAAAGTGATATCTCATTGTGGTTTTAATTTACATTTCCCTGATGATTAGAGATGTTGAACATCTTTTCATGCCATTAGTATATTAGCCATTAGTATGTCTTCTTTAGAAATATCTATTCAGGAATTTAAGAAACAAAACAAATGAAAAAAAACAAGGAAAAAAGACAAACAAAAATAGGCTCTTAAATACACAGAATAAATTGCTGATTGCTAGAGGAGAGGTGGGTATGTTATCTATGAGATAGATAACAGGGCTTAAGAATATACTTATCTTTTTTTTAGAGAGAGAGCATGTACACACACATGCAGGTATTGAGAACAGAGGTGGGGAAGGAGGAGAAGGAGAGAGGGATTGCTCTCAGGACCCTGAGTTCATGACCTGAGCTGCAATCAAGAGTTGGAGGCTTAACCAACTGAGCCACCCAGGCACCTCAAGAATACACTTATCTTGATGAACACTAATAAATACACAGAATTTTTGAATTATATTGTACACCTGAAACTAATATAACACTGTTAATTATACTTGAATTTAAAAAGTAAAAGAACAAAAGGATATGTACAGGCTTAAAGTAAAGTTAATGGAAAAAGATATTCCATGAAAATGGAAACCAAAAGAGAGTAGGAGTAGCTATACTTATATCAGAAAAAAAAAGTTTAGTAGTCAAAAACTATAAGAGATAAAAAAGATAGTCATATAATCATAAGGAAGTAAATACATAAAGAGGAATAATAACAGTAAATACATGTGCACCCAATGCACCTAAATATATAAAGCAAATATTAACAGATCTGAAGGGAGAAATAGTAATACATTAATAGTAGGGGACTTCAATATCCCACTTTCAGCAATTTACAGATAATCCAACAAAAAATCAATAGGGAAACACTGGACCTAAACTACACTTTAGACCAGATGTATCTAATGGACATACACAGAAGATTCCATCCAACAGCAACAGAATACACATTCTCCTTAAGTGCTTGTGGAACACCCTCCAGGATATACCATGTGTTGTCAGGCCATAAAACAAGTCTTAACCGATTTAAGAAGATTGAAATCATATTAAATATCTTTTCTAATGACAATGGAAATCAAAACAATAATGAGATATTACCTTATCCATGTAGGGTATAGCTAATCAAACAGTCAAAAGATAACAAATTAGTAAGAATGTGGAGAAAAGTGAACCCTTTTGAACTATGGGTAGGAATGTAAATTGGTACAGTCATTATGGAAAACAGTTTGGAGGTACCTCAAAAAAAATTAAAAGTAGAACTATTATATGATCCAGCAATTCTACTTCTCAGTATATATCCAAAGTATATAAAATCACTATTTCAAATAGAATTCTATATTCCCATGTTCACTAAAGCTTTATTCATAGTAGTCAAGATAGGGAAACAACATAAAAATATATATATATATAATGAAATATATTATAGTATGTATATTAATAATGAAATATTACTCAATCTTTTTAAAAAAAGTGAACAGTCATTTGCAACAACATGGTTGAACCTGTAAGGTATTGAGCTAAGTGAAATAAGCCAGATACAGAAAGATAAATATATTACTTGATCTTACTTACATATGGTATCTAAAAAAAAGTCAAACTCATAGTACTAGGAAGTAGAATGATGGTTATCAGGGAAAAGGGAAGATATTGATCTAAGAGTACTAACTTTTAGTTATAAGATAAATAAATTCTGGAGATCTAGCATGTAGCATATTGGGTATAGGTAATAATAATATATTGTATACTTGAAATGTGGGGAGAATTAGAACTCAAGTGCTCTCATCATAAAAAGTAAAACAATAGTTAGCTCTGGGAAGTGATGGATATGTTAGTTTGTGATAATAATTTCACAGTGTATACATATACCAAGACATCATATTGTACACCTTAAATACATATAATTTTATTGTCAAAAATAAATAATTTTTTAAATGTTGAAAAAATATTTCAAGTCAAATTAAGCAAACACCCGTGTTTCAAATACTTTCAATGGTATACATATTTGATATGTATATATTCAAATATCTATTCCAATCTATAATGCATAATTGTTACAAAAAAAACCACTAAATGTCTCTGAAACAAATTATGCTCCATATTACACCTAAGTCTTCTCCTTTTAGTTGTTTGCATGGGTCTATCGCCTGCTTTGGAGACCTTGATAAAATTTAGGTTTATATTAGTCAAATAGTCACAAAAATAATAGTTGGGTCAAATTTTATCAAATTACCCAGGATTTACTTCACAATATTACGTATAGGATATTGTGTTCTTGGGGGGAGGTGGCAGAAAACGAATATTTTCATGTAGAGACATATACATAATAATTGACTGCCAGGAACTTTAAAAGTTCATTCTGCATCTCCTTTATTTGCATTTTGTATGGGCTAAAAGAAAAAGAAGACTTCTAGTTAAGCTATCCAAATATAGAAGTACAAAGACCCACCCTCTCTGATATATAGCCCCAGTAACGTTATGACTGTTGGTAGGAGCCAGAGTAGCAGTATGCGGTTCAATTGCATATTCAGCAGACTCGTTAGTTGCAACACCATTTCTATTAGTTTTGTAAGCCTGGCAGTATCAGCCTATTCAGGCTTCCCTATAGCCCATGTCCTCATACAAGTGACTGAATAAGAGAAACAGAAGCTTTTACTGGTCAAATGGCCTCTGTCTAGCTATATACATGTTGGAGTAGCAGGAAGCAGATATTGAGGGATAGGATAAAGTTGTTTTGGGTGTTAAGTTTTATAAGTTCTTTACAGATTTTAGATACTAACCCTTTGTCAGATGTCATTTGCATAATCTAGTTAAGAAATGGTCAGAAGACATAATTAGACATTTTTCCAAAGAAAACATCCAGATGGCCAACAGATACATGAGATGATGTTCAACATTATTGATAATCGTGGAAACAGAAATCAAAATTACAATGAGATATTACCATCATACCTATCAGAGTGGCTAAAATCAATAATACAAGAGACAATAGGTGTTGGGGAGGATGTGGAGAAAGGAGAACCCTCTTGAACTGTTGATGGGAATGCAAACTGATGCAGCCACTCTGGAGAACAGTGTGTTGGTCCCTCAAAAAGCTAAAAAATAGAACTACCCTCTGATCCAACAGTTTCAACTATTAGGTATTTATCCAAAGGATTCAAGAATACACATTCAAAGGGGTACATGCACCCTGATGTTTACAGCAGCATTATCAACAATAGCCAAACTATGGAAAGAGTCCAAATGCCCATCAACTGATGAATGAATGGATAAAGAAGATACACACACACACACACACACACACACACACACGCACGCACGCACACTGGAATATTATCCATCACAAAGAATGAAATCTTGCCATTTGTTACAACATGGATGGGGCTAGAATGTATTATGCTAAGCAAAATATGTCAATCAGAGAAAGACAAATACCATATGATTTCACTCATAAATGAAATTTAAGAAATGAAATGGATGAATTTATGAAGGGGTGAAAAAGAGAAAGGGAAACAAATCATGAAAGACTATTAAGTATAAAAAGCCAACTGAGGGTTGATGGAGGGAGGTAGGTCAGGGATGGGATACATGGTTAATATGTATTAAGGAGGGCACTTGTTATGAGGAGCACTGGGTGTTATATATAAATGATGAATCACTGAATCTACTCCTGAAACCAACACTGAACTGTATGTCAACTAACTAGGATTTAAATTAAAAATTAATTAATTAATTAAGAATAGGTCACTTACAATATCTCCTGTTCTATAGGTTGCCTTTTAGTTTTATTGATTGCTTCCTTCACTGCACAGAAGCTTTTTATTTTGATGAAATCCCAATGGGTTATTTTTACTTTTGTTTCCCTTCTCTCAGGAGACATATGTAGAAAGAAGTTACTCCAGGCTATGTCAAAGAGGTTCCTGCCTGTATTCTCCTCCAGGACTTTACGGTTTCATGTCTCACATTTAGGTCTTTAACCCATTTTGAATTTATTTTTGTGTATGGTGTAAGAACGTGGTCACGTTTCTTTCTTTGCATGTTGCTGCCCAGTTTTCCCAGCACCATTTATTGAAGAGACTGTCTTTCCCATTGGATATACTTTCCTGTTTTGTCAAAAATTGACCATATAGTTGTGGGCTCATTTCTGGGTTTTCTATTCTGTTCTATTCATCTATTTATCTATTTTTGTCATTACCAAACTTTTTTTTCCAGTTTGACTCCAAAAGTATTTATTAAGATATTTCTCTGTACATAGGAGTTGGAGGACACGGGAACATCCTATTCCTCCCAGAGCCACAATTTGCTAGGTCAGGTGAACCCTAGATTCCTGATAGTGGGGTGCTCTCTCCTATTTGTTCCTCTCTCACCCACACTTCCCTGCTGCCTCTATTAAATAACCCAGAATTGAATGCAGCTCACCACTCAGTAGTACCAGAGCTGTCTGTCTTAGGAAGATGGAAACTCTTTCTACCCATCCACATGCCACATTGGCTGCTGATCCCTGTCACCAGTGTCTTCTTTATCAGCTGGGGAGAGAATTGGATGCAACTGCATTATCTTTCCTCCTCACCCTGCACGGCCTGACAGCAGAGACGTGTTCAAGGGAAATGAACGGGCTTCTGAAGGCTTTGCTCAGGCTCCATCTTCATTATTGGCAGGCACATCTGAGGAAGAATCTGAACCTGCTGGGCCAGGTTGTCTCTGTGGGTCTAATGTTGGCTCTCCACACTATTGCATGAGTTGCTTAGAATTTAGAGTCCAAAGATTTCTGGAATCAGAGGTTAAGTTGCTTCTCCTCCTTGAAAACTTACCTTCATCATCTATAAAGTCAGAAATCGGACTCGATGTTTTCTAAGACTCTTCTCACTCTCAGATGCTATATATTCTAGTTACATCTTATTTGAGATTAAAAACAACAACAACAACAACAACAACAGAGAGGATGAGCAATTAGCCCAGTTTCACACAGCAAGTTAGTAGAAAAGCCAGTATTGGAATCTAGGTATATTAATAAGTCTGACTTCTGCCAAGAAAGGCAGGATGTGAATCACTTTGAAGGTGAATTTTCAAACCAGCTGATAGTGCTTCTCTTCTCATCTATACTTCCTTGGTATGTGGAGAAAGAAGAGGGGCAATGAACACAAATCTTAGCAAACTAATGTTCAAGCCTGGCTGCCCACAGATTGCCTTTCCCCATGAGATGGGATCAACAGTGCAATTTCATTAGTGGAAAGTCCTTTATTCAGGTGAGAGTGTCTTTAAGGGAGTTTCTTCCCATCCACTGGTCTCTAATTCCATTCTTGAAGGGAAACACCCGTAAAACCTGAAGGCCTTTCAAATCATCAACTGAAATGTACACTTATCGCCATCGGGGGCAATGCCATGAGCCACCTGCAATTAGCGGTTCATCTTTGACTGTATGGGTCTGTGCCTGGTTCTGTGTCATTACCAAAATTTTGATCACTACAGCTTTACAATACAACTTAAAGTCTGGAATTGTGTACCTCCAGCTTTGCTTTGCTTTTTCACGGTAACTTTGACCATTCAGAGTCTTGTAGTTCCATACAAATTTTTGGATTGTTAGGATGCAGAAATTCTCAATAAGATACAACAATTTGAATCCAACAATGTATTCTTAAAAATCATTCAGCATGATCAAGTAGGTTTATTCCTGGGTTGCAAGGGTGGTTCAGTATTCACAAATCAATGTTATACAGCACATTAATAAAAGAAAGAATAAGAACCATATGATCATTTCAATAGATGCGGAAAAAGCATTTAACAAAGTACAACATTCATTCATGATAAAATTCGTCAGCAAAGTAGGGCTAGAGGGAACATATCTCAATATAATAAAGGCCATATATGAGAAGTCCACAGCTAATATCATCCCCAGTGGGGGAAAACTGAGAACTTTTCCTCTATAGTCAGGAATAAGACAGGGATGTCCACTTCCTCCACTGTTATTTAACATAATACTAGAAGTCCTAACCACAGCAATGAGGCAACAAAAAGAAATAAAATGCATCCAAATCAGTAAGGAAGAAATGAAACTTTCACTATTTGCAGATGACATGATATTCTATATAGAAAACTCAAAACATTCCACCAAAAAATTGCTAAAACTAATACATGAAGTTAGTAAATTAGTAGGATACAAAATCAATGTACAGAAATCTACTGCATTTCTATACACCAATAATGAAGCAGCAGGAAGAGAATTCAAGGAATACATCCTATTCACAATTGCACTAACAACTATAAGATACCTAGGAATAAACCCAACCAAAGAGGTGAAAGGCCTGTACTGTGAAAGCTATAAAACACTAATGGAAAAATTGAAGAGGACACACCAAAAAAATGGAAAGACATTTTATGCTCATGGATTAGACGAAGGAATATTGTTAAAATGTCTCTATTACTCAAAGCAATCTACATATTTAATGTAATCCCTATTAAAATACCACCAGCATTTTTCACAGAGCTAGAACAAAGAATCCTAAAATTTGTATGGAACCACAATAGATGAATTTTAAAATCTACCTAAGCCCTAAAATGTCCTGGCTGTATAAGTCAACAACCACTGTTCACAGATCTTTTGGCTGAATCCAATTCAAGTCCAGTCAAACACAAACTTCAGCCAGAATTTCTTTCATTAAGCAGGGCCCATGGGCAATCACAGGGAAGATACCTAGAGCATGAATACAAACAACATACTGATAATATCAATGCTGAAGCCTCTGTATGATAATCCATGGAGGCAAATAAAAGGTCCACAAGACATATTATTAGCACAAGTGAGATTATAGTAATATTCATCCTATTTTTTAAAGCCTGTTTCTAAGCATCTTCAAACAGCAAAACTCCTAGTAAGCAACCTAGTGGAAGTCAAAGAAACAACACTGAGCTAAACAACCAGAAGGGCTAAATTAGAGATTTGGTTATGCTCCGCAATTCTAATTTGCTATATAACCTTAGGTAAACTATATCCCATTTTGAGGCCTCAGTTCTCTCATCCTCTTTCTGCAATGGGGATGAGAAATGCTGGTGACTAGAGGCTTTCATGAGATAGGACAGGTCAAGTGATCCATAAAAGTTTAAAGAAAGCCACTAGGTAATGAAAGGAACTATCATAACAAAACAGGCTTCTCCATTAAGACATCTGTTTAGCTAGTAAAAGTAATAACAGTATGGGATTCCAGGTTGAAGAAATACTTCTTTTAATTGAGCATGCTAAAGCCACGGAGAGTGTACATATAAGAAGGGGCTCTCTAAGCAATTGGTAGTGATGATAAAAATGGTGAGTGATGAAAGTCCTTCCAGAGGAGAGACCTCCCCTCTTCCTCTCCTCCTCCCATTCCTTCCCTCCTTTCTCCCTTGGGCTCTGCTCTCCCATTACTTACCCCTGTCCCTGTTATCTGTTTAGTTTCTACCTTGTACTTAACAAGACAAAAAAAAAGCTGGTGTAGTAATTTTGTTTAGTAATCTGTTATGTGTTATCTGTTAAGGGGCAGATTCACCTTCTACATCTTCTGCTGCTGGATAGGGGTCAGTGGATGGGTGGTAAGGTGGGTGATTGTGAAGTGCTAGTGGTGGAAAGGAAGTAGAGTCAGGAAAGTTAGATCTCCCAGATGTTATCTTTAACTACTTTTTAACAAAGAACTCTGAGCCCCAATCACCCCAAATAGATTTTTCCTTGTATAGCTGCATATTTTCTCAGCAGAAAGGAAGAAAATCAAAAGTGAAACAGAGAACTGGCCATTTATGATGTAGGAGAGGCCTTCCTTCTACCTCTCAAGAAATCATCTGCACTTGAAGGAGACTTCTGTTTTGCCTTCTGTAGTACTATAAGAAGGATCAAGGGGGAAGTACCTAGGCCTGGTACCACTTTAGATATGCTGTTATAGAAAACCCTACTCCCAGTCTCCCTCTTAATTCCATCATACCTCATCCAAAAACAGCCTAATGTGCAGTCTAATGTTTTCTGTGAGGAAACAGAAATTAAGCTGAGTGGATTGACCTGTGAGCTCTAGTTATTTCTGTTCCAGAGGTGCAAGGTTGTATTTGGGGATGCAGGCTGGGGACAGGCAAGGAATAGTCTCTAATCTGCCCCAGTCAAGAAAGAGAAGGGATTGGTCAGGTATCTCAGTTGGTAAGCATCTGACTCTTGATTTCAGCTTAGGTCCTGATCTCAGGGTCATGAGATCAAGCCCCAATAAGGCTCTGTGCTCAGCATGGTATCTGCTTGAGAGTCTCTCTCACTTTCTGAAATCAATCAATCAATCAATCATTTTTTAAAGAAAGAGAAATGGAGCAAGTATAGGCTGGAACTAAAGCTTTTGGAAAAGTAATAAAGGCCAAAGGGAAGAATATTGTTTGCTAAGGTGTCTCTTTATGATATAACTCCTTGGAATGGCATCTTATAACTACTGTGTGTTCTGGGGTCAATTAGGAAATTCAAGAATTCTCAGGAGATGCCCCAATTTAAACCAGTGAGTGCTGTCCAGGGATTAAAATTCTAGATCTTTGAGATTGACAGAGATTTAGTGCTGACCCTTTGTTCTGGCATACTGCTGTGCCAACTCAGTCCACACCCAATTTTGGTATTCACATAGGAAAGTATATCACTTGACTGGATGCAGTGACCTGGGAAACTAGTTATCTCAATGACTGGGGAGTGGTTAAGACCAAGGGCCCAAGGGTGGGAAGGGAAGATAAGAAAGTAGATATAAAGCTGAACTTGGTAGACTTGGAGATTTCATAGCTGAGGTCTATCTAAGGTGTGTCCAGATCTCTCTCAGGGGATCAGGAAAGGTAGAGGCTGGCCCTTGTAGAGTCATAAAGAGGCCTGGAGACCAGCAGCCTAGGCAATGTTACTGACAAGCCCGGATTTTGTATGGTTTAGCCAGGGGTACTTTTGGCCCCAAACTAGGAGAGAAACATGCCATTATGAGAGAGCTAATAACCCTGACATCTCGGAACTAGAACTTCAGGACAAGAAGGAACCAAAAGAGAACTGCCAGGGCCAAACCATCATGATTTCATGGCCCTGACAGTACCAGTGGCACTCCTTTCCTGGGTGGCTGTCTTCTGCACTGACCTGATCCTTTGCCTTCTTTGTGGTCTCTCCCTCTCAAGAAAGCCAACCAAACTTTCAAGCTTCTGTTTCAAGGGAAGAAGTATAATCTCTTGTGGGGGCACAGACCTCAGGATTGCTAACCTCATTTCACACCAAGTAGATCTTTTGAGCCCCACAGTGGTCCTGGGGAACGGCAAAGGCATTGGATTGTGAGCCCCAAGAAGCCCAGGTTCCAGGTCCTATTCTAAGTAGCTTGGGTCTCTAATACTAGATCTCTGTGCTCTAGTATTCAGCTGTAACCAGAGTTTGCACCCCTCTGCCCTATTCTGCTAAACTTAGAATTCTGTATATGAGAGAGGGTAAATCAAGGCCATGTTGGGAAAGACTATATCAACCTGTAGCATGCTTTTCAAATGTCAGGGTCTGATATTTGAGAAAAAGCAGGGCTCAATATCCCCATCTTACAGGTGAGAAAAATTAAAGGTTCAAAGCTATGAAGAACTATGCTGAAGATCACACCACTCAGAAGCACTGGATATAAGATGTAAAGTCAGTACTCTCTCAAGCCAGTCTTCTAGAATTTCAAGTACTTCCTAAGGGGCACAGAGCCTTAGGAGCCAGTCCCTGTGGAGGGTGAGCTAGGTGCTGGGGAAGTGTATATGCTTACACCCCTCCCTTCCCATGGTGTCTCTGTGAACCTTTTTATTTATATCTACCTTTTTTCTTTTTTTCTTTGCTTACTTCCTTTCCTTGCTTCTCTCATGGTCCCTTCTCCCCTCCCAATCATTCTCAGGCGAAGGTTTGATATCAATCATTTATATATACTTCAGACTTAATAGGTTAATAGGCAAAAGTTAATACTCACTTATTTTCTCTCAAGGGGTCTGTATCCTAAAACAAAGCTGTAATTATAAAAGGAAAGTCTATGATTCCTAATAAAGAGCATCCTGGCTTCAGAGAGACAGTAGGAGAGGCATATATAAGGAGGTGAGCTTGGAACCTAGATATTTACACCTCTGGAAGTTTCCTACTTAGTGGATGTGGTAACTTTGGCAGAGATCAAGAGAAACTGTCTTTTAACTTAGGGTCTGGCTGCTCAAAGTACAGGAAGGCCATTTATGGGCTGAATTGTTTCATCATGCCACCCGGTGGCATCTTCCCATGAAGTACCAAGTGGTTAGTACCTCACAGAAACAACCTCATCACCTGGCGATAAGTTGTTACCTATTAATGTGTCAATGGTCCCTACCCTCTACTCAACAACTGTAGTGTTGAGCCAAATCCTTCCTGCTCCACTGGGCAGTTCCATCAAATCAATTTGAATGTACTGTTCTCAGTGGATGCAGAATGGTAAATGCAGGTAATCCTGATTCTAGAATCATGAAAGAACTTCAGACTGGTGCAGATAGGGCCTTTAGAAACCACCTGGTCCAACCCCTTGAATTGTCAGTTGAGACACTGAGGCCCAGGAAAGGAAAGGTCCCTGCCTGACATTCCCCAGAGAATTGGCAGCAGAGCTAGCCCTTCAATTCAGGTCTCTGACTTCTCAGCCCAATGTTCCTGCTACTTTCACTGTGCTCTTTCTGCACGATAATCTGTCTAATGTTTTCTCTCTCCATCCCCAGGAACTCCACCATTCCCTACTCCTCTACAGAGAATGCCCCCTACTCAACACAATACAAACTGATCTTTGTTATGCCTACGCGGCATATTTCCAATAGAGAAGAACCATTCAACCTCAAAAGGCTAGCATATTTTCTGCCTAAAGCTCCCTATTCATTTCCCTTTCTTGTCCTCTTAGCATCATCTACCTACCCTCTTGGCTCCTCTAAGACAAAAGACTTAGCAAAAGTCAGCCTGTAACTCAAGTATCCCTGGGTCTGAGTACCAGTCTTAGTCAAGAAAAGGGGAAGATGGTTATGTCCCTTAAGGACTGACACGTTCAATTGATCAGTCCAGCCTTCTTGCTTAAAGCTCTCATATACATTGCTTTATCCAGACACTCTGAATGGCAATGGTACCTACATGTCTCTAAAAGGATATGGCACCTATATATATTTAGATGTCAGACTCTCACGGCTGGATCTCTAATAGGAATAGTCCACATAAGGACTGAGCCCCCAGAACCCTTTGTCTCATGACTGATATCCTAGAGATTTGCATTCAGCCTTCATGTCCTCCAGAAATTAGTACCCTGTGTTAACTTGAGGAATTAAATCCATTCTCGGAACAGAAAACATCAATTTTTTCATTCAACACTAAGGCATCCCAAATCAAGGTTCTTCAAGAAGACTCACTTCTTAAAACAAGAAGAGAAACCCATGGGTTCCTAAGTATGGTTTCTCTGGTGATCCTCCAATAACCAGGGCAGAATACCTGGAAAGAGTCCTTTCAAGATACCAGATAGCTTTAGCCCTTGTCTACCTGGCTCAAGAAGGCAGCTGTGCTAAGTGCTAGATAGTCACTTTTGTTTGGTGCTTAGTAAGTACTGGCAAGGAGATATTAATAGTACTAGCAATGAGAAGCCATGAGGAGAAAAAGAGGTTTACTCTGACTCATAATGTTATCTATACTGTTGAAAAAGAAAATTATATATACAATTATCATTATTTTCCAAAATTTCATACTTCCCAAAGAGCACTCAATCAATCATGGTCTTTCTTTCCTCAGGTGATGAAGACCACTAAGGCAGATTAGACATTTTACTAGGGAGGCCCAAGGTAATCTTCAAATGAACCTAGGGGATTGGCTACAGAGAGAAAAAACAAGCCGCAGGTCCCAGATCACAGCCTTCAACTCAGGTAGCCAATCAAATCGCTGATTCATTTTATGGATCAACAACTGGGCCTCAGAAGGAAAGATCCACCACCAAGAGAACAATACAAAGTGTCTTCTACTGGTGCCAACTCTTAAATAATAGCATTTGCCTACTACAAAAAGCAACATATTTCAAGAAATTAGCTTAGACTACAGTATAAGGGTTATCAGCTTTAAACAAGGAAGTAGAAAAGTAGTTCAGGTTTTCCTAACAACTGCTGGCCAGTTCTCAGAAGTTCCAGGTGATTAGGTTATAAATCCTGCCTGATGGCTACAGTATACATCATATTATCTTAAAGTTTGCTTTAAATCTGGGTGATTCCAAGAGAGACTTGAATTTGGAAATCACCTGGGTCAGGCAACAACAAGATTTAAGGTTTTCTCTGAGCTGAAGATGGCTCCATATTAAAAAAAAAAAAAAAAAAAAAAAAAAACCCTTTCCAATTAGTCAAAGGATACACTGACGATCTCATCCAAAACATGTACATAGTGAGATGCCATTAAAATGGATTATGTGAATGCATATAAGTATTAATAATGCCATTTGAAGGGATCCCTGGGTGGTGCAGCGGTTTGGCGCCTGCCTTTGGTCCAGGGCGCGATCCTCGAGACCCAGGATCAAATCCCACATCGGGCTCCCGGTGCATGGAGCCTGCTTCTCCCTCTGCCTATGTCTCTGCCTCTCTCTCTGTATGACTATCATAAGTAAATAAAATTAAAAAAAATAATGCCATTTGAAATTCTACTATGGAAAAGATATATCTCTATAATCTAGGGAGAAAGGTCCTTCCTGCTAATGTTAACCTCAACTCACAGATCCTATAATGATTCACCTCTAGGGCCACAAATAAGACTGTCTACATAGATGGTTAAAGCTGAAGTCCTATATTCATTTGAAGCTGGAGTGGACAAATAAGGGCTGGCATAAATGAACTAATCACGAGAAAGCAAAACACTGCTGCCATTAGCCTGGAATGGGACATTAAGTGAAAAGACAATGACAGCCCTCAACAACCAACAATAGCAAACCCTGGGGAAGATGAAGAATCTGATTCCTAGGGTTACCACACTCTAATGTTTAAAATGCTCAGTTTCAACAACAAAAAAATTACAAGGCATACAAAGAAACAGGAAATTATGGTCCATCCATGGGGAAAAATGATAGGAATTACATGAGAGGAAGCCCAGACATTGTACTTATTAGACAAAGATTTTAACCATCTTAAGATTCAGGTCTAGGTTCAAGTGCCACCTTTGTCACTAATTCTCTACATAAGTAAGCAAGTCACTTCCATTCTCTGGATTTATGTCTCCTCAATATTTATACAATGAAGAGTTTGGGCTGATCACTGGTCACAAGCTGGGACTTGGAGAGACAATTTAGACTACAGATATGTTTCATTTGTCCCTCAGAGTGTTTCTTTAAAAAAAAGTGAATCACTGGTCAACATTTAAAAAATATGGAGATTTTTACATAAGATCCAATTTCTGGATTTTCTTGAAAAAAAACTGGAAGATATCAAGCTACTAGACTTTCCTTCTTCTTACACCCTACCTCACCAATAAGGACCATCCAAATTACTTTTGTTCACTTTACATTGCATAGATTTTCCAACTGGATGCAGAACCAGACATACCCTAGTCTCAAATTGCTTTACTCAAATAAATTAGTGGCCTAGACCTTAGAAACATTTAAGTTGGCCACTGCTGACCAAGATAAGTCTTTTCAGCTGTAAATCTACTATGAGTGTAGGCTTTCATACAAGTGAAAATCCTTCCCAAAATGTAGCCAAGAGACTCTACATAATTAAAATCCAAGTAATACTCTGAAACAGTGAGCTTCCCTATAACAGGAGTTTTATTTCTGTGACATCTGATCTGTACAATTGCAAGGAATGACAATAATGACCTGATTAGCTCATCCTTTCATCTTCTGCCTCAAGTCTGCCCAGAAACCAGATAAATCTAGAATTTGAGGAAACAAGGAAAATACATGCTGATGGCATCTGAATGGGCTCTTTACTTTCTGACCAAAACCATGCTTTATCACACAGACTTCACGTGTCCTGTACTTATCCTGCCCTCAGTGGGCAATAAGTCCTCCCTAGGCCATGGCTCAGAGTCAGAAACAAAGCTGCATTTTACACAGTGACAAAATAAAAAAGCCTGAATGACGTGAGATTAGGGCACAGCTTATAAAAGGATGACTACCACAGGGGTGGGATCTGCTACATCTAGTACTTTCATATGCCAGCAGTCTGCTTTCAGCTCCCAGGGAGGAAATCAGCCCAGAATAGCAGCTGGAGATGTCAACAGCTAGATATGGGGACCAATGTTTAGCAAGCTGTAATTTACATAACCTAACCAACTGCTAGTAAGGTACATCAACTCCTGCAATGTTCTTGTGAAGCCTTATCCCAAGTTCAGAAGGAAGAAAATCTGAGAACACACATGAACGCACACACGCACGCACACACACACACACACACACACACAGAATAAAAGTCTGAACAACAGGAGAGGCAGATATTTGACTGTGTAGAAGACACAACTAGCAATTTCTTGCAAAGCAGCCAAAATGGTATCAAAATTCCTAATTATAGGAAACCAACATACCACAGGTCACAAAGGATTTTCACAAGACTCAATTATCCCCAGTTTACAAGGAAGAAAACAGAGTTTCAAAGATGTACAAGAAACTGCTCAAGTTGCACATTTAATAGCATAACTGAAGAAAGAATCTGGGTTTCCTACAAAAGTAAAAATAAACTATCAGGACTTCATCAAAATAAAAGGCTTCTGGGATCCCTGGGTGGCGCAGCGGTTTGGCGCCTGCCTTTGGCCCAGGGCGCGATCCTGGAGACCCGGGATCGAATCCCACGTCGGGCTCCCGGTGCATGGAGCCTGCTTCTCCCTCTGCCTGTGTCTCTGCCTCTCTCTCTCTCTCTCTGTGACTATCATAAATAAATTTAAAAAAAAAAATTAAAAATAAAAGGCTTCTGCATAGCAAAGGAAACAATCAACAAAACTAAAAGGCAACTTGTAGGGTTGGAAGGAGATATTTTCAAATGACATATCTGATAAAGGGTTAGTATACAAAATATATAAAGAACTTATACAATTGAACACCCAAACAACAAATAATCCAATTAAAAAATGATCAGAAGACAGTAATGGACATTTTCCCAAAGACATACAGATGGCAAACAGACACATGAAAAGATGCTCAATATCACTGATTATCAGAGAAATACAAATCAAAACTACAATATGATATCATCTCACACCTGTCAGAATGACTAAAATTAACAATACAGGAAATCACAGGTGTTGGGAAGGATGTAGAGAAAGAGGAAACCTCTTGCATTGTTGATAGGAATGCAAACTGGTGGGTAGCCCCGGTGGCGCAGCGGTTTGGCGCCGCCTGCAGCCTGGGGTGTGATCCTGGAGACCTGGGATCGAGTCCCACATCGGGCTCCCTGCATGGAGCCTGCTTCTCCCTCTGTCTGTGTCTCTGCCCCTCTCTCTGTGTCTATGAATAAATAAATTAAAAAAAATCTTTAAAAAAAAAAAAAGGAATCCAAACTGGTACAGCCATTCTGGAAAACAGTAAGGAGGTCCTCAAAAATAGAGGAACTACCCTATAATTCAATAAGTGCACTGGTAGATAGTAACCAAAAGGATACAAAATCATTGAAAGGGATACATGCACCCTGATGTTTATAGCAGCATTATCAACAACAGCTAAACTATGGAGAGAGCTCAAATGTCCATCAAATTATGAATGGATAAAGAGGATGTGGTGTGTGTGTGTATGTGCGCACGCGTGCGTGTGTATGTGTGTGTGTGTGTGTGTGTGTGTGTAAACAGAATACTACTCAGCTACAAAAAGTGAAATCTTGCCATTTGCAATGATGTGGATAGGGCTAGAGGGTATCATGCTATGTGAAATAAATCAGTCAGAGAAAGACAAATACCATATGATTTCACTCATATGTGGAACTTAAAAAACAAAACATATGGCCATATGAGAAGGGGAAAAACAAACAAACAAAAAGATGAGAGGGAAACAAACCATAAGAGTCTCTTTATGATAGAGAACAAACTGAAGGTTGATGGGGAGGAGGTGTGTGAGAGATGGTCTAGATGAGTGATGAATATTGAAGAAGGCACTTATTGTGATGAGCCCTGGGTGTTGTATATAAGTTATAAGTCACTGAATTCTAGTCCTAAAATCAATATTGTGCTGTATGTTAACTATCTAAAATTTAGAATTTGAAGACTCTGATGGAAGATGTCATATAGATAGAAGAAAAAGGATTGGATATTTCATTTGGAGATTCTCAGGATCAGAGGATTAGAAATCATTTTGTTTACTTCTCTGCTTCTGAATACTGTCTTCATCTAAATCATTCCAACCAGATAACAGTGTTTTCTGGGTTTACAGCCCTCCAAGGAAGGAAGTCTCTTTTAACCATTAAGATCTTTTGGGGCTAATACGCTGGTGACAGTGACCATGAGGAGGATAAAGATGGTGATAAAACAAGTTATCATTTGCCAAGTACTCACTGTGTGGCAAGAACTGTGCTAATCACTTTACTCCTTTGTGTGATCTCATTTAATCATCATAAAAATTCTGTTATCCTTATTTTTCAGATGATGAAATCAAAGTTCAGGAAATTGAAAAATTTTGCCAAAAGCAATGGAGTTGGGAGGTAGTAAAGCTGAAATTGCATTTTGTGTTGTCTAATTCCGGGAATAACCTGCTCCTTCAATTATGTCACAATGTCATCACTGAAGTCTTGTGGGCTTTCATCTTCCAAGAGCCCAAACCAATCTTATCTTTTGTTGGACATCAGATATCTTACAGAATAAACTAACAAAAGATGATAGGCTATAGTAAAGATGATCATAAAACATCCTGATATAGCTTTGGTACTTGTACTGCCAAAGTTGTCACCATGTGAATTATTTCATTCACTGTGATATCCACTGGCATGAAAGAATTATCAATACCATTTTGTGGATGGGGGAAAAAAATCACAGCTCAGAAATACTAAAGAACAGATTCTAGCTTATAACTCTAAGGAATGCCAACAGTTGGGACACCAGGCCAGTGCTCTTACATCATAGCATCCTGCCAATTGGTGACCCAGAGGGAGCAGAAATTGCTAAGGAACCCTTTCTCAAGCGCCCCTTCTATTAGGGGCTAGGTTCTTCATGGTGCAATGTCAAAAGGGCCAAGGTCTTACAAGCATCAAGCTGCCCGCTTCCCAACCCTCAACACATTTTAGATCCCAGTTACCTGACTCAAAGTAAGATCTGCAGTCAGTAAACTGTAGCCCCTAGAGGGTAGGGAGCCTACACTCATACATTAACATCTGAAGACAACACACAGGGGTGTTCATACTTCCCTAATAAGAGAAAGAAGGCAAAGCAGACAGAGGAGTAAGGAGGGGAAGGAAAGAGAGGGATCTACAAAAAGAAAGAACAAAAAAGGGGAGACAAGGAAAGTAATAAAAGAAAAGAGATAAGAAAAGTAAGTTCAAAGCAATATAGAGTTAAAAGAGTCTTCAAAAACCATCCAGACCAAAAGGGAACTGATTTGTACAAAGTCACAAAACGTCAGAGTCAGGAGGCAGAATATGGGGATTGTTAAATTAAATAAGGGGGGAAAAAAAGAAAAGAAAAGAAAAGACTCAAAATTAGAAGGGAAAAGATTAAAGAAGGCCTAAGTCCTGGGTAAAAAACAAAAACAAAAAAAGGTAGGGGGAATGTGAGAGGAGCCACCGTAAGAGAAATGAGCAGAAAAACAGAGGCTGGTGAGGGGAAAGCCATGGGCAGGTAGCCAAGGAGACAGGAGAGGAGAGTGAAGGCTGACACTCACCCTCACAAAGCTGGCAGGAAACCATCCCTCCTCATCGTCGATCTGGCCCCACCACCAATCCTTGTTGGAAGCATCCAAGACTTTGATGACGTCGCCAGCTTTAAATGCCAACTCCCGGTTGGCCATGGTGACGTGATCCCATACTGCCTCAGCACTAACGATGGAATCTCCAGTGATCAGCTTAGGAGACAAAATGAGAATGTGTTCAGTCCACACAGCTGGCTACCTTACTTGCCCTTTACCCCACCCACACAACTCTACTATTTATGGAAAAGCTGACATACTAGTGGTGAAGGGCTGGGGAGAGGGAGATGGCACTGGGAGCACAAGCTCCACTGGACCACAAGACAAACAATACTTGTCAACTTTCCATTAGCCAGTGGGTGGGATAACCCAGAATGTGAATATGGACTACACAGGCCTCATGCTTTTATTCCTACTCATAAGCTCCTTCCCCAGAGAAGAAAGAAGGTTCCAGTGCATCTTCCCTTGGTGCTTCAAGGCAGTCATAGGTCTGGAATGGATGAAGAGGTTGAAATCAAAAGCTAAAGTGAAGCTCAAAAATATTTGCTCTAAATTCTCTGTGTTCCTCCTCTTTTTCTCCTCCTCGTTGGAAATGACCAATTGAGAATTGCTGTTACATTATTTAACACCACTGTACCCACCCCCAAAGGGGTGACCATGGCATTCCTCACACACAATGGACTCCAGTACTGCAGACTCTTTTTCTCACCCACACATTATGCCATCTAGAGAAGTCATGGGTATGAAAGAATATGGCTTTCTGTGATGCCTTACTCAACCTTGGCACAGATTCACTCAGTGATTTTTTTACCACCACCCTGTGAGATACATATGGAGTCTAGGTTGAATCCTGCATTTGATAGATGGCATAACTGAGCCATAAGGAAGTTAAAGGGTGAGCTCAGGATCACCCAGCAAGGCAGGGGCTGTGCAAAGACCTTAACCCTGGTCATTAAACTTTGACCAGCAGGACTGGGCTACACACAACAACAGGAAGACATCTATCCCAGTGCCATGTCTCACACACACACACACACACACACACACACACACACACACTCATAACATTCGCCTAAGCATAGTGATGAGGATAAGGGTGGGGGAATAGTCTGTCTCTTTCTGGGTGCCATCCTGACCCCTGTGTTGTTCGTTTTCCTTTTCCCCCAATTGGTTCCAGCCTATATAGGCCATCAATCTTCCTAGCATTTAGAGAAACAGATCCCAGAACAGAGAACATATGGCCTGTCGAGGCAAAAGATTTAAGAACTTCTCCCTTAGAACTAAATTTCTGAATATGTTGTCTAGAAGTCAACTTTTCCATCAGTCTGCTTTGATGAAGGACTGATTCCCCAAGGTAACTATAGCTCCACAAGACCAAAGGCAACAGTTCAAGGACAACAGAGACAGAATATGTAACATGCATCCTCTCACATAGGTCTGCCTTTCAATATACCAACTGAAGAATAACCCTATGATCATGAAATTAACACATAACACATTACATACATAGGAAAATAGGAAAATACACCCCATACTAAATTTGACTTAGTTAAGTCATTCTGTTGGTCAGGTAAGGCATACTGGGAGCTCCGCAGCATGGATGCAAACAAGATTTCCAACAGGGCTTTTATAACACCCCTTTCAATGACCTCATGCTTCACTATTTACAAAAATATATTCATATCTACTGTATCACTTAATCCTTACTGAATGACTACATCTCACTATTACCCATATATTTTTCAAAGATTTTATTTATTTATTCATGAGAGACAGAGAGAGAGAGAGAGAGAGAGAGAGAGAGGGAGGCAGAGACACAGGCAGAAGGAGAAGCAGGCTCCATGCAGGGAGCCAGACATGGGACTCAATCCCAGGTCTCTAGGATCACACCCTGGGCTGAAGGCAGTGCTAAACCACTGAGCCACCCAGGCTGCCCTATTACCCACATTTTAAAGATAAGGGAACTGAGGCTCAGAGAGGTGACCTATCCTTTGTCCAGTCATACAAATAAAAAATTATGGAGCCTGGCCTTCTGACTGCATATGCTCTAACGCCCATGATACTACCAATGTCTACTCATTAGCTATACTGAATTCATAGAACTCCATCCCTAATATTACAAAGCAGATGACTCCTATTCATAAAGAACTACAGAGAAGGAGATATGGACAGCCACCTTTAGCCCACCAGTGGCCCTGTCTATGAGATTTTTTTTTTTATGTTGAAATTGCTTTCTTCCAATTGCACTAAAAGTCAATTTCTTCTTGTTCTGGCCTCAGTGGAGAATTGCTGGTTACTGGTCTCAATAAAATAAATCTCCATAAAAAAAATCTCCCTCTCCTGACAAAGACATGTTCCAGCTGGTGTTGTTAGAGTTCAATAAGAATATACAGCCCCGTGCAGCCTGGGTTGCTCAGTGGTTTAGCACTGCCTTCAGCCCAGGGCATGATCCTGGAGACCCGGGATTGAGTCCCACGTCGGGCTCCCTGCATGGAGCCTGCTTCTCCCTCTGCCTGTGTCTCTCATGAATAAATAAATAAAATCTTTAAAAAAAAAAAAGAATATACAGCCCCAACTCACAACACCATGAAGGCTTATGGCTTAAATCTATATCCTTGACTTTTTACCAAAGGTCAAGCATATTTTAAAATCAATTACCAACCCTCTGCTCATGATGCTACCTGTGATGCTGTCTGAAGTACTCTAGGCCCAGGTCTGGCTGATTTCACTGTCTGTGCTCTTTCTACAGTACAGTCATCTTTTTAGCAATTTTATGTTCAACTTTTCCCAAGAGCAGTTGGCTCACTCGTGTCCCCATTTAGTCCAGCTGACCTGCCTGGGCCCTCAGATCACAGAGCCCAGCTATACACTAGACAAGGCCAATCTAGGATCCAGTGGCCATAAACCAATTGTAAACCTATTGTCAGGGCCTACATAGAATCAAAGATAGTAAGAATTGGACAGCATTTCAAAGACCATCACCCATAAGCCTTCATTCTATAGATCAGGTATGATATAGCAGGAGTAACTTGCCTATAGTCATCCGATGGCCAGCTTCCTGGACCACTGTTCCCCCAAAGTAACATCATAGATAGAGAAGGTAGAAAAGAACACTTGGATTTAAGACCTTCCTCTGCTACTTGCTAAAGGTGTAATGATAATGATGATGATATTAGCCAATATAGAGTATTGCTCTATGTCAGGCACTATTCCAAGCACTTTACACACATTAATCCATTAAAGCCTCACAGAAGCCCTTTGAGGAAATAATATTATTATTCCTATCTTATAGACAAGGATACTGAAGCTCAGAGAGATTAAATAATTTTCCCAAATTTACATAGAAAATAAGTATTAAAGATATAATTCAAATGAAGCTACAGTATGGCTTTAGACTATCTGCTCTTATAAACTATGGTGCCATTGGGTCAGTTTCTTTATTTTTTTTAAGATTTTATTTATTTATTCATGAGAGATACAGAGAGAGAGGCAGAGACACAGGCAGAGAGAGAGAAGCAGGCTCCATGCAGGGAGCCCGACGTGGGACTCAATCCCGGGTCTCCAGGATCATGCCCTGGGCCGAAGGCAGGTGCCAAACTGCTGAGCCACCCAGGCATCCCGGATCAGTTTCTTTACCTGTTAAACATGGATAATTCTACATACCTACCTGTTTCCATTTTAATATACTAAACCTAGACTTGATGGATATGTGTGCAGACATGAAAGAAGGGCTAATCCACGAGAGAAGGAGTTGTATGGGGCTCCTGTGCTCTTCAATCACAAACAGAAGCAGGAATAAGGGGATACTACTCACCCATCCTCTGGATTGTTTTACCAGTGAATTAAATCTGGGTTTGAAATTGGTTTCAAATCTCCCTTTTTTGTACAGGATTGACTTAATTTGTTATGATTTTTAAAATAAATATGCACTTTGCTCATCCATTTTCCATCCAACATTCATTCAGTGACCCCCACTATCTATATACAGGGGTATTCTTACTGTGATTCAGACACAGTCCTTAACTGAAGATCAAAGACCCTTCAAGAACCAACAGTGAATGTCTTTCAAGCAATATGCAAATATGGTTAAGACAAGCAAAACTAGCTTCAATTCTTGGCTTTTCAACCTTAGAAAGTAACAATGACAATGGGAGGTGAGGAAAGGAAGAGCCAGAGAAACAAACCAAAAAGGAACTTTCAGCATGTAATCAGGATACCAAGAAGTGCAATATCACAAAAGCCAAGGACAATAGTTTCAAGCTATATAACCCCGGGCTTCAGTTTCTTTATAGACAAAATGGGGATAATACCTGCCTCAGGGTTGTGGAGAGGGTAAACTGAGCACTAGATATGCAGTGCCTAATGCAGCACTTAGTGTATGTTGGCCTAGTACAAGGCTTCAGAGGAAGGGAGTAATATATGTGCCTATTGGGCTCTAGAATGATTGTGTGGGACACTGAAGATAGATCTTAAAGAATGGGTAGGATTGTAACAGATAGAGGCATTTGAGGCAGAGAAATGAGGAGTGAGACTACAAAAGTTCTCAAAGGTAAGGACTACAGGGAATTTGATAGCAAAGAGGTAATAGAGTTTGGAAAGGGCTGGGAAGAGGGGCTTGGGGAGTGGGAAGGAAAGCTTGAAAGGTAGGCAGGAGTTCTGTTTGAAGGCTCTAAAATTTAATTTGAGGAAAAGGAAGAAATCAAAGTTGATTTAGGGGTGGAGGAGGTGTTTCAAGTCAAAGTGTGATGATTAAAGCATGAGGGTAAACTACACAAAGAAATGCTCATTTGGGAGGGTAAAAAGAGGTGACAAATTTTCTCTTCAATGTGTTGAATATAGGGGGCCAGAAGGACATGAAGGCATATTTGAAGTTCAAGATATGTCAGGAGAGATAGTTGTATAGGTTTTGGAATCAATGGCCCAGAAATTGTGGAAATAAAGGAAGTTTGCCCTGGAACAAAGTGCTAAGAAAGAAGACCCAAAACCTAGGGAAACAACAACAATGAGAGGTCAGGAAGAGAAGAGAAGCCAGAGAAACAACCCAAAATGAAGCTTTCGGTACATAAGTAGGACACCACGGAGTGTCATCTTGCAAAGGTGAAGGACAAGAGTTTTAGGTAGCTGGAGCTGATATTATTGAATGGTACAGAGCTATAAAAGGAAGAAAGCCAAGAAAAGGCCATTTGAGAGTGGCTATATCAGGGGTTAAATTCTTTATATCTTAAACTAGTTTATACTCCTCCCCTAAGCAAAAGCCTTAATTTCCCAATTATTCCCACCCTTCATCCTACAAGCCCAATATAAAGCCAAGAAATGGTACTAGGTACCCCAATAGCTCCTGGCCTTGGGAAAGTGCTGGTATGACTTCTAACAGAATAATTCCTAATCCCCAGGACATTTCAGGTATAGCACCAAATATAGGTTGGCTCTTGCTCAGACTTGCCAGTGAGTGGGACACACAGTGTTCTGCACCCGTACACCAAAGACACTTTTGGACATGAATAAGAAGATGGGGAGGGGGAAGAGTCATAATATATTTCTTAAAAGATGATATCCTATTTATTTTTGTCTAGGTTTCCCAGGATAATCCTAATTTCAAACATTCTATCCCATCGATACTAGAAGTAGATACATCTGTTATCAGACCCATGTTTCCTGATTTTTACCCTGGAAATATGACCACCACACCCTAGAGGCACTGACCTCTAAGAGATTGACTTCTAAGCCTGGTCTCTTGTCAACAATGTGGCATGTGTCTACAGCTAACTTGGAGTAGGCTGGGGGCCCTTTTAGGTGGAAGGAAAAAAGGCAGGGAAGAAGTGACAAAAAAAAAAGTAAAACAGGGAGGAAGAAAAGGAAGGAGGGAGGAAGAAACATATTTGTTGAAAACATATGTTAGGGGGATCCCTGGGTGGCCCAGCGGTTTAGTGCCTGCCTTCAGCACAGGGCGTGATCCTGGAGGCCCTGGATCGAGTCCCCCATTGGGCTCCCTGTGTGGAGCCTGCTTCTCCCTCTGCCTGTGTCTCTGCCTCTGTGTGTGTGTATATCTCATGAATAAATAAATAAAAATCTTTAAAAAACATGTATTAAGCACTGGGCAAGGGACTTTGTGATCTCAATCTCTAACTCTCCAAGGTAAACATTAATAACCCTATTTTTTAACTGAAGATAACCTGTGGCATTAACCAAGTAGCTCACAGTCATTCAGTTACAGGTGGTAGAGCAGATTTGAATCTTTAGTAGGCCTTACTGTATAGCTTTGCTTTTGCCAATCACCCACAAGAAGGCAGAGAGAGAAGGCTCCCAGCTGGTTTCTCTTTCCAGGCATATCAGCACATCCTGTGAATGATCTTGAGTAGTAGTTCTCAACCCCTGGAAGTCTTGTTAAAACACATATTACTAGACCTCCAAGTTTGAGTTTCTGATTCAGTTGGCCTTTTAAAAAGAAAGATTGTTATTTATTTATTTATTTGAGAGAGAGAGAGAGAGAGAGAGAGATCGAGACAGCAAAGCATGAGCTGGGGGTAGTGGCAGAGGGAGAGGAAGAAGCAGGCTCTGCACTGAGCAGGAAGCCAAATATGAGGCTCAATCCCAGCACTCTGGGATCAGGATCATGACCTGAGCTGAAGGCAGATGTTTAACTGACTGACCCTCCCAGGTGCCCCAATTCATTGGTCTTAAGTAGAAGTTTCCAGGTGATGCCTATGCTGCTGGTTCAAAGACACACTGGTGAATCACTGCCCTGGAGGACCTTCATAGTCTAGGTTTCACCCTTGACTCTCTTGGTGCCTCATTATTCCCAGAGATTCCCATGTTACCCTGTAAGTTGGGCTCCCTGACGATCCTCAAAGTCTTCCTCAGTGGTTGGTAAGTCTGAGAAAGGATACTTTGGGTCATGTAAGGAGTATGCATAATGCCAGGCCTTGCAAACATAGAAAAAAACCTGGGATCCCAGGTTATCCAGAGACATAGCACTTGTCTTCCATTTTTTGCTTTTGCCCTCTAGCTGAACAGTACCACCCCTAAATAGTTATTTAATTAGCCTAGGTGACTACCAGAAATATTAGAGTTTTAATGGCAAGGAGTAGCAGAAAACATTAAAAAATAAACATATGTTGGGCAGAATAGCAAATGTGTCAATTGCCATGAAGGTAGCTGAGTTGGACCTTCCTTCTGAGAAGTTTCACAGGAGGATAAGAAGGTACTTGAGGCATTTTTTTGCCTCTAAACGGTTTTCTCCATTGGTACCTGCCCCATCCTCTCAGAAGGTCCCCTCCCTCAACAGCTAGGCATGGACAAGAGCAAAATCCTTTCCTTTGTTCCTTTTAAGCACATCTAAAATAGGATGGGATTTTATTCTCTCTCCTGAATAGCCTTTTTAATGCAGTCTTATAAACAGATTCTGGCTATATTGCTTAAAGTGTTCAAGGACAATAATCTCCCCCACTTCTGGAAAAGTGTGACCTGGGCTATTCCAACAACAGCTAGGAGGCACCATGATGTGCAGCAAAGACTGGCTATTGGAAGAAGCTCTGCTCATTGAATGATCTTGGGCAAGTCCTTTACCTGTCTCGGTTTCTTTATTAGTCAAGTTACAGACTTGAACCAGACAGACAACCTCTTAATTTGCTTCCACTTCTAGCTTTCTATTGAGGCTAGCTAGCATTTCAGCTTCTCAAAGGACAGATATTTCATTATTACAGCATATTTTTTCTTACCCTCCTGTGTGCTTGATAGGATGCTTTTACTGCTCTTAGGAAAATGAGAACTTGGAGCTAACTAGCCCCTTCCTGAATATAACTCATTCAGGCGTTGCTGGTGACAGGCTAGTCAGACTGGCTGGGAAAGCTGAAAAACCACTTTAGCTCTTGAATACCCCAATCAAAAGTCAGAAAAATCATTTTCCTCATGACATCAGCTCTCTTACCTCCACTTTCATATTTCGAACTTCCTGCTCTCCATTTCACTGGATGGCGTGCTATCACCTCCAATAAAACATATGTAAAACTCATCATATACCCCCATTCCCCTCCTTCCTAAATTTTCCCATTTCTGATACCTCTTCTTGGCTTGCTGATTTTTCCTTCCAGATGTCTCTCAGATATGACCTTTTATATCCAACCTCCCATCCTAGGTCCAGCCCTTATCACCTAAGTTGCATCCCAATTGGCCTTCCTGCTACCGACTAAGCTACTCCTTAATGATGCATTTCTCAGAACTTCTTTGCTTGTGAAACTATCCACACTCAAGAAGCCTCAACAACTCTCTCCTGTCAGTCTTGAAAGCCCCGCCTATGGATCCAGCCCTTATCTTGACCCTGGCAAGGACCTTCCACTCTGGCCAACGGATTCTCTTGCAGGCAGATATACTCCTACTTCTGTGCCTCTGATTTACCCAAAGTCATATCCATGGTTAAGTACAGGAACACTGGAACTAGGCTGCCCCTTCTTAGTTGTGTGATCTTGACTTGCCTGTTCATTAATCCCTCACCTGATGACTAGATTGTATCCTTTCTCCCTTTGCCTCTTTCACTAATTTCTAAGTAGGATAAAAAGAAAATAAGGCAATATGGATTTATTCAAGTTGTCAACCAGAGTGTTATTCTCCAAACAACCAGAGTGTACACTTGTGAATAGTAGATCTAAACAATCTGCTTAATTCATAATGAACAGCACTGTTTTTAGCCTCTACAGTCTAAGCCTTAAAATAAGGCAAGTTCTGAGGCAGATCACAACAACAGAATTAGCATCTCTGTCAGGTCTCAGAACATACTATGGGGCTAAGAAAATTATTTACAAAATATGTACCAGGTGGCCCATAGAACAGTCTGTTGTTGATAGGATTTATGACCAGGTGGTTTGTGGGGTGGGCTGCTGGTTTTTGCTGAAGATGTGCACAGGTGCTTGATGGTCATCAAGGAGAAGAGAAAAGATTCCCAGTAAGAAAAACACCACTATGAATATTTTTTAAATTCCAATTGGTTTTTTTCCCTGATGACTTAATAGTTCACACCTGGCTGATTTCGGCTTTTTTTTAAATTTATTTTTTATTGGTGTTCACTTTGCCAACATATAGAATAACACCCAGTGCTCATCCCGTCAAGTTGAGTTCAGCTTTAATCTGGGTGTTGCTATCACCCATAACTAAATAATTTCGTTTCTGAGCAGAATAATTAATGAATTTAAGTGATTATGGCTCTAAATGTACTGAAAGGAAGTATGCAAATATCATCTTTTCATGACATGATCATTTTTTCCCTACTTGGTTCATGTGATTTGGACATTGGCTTCCTTCAATGTCCCATCGTACCATCCATTTTTCACTTTAATAAAATAAAATATCTTTTTTTAAAATAAAATATCTATGGTTGGTTTCAGTAACACCTGACAGACACAAAACCTAGCTGGACTGGCTTGATTTAGAAAGGTGGGCCTACATGAGGTTCAGGTCAACAAAATGTATCACCTGAACCAAAGGCCAGTATGTACTTTGGTCATAAGCCAGAACCTAAAAGTTTGGGAATCCTAGATGAGCTTCCTAAGGTATGAAGGACATTTTCCTCATTCATTATAGACTAATAACAAAAGGCTACACCTTTCTGTACCTCTTCCAAAGAAGCTGCATGTGATCTTAGCTATAACCAAACATATATGAAAGAAGGGGAGTTACTTGCTTGGTCTGGACCTTAGCAATGGACTCTTCTGACATGAAACTTCAGCCACTAGCTCAACCTAACAGGCCCAGGAGTTAGTAAAGTGAGACCTAGCTACTGCCCCAAAGTTCATGATGTTAAGAGTCTGGTCTTGTTGAAGAATTAAGTCCTTTAGAGAAAATGCAGCCAAATAGGTCAAGGATTGGACAGATCATGGAAAAGACATGTTTCTGGACCACCAACCAACCATGATTCTGTTGGCTAGAGAAGTCTCCCACCCAGAGCATCTCCCAACATGATAAACATTACCCTGAATGTCCAAAATACTGGAAATAATAGTTACTGTCAAGTTATTCTAGGATCTTTTGGCATTACCCAGATGTCTCCGATCCATTAGACTAGTCATTCAATGTGTGGTCCACAGACCTGCTGCTCAAAATCACCACAGACTTCTTAAAAAAGCAGCCCAAGTGATCCTGAATCATACATCATATTGAAACCAAGCATCTTAAACTTACTAGAACCAGAGTCTGAAATACAAGAATTTCATCTTACTGCACTGGATCATTTCGAGGAAACCAGAATTTCTGAAACTCTGTCTCCTGGCTTCTCCTTGTATTAGATTCCAGGCAGGTTAAGGAGTTACAGTAGTTTGTCCAGGAGGATCTTCTCAGTCTGCCTTGAGAGGCTATCTGTACCTGTTCTCTTGTACCTCTACTCTGGCCCCTGCCCTGACCTTTAGCCCTAGTGGCCCTAATGGAAAAATCCTTACAGCATGTCTCTATCCTATAGTCTAGAAGCAATTTCCAAGAGCTGTGCTCAGTCTATTCGTCAGACTCTAATATTCTAAGAGACAAATTATTAGTAAAACAAATAGAGAATGACTCAGGAATGCTCTATGAGTTGAGACAGAAGCATACCATTCCAAACTGGAGGTTACTCTGACCCCACCTGTCTCTTGAGTCAGCTTGGGCTCCATCTCCAAAATACTCCTGTCTTGGGCATTGTGAGCTGCTTCTTGGACTTGCTGTGAGTACTAATTTCCAGCCACCCACTGGAGTCTCTTTGTTGCCTTCAAACCTTGAGAGATGGCCAGGCCAAACCTAGGGAAGAGGTGGGGAGCTCAAAGAGCCCCCAGTCCCTGAGGTGACCTAGACCTATCCAGGAATCTGCATCTGGGTTCTTGAATTTCTTCATGTGGTTCTACTGGGACCAACCCAGGGATCCTTAACTTTTCCTGGATTGTGACTTGAAGGCCAGCCTTGGACTTTCTGGAGAAGTGGGGGTGGGGCTTCTCTAGGTTTACAGAAGGGGAGGGGGAGGGGACTAGAACTACATGAAGAATCTGTCCTCCATGCCTCCCACATGCATAGTTCTATACTCATCAACACCACAGCCAGAGGGTGGGTGGGCAAGGCAAAACGAATAAAGGAAAGTCATTTTTTATCCATTTGACAGATGTCGTGTTAAAATATTGTAGGGGAAGGAGGGCTGTAGGTGGGGGGAGGAGCAGAGGAGGAGATAGGTTAGAACTAATGGTTCTAATGTGGTCTTTAAACATGGCCATCTGCTCTAAGATGATGAGAACAGAAACAGAATTTATAGGAGCATTTTGACCTGTTCCTTTATCTGGAGAACAAAAGAAAAAATACATATATTTCAATCAATTTAAACCACCTTGAAGTCTACTAAGCATGTCCACCAAGGACACAGGTTTACAAAGGTTCTGAGCCTTTCCAAAGACAATGTAATTATCCCCTGGGGAGTGCTTACAATCCAGAAAGGAAATCTGCATTTAAACAGCCCATCAGAAAGGAGAAGATAGTTTCCAGGGGCTTATTGATTTCCCTCTGCCTGTTGGTTCACAGTGAGAGAAAAGAGATTGGCCAAGGCACTATGCAGTGCCTTTGGTCCCTGTCAGCAGTTCTTCCTGTTCAGAGATGAGCCATGTTTATAGCAAAGCCTAGCACAATCCGGGGTTCCCAGCATACATGGTAAATACTGGATCGGTGGATGGCAGTGGTATTCAGTGAACAGCCACTAGATCAGGCCCCGGGGATAGAATGGCTGAGTTGGCTTCCCTTCAAACAAAGGGATACATCTAAATTGAGGCTGTCAAAGAGGACACATGAGAAGCACAATCAGACCCACCCTCAAGGCCTGTGAGGGATGGCATTGGGTCTTTGTCTGAAGGAAAAGTAGTTCTGCTTATAACAACAGAATTTCAAGTAGGTCAGCCAAGCTTAAGTAAGACACCTTCTATCTGTCTGGGCTAGGTGAAGGAGATGAGGGCAGAGAAGGGAAGGCCCAGGGCAACTAAATGAGGGACAAAGCATCCAGTACAGTGCTAGAATTTGAACCTATGCTTCTTGACTCTATCTCAAGTTCACTGACGGTGGATTCTTATACTTAGAGAAGCTCAGGACTGGAGATTCTCAAGAACTAGCACACCTAGTTCAGTCCAACATTTTACAGATAAGAAAACTGAGGTTCCAGTGAGGAGAAGTTACCTAACAAGTAAATCTAGTCAATGGCAGAGCCAAGATTAGAAACCAAGCCTACAGTATTTCAGAAAGATAGTTGTCAATTATTTTGGATTAAAAAAATCATCAATTGGTCAAAAAAAAAAGGAATACCTATCCCAGTTTCTAAATTACTACTAATTTACTATTTTTTAAATAAAATTTACACAAAAACAGAGATTAAGTAATGAGATTAGCAATTTAATATATAAAGAACTTCTCATGTTTTCCCCTTAGCTTCACTTTGAAGATCACTGTTTTAGACATTTTCTTGTCCTCTTTCCTCCCTCTGCTCTACAGATATCACCCCTTCAGTACTATAACAATTACTGCCTCTCCTACCTCCCAGGGCTCCAAAAAAGTCTGACCCTGTTAATTAAGGGGTAAGAACACCTCACTTTGAAGGCTAAACACAGACACTTGCAGAATTTCTCTCACCACCAAATATCTTTCCTAAGGAATTTCAAATTTAAATTCATACTAAAATGCAAATGCGGGATGCCTGGGTGGCTCAGTGGTTAAGTGTCTGCCTTCGGCTCAGGCTGTGATCCTGGAGTCCCAGGATTGAGTCCTACATCAGGCTCCCTGCATGGAGCCTGCTTCTCCTTCTGCCTGTGTCTCTGCCTCTCTCTCTCTCTGTGTCTCTCATGAATAAATAAATAAAATATTTAATTTTTTTTTAATTAAAAAAATAAAATGCAAATGCTAGTGAAAAAACAATGGTATGAGAAGAATGGACTCCAGGGCTGGTTTGGTTACTGATTTGTGGTATGAACTTGGGCAGATCTAGATTCTCTCTGAGCTACTTGGATTAGGTTACCTCAAATGAAAGTTGGGGTCAACTTTGAAAGATGCTGTTGCCTTGCTTCTAAAAGCAGGTTTCACACTAATAAAAGAAAGGATAAGAACCATATGATCCTCTCAACAGATGCAGAAAATGCATTTGGCAAAATACAGGATCCATTCTTGATTTTAAAAACCTTCAACAGGGCAGCCCAGGTGGCCCAGTGGTTTGGCGCCGCCTTCGGCCTGGGGTGTTATCCTGGAGCCCCGGGATCGAGTCCCACGTCAGGCTTCCTGCATGGAGCCTGCCTCTTTCTCTGCCTGTGTCTCTACCTCTCTCTCTGTCTGTCATGAATAAATAAATAAAAGCTTTAAAAAAGATTTAAAAAAAAAAAACCTTCAACAAAGTAGGTATTGACAGAACATACCTCAACACCATAAAGGCAGTATATGAAAGACCCACAGTTAATGTCATTCTCAATGGGGAAAAACTAAGAGCTTTTCCTCTACTGTCAGGAACAAGACAGGGATGCCCACTCTCACCATAATTATTTAACATACTGCTGGAAGTCATGGCCTCAGCAAACAGACAACAAAAAGAAATAAAAAGTATCCAAATTGGCAAGAAAGAAGTCTAACTTTTACTATTCACAAATGACATGACACTCTTATGTAGAAAATCTGAAAGGCTCCACCAAAACATTGCTAGATCTAATACATGAATTCAGCAAAATTACTGAATATAAAACCAACATAGAGAATCTCTTGCATTTCTATATACCAATAATGAAGCAACAGAAAAAGAAATCAAGGTATCAATCCCATTTGCAATTGCACCAAAAACAAAAATATACATAGGAATAAACCTAACCAAAGATATAAAAGACCTGTACTCTGAAAACTATAAAACATTGATGAAAGAAATTTAAAAAGGTCACAAAGAAATGGAAAGACAGTCTATGCTCATGGATTGGAAGAGAAAACATTGTTAAAATGTCTATACTACCCAAAGCAATCTACACATTTAATGCAATCCCTATCAAAATATTATCAGATTTTTTCATGGAGCTAGAACAAACAATCCTAAGATTTGTATGGAACCACTTAAGACCCCAAATAGCCAAAGCAATACAGAAAAAGAAAAGAAAAGTTGGAGGCAACGTGATTTTGGTCTTCAAGCCATATTACAAAGCTGTAATCATCAAGATAGTATGGTATGGCACAAAAACAGACAGATCGATTGAACAGAATAAAAAACACAGAAATGAACCCACAAGTGTATGGTCAACTAATCTTCAACGGGGCAGGAGAGAATATTCAATGGAAAAAAAGACTCTCTTCAGCAAATGGTGTTGGCAAAAACTGGACAGCAACATGCAGAAGAATGAAACTGTACTACTTTCTTACACTATACACAAAATTTATTTCAAAATGAATGAAAGATCTAAATGTGAGAAAGGAAACCATCACAATCTAGAGGAGAGCATAGACAGCAACCTCTTTGGCACTGGCCATAGCAACTTGTTACTATATACATCTCCAGAGGCAAGGGTAACAAAAGCAAAAATGAACTCTTTGAACTTTATCAAGATAAAAGTCTTCTGCACAGTGAAAGAGACAATCGACAAAACTAAAAGGCAGCCTATGGAATTGAAGAAAATATTTGCAAATGACATATATGATAAAGGGTGAGTATCCAAAATCTATGAAGAACTTCATAAACTCAACACCCAAAAAAACATATAAAAATGGGCAGAAGACATGAATAGACATTTTTCCAAAGAAGACAACCAGAGGGCTGACAGACACATGAAAAGATGCTCAAAATCACTCATCATCAAGGAAATACAAATCAAAACCACAATGAAATACCACCTCATACCTGTCAGAATGACTAAAATTAACCATCCAGGAAACAACAGATGTTGGGGAGGACGAAGAGAAAGGGGAAACCATTTACAGTATTGGTGGCATTGCAAACTGATGAGTGGATAAAGAAGATGTGGTACACACACACACACACACACACACAGGAATATTACTCAGCCATCAAAAGAAATGAAATCTTGCCATTTACAATGAAATAGATGGAGCTAGAGTGTATTATGCTAAGTGAAATAAGTCAGTGAGAGAAAGACAAATACCATATGATTTCACTCACATGTGGAATTCAAGAAATAAAACAGATGAACATATGGGAAGGGGAAAAGAGAGAGAGAGAGGAAAGCAAACCACAAGAGACTCTTAATGATAGAGAACAAACTGAGGGTTGATAGGGATGTGTTTGGGGGATAGGCTAAATGGGTGATGGGTATTAAGGAGGGCACCTGTTATGATAAGCACTGGATATTATATGTAAGTGATGAATCACTAAATTCTACTCCTGAAACCAATATTACACTATATGTTAACTAAATAGAATATTAATTAAAAATTTTTAAATAAAATAAAATAAAGCAAATTTTGACAAGAGACAGAGGGGAGGTAAAGGGAATAGAAGGGAGGCAAACAAAACCAAATAAAACAAAACATGGAAACAAGGAAGTCAGAAGAGGTATGCATTGAGATAAAAAGGTCAAAGACAAAACTTGACTCCTGAATTTTTACCATGAACCACCTCTACCCAGAATAGAGCTCCAGCTCAGGGATGGCCTTTGTGTTCTACTTCCAGAAGAAAGGGCAATGCCTTCTCCATCCAGCTCAGGCCATTGAGTTCAAGTCATCCAAAGTAGTTTCTTTTCTTTAAGATTGTATTTATTTATTCACGACAGACAGAGAGACAGAGAATGACAGAGACACAGGCAGAGGGAGAAGCATGCTCCACGCAAAGAGCCCAATGTGGAACGCGATCCCAGGATTCCAGGATCATGCCCTGAGCTGAAGGCAGATGCTCAACCACTGGGCCACTCAGGCGTCCCACATCAAAAGTAGTTTCTATGAAAAGAATAAGCAGCACCATTTCCATGTGCTTAGCACATTACAGTTTCTAAGTTGCTTTCACATCATTTCACATTCATAAGCTCACTGTATCCTCCTAGCAGCTCTGGAAGATAAGCAGAGTAAGAATAAGACCTTAATTTTAAAGATAAGAAAGCAGGCCAACAAGCACATGAGAAAATGCTCTGCATCACTTGCCATCAGGGAAATACAAATCAAAACCACAATTAGATACGACCTCACACCAGTGAGAATGGCGAAAATTAACGAGACAGAAAACAACAAATGTTGGAGAGCATGTAGAGAAAGGGGAACCCTCTTGCACTGTTGGTGGGAATTTGAACTGGTACAGCCACTCTGGAAAACTGTGTGGAGGTTCCTCAAAGAGTTAAAAATAGAACTGCCCTATGACCCAGCAATTGCACTTTGATTTACCTCAAAGATACAGATGCAGTGAAACGGCAGGACACCTAAATAATATAATAACATCTATCCCAATGTTTATAGAAGCAATGTCCACAATAGCCAAACTGTAGAAGGAGTCTCGGTGTCCATCGAAAGATGAATGGATAAAGAAGATGTGGGATATATATATAATGGAATATTACTCAGCCATTAGAAACGACAAATACCCACCATTTGCTTCAATGTGGATGGAACTGGAGGGTATTATGCTGAGTCAATAAGAGAAGGACAAACATTATATGGTCTCATTCATTTGCGGAATATAAAAAATAGTGAAAGGGAATAAAGGAGAAAGGAGAAAAAATGAGGGAATATCAGTGAGGATGACAGAACATGAGAGACTCCTAACTGTGGGAAACAAACAAGGGGTAGTGGAAAGGGAGGTGGGCAGGGGTTGGGGTGACTGGGTGATGGGCACTGAGGGGGGCACTTGATGGGATGAGCACTGGATATTATGCTATATGTTGGCAAATTGAACTCTAATAAAAAAATATACAAAAAAAAGGAAAAACTACACCATAACAACATTCATTCTCCTGGGACTGACAGATGACCCTAAGCTACAAGTTCTGATTTTATTCTATTTCTCACCTACACACTGAATGTACCTGGAAATATGACCATCATCATACTCACTTTTGTGGATCTTCACCTTAAAACACCCATGTACCATTTTTCACAAAATGTTTCCTTCCTAGAGATCTCATTCACAACTGCCTGTATTCCCAGGTACTTGTATAACATAGCAACAGGTAACAAGGTCATCACCTATAATGCTTGTGTCATCCAAGTGTTTTTTATTGACTTCTTTGCTGTAACAGAATTTTTTCTGCTGGTTGCCATGTCCTATGACTGCTATGTGGCCATTTGCAAGCCCCTGCATTATATAACCATCATGAGCAGCAGAGTCTGCAGAATTCATATTTTTGGCTGTTGGTTGGCTGGATTGTTGGTCATAATCTTCCCAGTTATTCTGGGGCTAAATCTGAAATTCTGTGACTCCAATTTCATTGATCATTCTCTCTGTGATGCTGCTCCCCTCCTGAAGGTATCATGTTCAGACACATGGCCCATGGAACAGGCTGTTTTAATCTGTGCTGTGCTGACCCTCAGTTTGACCCTTATGTGTGTAATTCTATCTTATATTATCAAAACAATTTTAGGATTTCCATCTATCCAGCAGAGAAAAAAGAAAAAAGGCCTTTTCTACCTGTTCTTCCCACATGATTGTGGTATCCATCACCTATGGCACATGCATGTTCATTTATATGAATCCTACAGCAAAAGAAGTGGCTATTAATAAAGTGGTTTCACTACAGAAAGAAAGAAAGAAAGAAAGAAAGAAAGAAAGAAAGAAAGAGAAAAAGAAAACAGGCTTAGACAAAGGAATTCACTCAACTATCCCAGGAGAAGAGGCCAGAAGAGAATCTAGATCTTCCAACTCACAGTACAAAAAAATGTTTTTCTTCTAATAAAAAAAAATGGCTGAGTGCTTCTATGTGTCAGAGGTAAATCTAAGTTTTTACATATACTAACTGATTTGATCCCCATTTTGAAAATGAAGAAACCAAGGTGTGAAGAGATGAAGTGATTGCTGAAGGTCACAGAGAGCCAGAATGAAAACCCAAGTAATTTGACTTTGGAACCAGTGCTCTTGGGCTGCCTGGGTGGCTCAGTGGTTAAGCGTCTGCCTTTAGCTCAGGGCGTGATCCTGGGGTCCTGGATCAAGTTCCACATCAAGTTCCCTGCAGGGAGCCAGTTTCTCCCTCTGCCTGTGTCTCTGCCTCTCTCTGTGTCTCCCATGAGTAAATAAATAAAAATCTTAAAAAAAAAAAAAAGAACCAGTGCTCTTAATCTCTGCTCTCCACAGCACATCCTCATGCCCCACAGGATCAAAGAACCTCCATGATATAGCAAGGCATATAACAGTGTATATATTACCATAAAAAGAGAAAAGTGAATATATACTTATATATATGCTTATATATCCATAGAACATTTCTGTGGAAGGACTCCCTGGATGCCTATGCAGAGGAAGCCAATGGTTGGAGGGAAGGGGCAGGAGGGAAGTATTTCACTGTGCACCCACTTATATCGTTTAGATTTTGATCATGCGAATGTATTTCTTATTCAAAAATAAAATAATAAAATGGGTTGGGCAAAGCTATGCTGGGATCACTCTTACCCTTACAGATGCTTTTCAATGCTGGGCCAAACTTTTCCCAGAAATCAAGTTTGCAACATTTAGGTGATCATATAGTTTTGGTTCTTCAGGAACCCTATAGGCAGTGAGGAAAAGTGGAGGACATCAGAAGCAAGGACTTCTTCCTAAACTAGGAAAAGCAAGGTCAGACCTATACCTATACCTGCCATCTGCCAGAGGAAGCAACTTGGAATGGCAGTTCTGACCCTGAGAGAGTATCTTATTTTATTAGAAACAACAAATACCCACCATTTGCTTCAACGTGGATGGAACTGGAGGGTATTATGCTGAGTGAAGTAAGTCAATCGGAGAAGGTCAAGAGAGCTGGGGAAACTGTGTGGCTGCTTCTTGGCAGGACTTCAGCAGTTCAGCCTTCCCTAGCCACCTCTTTAAACTCTCAAACATGAAGAACAGAAGGTGTCTCTCATTTTTCCTCTAGTTTCCCCACTCTAGAAACTGTCTAATCCCCCAGAAAGGACAATACCATAGTCATCCAATGATGCTAAAACCATCACAAGTGAAAAACAACACTTTCAGTTAAGCTCCCTAAGCCAATCAGGGGGCCATAAGAAAATTAGTGGCAGGACAGATGAAGAAGGACACAAAAGGCCATCTTTCCCAGTGTCTAACACCCAATGCATGAGCTCCACAAATTATTCCATATACTTCCTCTCACCACTCAGTCTCAATGTATCTCTCCAGGGCTCAGAAAGGCAAAAATAAACAAGCTAGAAAGGCTCCAGGAAATCTGGCCCACCTCAAGAGTCTGTGGTGCACAAGGAAGAACACACTAAGTGAGAAAAAGTCAGCTCAGCTGAGATTTAATCTACATCAAGGCCAGGTGAGAATCAGCTAAGATGGTCTCAAGGGACTCTCCCAGCTTTGGTTCTTGGATTTCCTCTATCTTATCCCTCAAGAATTGGTAAAATACTCCACAGATCAAGGCCCTCAAACATTTTCTCAGATAACCTTTTGACCTAAACCCTTACGCAGGTCAGCCACACAAAGCTTCTATACCCAGGAAGCTATGAGAAGGTGGAGGTAGCCAAGGTGGATCAAGTGTTTTCAGGGACCCTTCTGAAGTAGCATAAGTGGGCAGAACAATTCCCTCTTACAATATAGCTTAGAATCTTCTCCAATGCTTCACTGCTTCCAACATACAGGAGACGAGTAGGATATGAGCTGCCACAGAAAGGATGAAAGGTCAGTCAGTGTGCCTCTCATGGGCAAGCAGGGCACTGCTGGGAAGGGTAGGCCCCAAGTAGCACCCCAGTTTCTTGCTATATGTCAGAGATAAACCTAAGTTTTTAATACATATTAACTTAAGCTGCCACCAGCAGCTTCCTTTGGCACTGTAATTCTGGCTAGTAACTTGGGACTATAGAAGGAACACTGAACAGATCTCAAAGCATGGTTTCTAATCCTGAATCCACCACTGCCTATTCCTATATCCTCAGGCTGGTCCCTCCCTTCTCTGGACCTCAGTATCCCCAACTGTAAAGTGGAGCCAATACTGATTAAAAAGAAGAGTAGAGGGAAGGTGTGAGAAATAAAGCAAAGACAAGCTCCTGAATTACCTCTAATATATCTGTAATAATGACCTGGATGGATTCTTAACAATCCAAACTGGAGCAACACATTTTACAAGGCATGTTCCACATCCTTTGCCATAATGAATTCTTGCACCCAAGAATCCTAAGATTTACATGTAAGCCCATTTTACAGACCAGAGAACTGAGCCTTACATTGCCCACAATGTATAAGGTAAGGAAAAACCTGAACTCGAGCTACATATTGTAGTTCCTGACCCACTCCCTTAAACAAAGCAGGTGAAATGACCCTGAGCATAAAATGAAATAATATACTCTCTCAGGGTCAGAACTGCCATTCCAAGTTGCTTCCTCTGGCAGGTGGCAGGTATAGGTGGTCTGACCTTGCTTTTCCTAGTTTAGGAAGAAGTCCTTGCTCCTGATGTTCTCCACTTTTCCTCACTGCCTATAGGGTTCCTGAGGAGCCAAAACTATATGATCACCTAAATGTTGCAAACCTGATTTCTGGGAAAAGTTTGGCCCAGCATTGAAAGGTGTCTGTAAGGGTAAGAGTGATCCCAGCATAGCTTTGCCCAACCCGATACCATGAGGTTTCCTTCCCATGACTCACTTTTCTTTCTATGGCTACTGTGATAGGAGTCAGGCCTGGTTGTTCATGGGCATTGACACTAGATTAAGGATGGGGGTACAACTTTGTGGGTGAAGAATAAGTATATCTGCAAAACATTTTCTCAACTCTTAGTCTATATGAGTCTTGCAAGCATCTGAGGGATATACTGGCTATTTTGCCCATAGATCAAATAAGACCCAGACAGAGGAGGGAAACCTGACTGAGGTAGACCCTAAGCTGCAGAATAGTAAATGAATTCATGTTTCTTGATCTTAAGTCCAAAGTTGAGAAATGAGCATAAGCCTGTCACAGTCAACAGTATCCTGCCCAAGAAGCTCTGAGGATACTGCTTTGAAGTCTGCCACAGCAGACCTGGCACACTCTAACCACCTGTTTCATTGCTTCATGCCCTTCAATCCAGACCCAGTCTAGGGTTCTCTCTTTCCAGTTCCAGCCTTTGGTTACTAAAGGCCAGAAAGGCCTCCCCAGGACATCCTGACCTGGTTTCCAGCTTGAGAACCTCTAAAAATAGCAGGTCCTCATTAGTGGGACCAGATGGCTCAAGCTGTTATGGCCTAGGGGTAGGGCTGTGGTCATTAAGAAAGTGGCTATTCAAGAGGCCTGAGGTGATCTCTGAAAATGGTTCACCATTCTTTTGACCCAGAAAACCCTACAAAATCATGCAAAGCAAATATTCAAATATTTGTGTTCACTTCAAGAACACACATGAAACTGCCCAGGCCATCAAGGGTATGCATATCTGAAAAGTCACCAAGTATCTGAAGGATGCCACTCATTACAGTGATTGAGTTGGTAGGGGGGTCCAGGTCAAACAGAGGGGCTGGACACAGGGCCAGTGGCCCAAAAAGAGTACTGAATTTTAACTGCACATGCTTAAAAATGCAGAGAGTAATGCTGAACTTAAGGGCTTAGATGCAGATTCTCTGGTCATTGAGCATACCTAGGTAAACAACCCCCCTAAGATGTGGCATAGAAATTATAGGGCTCACAGTCAGATTAACCCATACATGAGCTTTCCATGACACATTGAGATGATCCTTACTGAAAAAGAGAAGATTGTTCTTAAACCAGAAGAAGAGGTTGCACAGAAGAAAAAGATATCCCAGAAGAAATGGAAGAAACAAAAACTTATGGTCTGAGAGTAAATAGTAAATTCTGCATAAAATAAATGCAAATAAAATTTTTAAAAAAAGAATGTGGTTGTTCTCTCTACCCACCACTGACTCAGGAGAAGTTGGGCCTCTGCACTCCCCTTATGCATCCCACCACTTCCTCTCACATCATCCCACCCATAACTTAGATATACTTGCTCTGGTGTAAATTGTTACTTTACTCCCAAGAAAAAATGAAGTTTAATATTCAGTTACTTTAGGTTTTCTAGGACATTATTCATAATTATATTATTCCATGATGGTTTGTAAGTAGATTAGGGGATAGAGGAGCAGGCTCAAGTTTTCTTAATTGATCAGTAACAATTTATCTTCTCTGTTCTTCTCCATCTGCTTATTAGCTCAACATCTGAGGGCTTAGTTATAAATTTTTTTTTGCCTTGAAGAGCCTGCTATAACACATGCCATCTTGTATTCATTTTATTCCTGAGCTCACTGCCCTCTGAAGCCTGATTTCAGGGATAAAGGAAAGGAAAGCCAGAGCAAACTGATAAAGGCCTATCAGATGAGGCCAGTGCCCTTTGTGCCCAGTTGGAAAGCTGGGACAGCAAGTTGGTCCTAAGGGTCAGCATATGCTCTGGATCAGAGTGTGTCCCACAGGGATGTGTACCACAGGTGTGTTCAAATGTGTCTCATGGGGAGAGGGTGGTTTGTCCAAGTCCTTAAAAGTGCATCTCAGGGATAGGAGTGTATGTCTTGGGAGTAGAACATATCTGAATGTGCATCTCAGCATGCCCTATGTGTATTTGGGTGTGTAGTTGTGTTTTATATGCATGCATGTATGCCCACACATACAAATTTACATAAGAACGCATCATGTTTGTCTTTGTGTGTACACCATGCCTGTATGGAGTATGTCCAAGTGTGAGTATATCCCATGGTTAACTAAATGTGTATGCTCCAAGCATGTCAGTGTGAAAGTGTACTCCACACGTGTATTCCACATACCTCCCAAATATACCTCACAGAAAGAAAACCTCCAAACTGAACATGAAGGACCATAGCATCTATGGCCACACTTCTGCATTTGGCAAGGCCTCTCATGCATCCCTGGATATGATTTTTGAGTGGACGTACCATAGGTCAAATAGATGTATCTGAATTGCCAATTAGTTCAATGCCAACCTAGCCAAAATTATCTAGTGGCATCTGTCTGGTTTTATCTGCTACTGACTAGCTTTTATAATAAGACCTAGATAGAATCAAAGTGCAAAAGGCATCTTTAGAACAATCTCCTTGCCCAAGACCACTTGGTATGGGTGGACTGATAACAGTTAACTGCATGCTAAGCTCTTCCTTGCACACCTCTGCTTTTAAGAGGCAGCACTGATCTGAGTCAATATGAGCAATTCTCTGAGTTTCAATTTCCTTAGCCATAAAATGGGACATAATCCTGGCCTTGCTCACTTTATATGGTTGTGGAGAAAGGACAATGTGGCAGGACTATACAATAGTTCTTACCTTCTTGCTCTGCCCCCTGGAGCAACAAGAATCTTCCAAACAAAATGATGCAGACAATGGTGAAGACTGTTTATTTGTTCTAAGTAGGTCGTTTGTGAGAAGCCTACAATTTCTAAAACAAATGTTAATCATATCATGAGAACCCACTCCTGCTCATCACAAATCCTAGCCAAGGACTTAGGGGTCAAGAATTGATTTTTAATTGCCAAGTGCCTAGATGGTTCTGATTTGATGGACTTGAGAAGGCACTAAATAAAAACACAGTTAATTCTGGCTTTCTTCCAAGCTCCTCTTTTAGTTTTGCAGGAGACAGGGAGAGAAAGCCAGTCTGCTATTCATAGCAATATGTGTGTGGCCTAGTAGGGGAGATGGAGCTGAGGGTAAATAAAAGAAAGCTTCCTATAAAAAAAAAAATTCCAGCTATCCACCAAGGACCTAAGACATGTGCCAGGTCATAGGACTTTTATACTTTTAAGTGAGGGAAGTAAAATAGAGTCCTTCATGCTGTGATGGAGAAATAAGGCAAAAATACAATGGTATTTGTTCAAGGTCACCCAGTAACTAAGTTCATCTTTGCAAGCCCCTCTTAATTTATGTGTATGTCTTTCATTAACAAACCTTTAAAAAGGACCTACTGAGTGTCAGTTCCCTCCATTATAGCAGTCACACAGATTTCTGCCCCAGAGAGTTCTCAGGGATTTTCAGCACCAATTAACAGGAAAAAAAAAAAAAACCAACTCAAAGAATCTAAGTACCTTGTCCAAGGACACAGAGCTAAAATATGACAGTTTACTAGTTCAGTCACCCTTTGCTTCCCATCATACCACACAGGTTTCCCTCACCATCCCTGAAAGTTAAGAGCAGCTTGTAAGTCACAGGCCCAGAAACTCACATCCTTGCTAGGCAACGTTCTAGTTCCAGTACTACTACAAACATACCGTGTTTCCTTAGGCAAGTCCCTTCTCTTTCTGGGCCTAGTTTTCCAGCTTCCACAATGAGGGAATTAGATTCAGAACAGCTGCAATACTTCTTTTCTAGAAGATACAGCTGTCTGGAATGACTTTAAATGGCACTAATTTCCAGAGTTTGAACCCAGATCAGTTACATGATAATAACTCTTTGAGCCTCATTTTTCTCATCTGTAAAATGATAATCCCTGCCTTTCCAACTTCACAGGGCCACAGAGATCAAGCAAGATAATTTGTAAAACCCAATGATCAGTGTAAGACAATGTTCAAGAGGGAGAGTCAAGAATCAAGTGAGCATCACTAGCTCCAGTTGCCTTTCTCTAAATCCAAGTACAGAAAGTGTCTATGTGCATTCTGTGCAATAAATCTTCCTGAGCCCTCCTGTGCAGTTCAACCTAGATTCTTAAGACAAACACCTCGCTGGTTGCAAGATCCAAAGGAAATTAAGAAGTCCTTCTACTCCCTTTGGGCCCTAAGCATAATTTTGCCTTTGTTCTGAGCCCTCCCTTTATACTAGGTCTACCACAGCCTCTCTTAGGGATGCCTGGCTCCCCCCTGCCTGCCTCTTTCCCAATGCCAAAGCACCCACTACTGCCCAGCCCTCCTGCCAACCAGAAGGGTTCACAGAGGGAGGAGGAAGGAAGAGAGTGGGTGGAGGAGAGGCTGTGGGAGGTACAGCTAAAAGTAGCTGCTGTTTTTAGGCACCACATTCTGAGTGGGTGGAGGGTGGGCTCTTAGCACATCCTTCCTGCAGCCAGCTGGGCATGGAGGTGCATGGCTCCCCCTCCTCTAATGAAGGCAGGCAGGCAGAGACCAGAGCTGCCAGAACTAGTCCCAGAGCTGGCTATGGATATACAGTGCTGGCCTCTTCTGGGCCCTGAGGGTGGATGGTTGCACAGAACAGGGCTGCATGTAGGGCTCCCCTGCTCAGGAGAACTAATGTTGTCTGCAGGAAATTCTATGATTGCTCGTTCCTCATCTCACTGCCTAGTACCCCAAGGGCTACTGACAGGCCTGCTCTCCTCCAGGAGGTTATATAATACTACTGTTTTCCCAGTTTCTCTGTCAGCTTGCTTTCTCCAGCCAGATTTGAGAGGTTATTCAGGTCTCTGAGCCAAAAGAGCCCTGAGCCAGCACCCTATAACAGAGGTAGCAGGTTACAGAGGATAAAGGCTTGATTTGAGGAGTTAGGAACCCATGCCCATCACTGAAACCTTGGACAAGTCCCTTTTCCCTTCAGTGCCTTAGTTTTCTCACGTATAAAATAGGAAATAGAAAAGGGAAAGGGAGGCATGTTGCAGATCTCCAAGGCATTCTTATCTCTGTCTCTCTGTGATTCTCTGTGAATGCTGGCCACTTAAATGAAAGAACCCTCTCCACCCCACCAAAGCTGTCCTATCTTCCAAGCAGTCTGTATGCACTGGGCAGGGCCATCCCTACTCTCTTAATCCCAATTCCCCTAGTAACTAAGGTCTGCACTGGCAAGATGATTACCTCAAGACTGTCTTCCACCTCTGTCCCTAGGCCCATTTCAACCATATTAGTTCTGCTTTTTCCTGTTCTATATAGAAGTTTCTGGCTCAAATTTCATTTGAGAACATGGTTATTCTGTTGAATCCACTCCTCATTAAATCCACTCTTGAATTTACCTTCTAAGCTTCCTCCTGAGTTTCCCTCTATATTAGTGGAACCCTTTCAGTTCTGAGTCATGACCGCATTATGACCAGGGTCCACTATGCAGACTAAGCTAGAAGAAGTGCAGGATGTGGTATCAAGAGTCCTGGGTTCTAGGTCAAGATCTACCACTTCCTGAACTGTGTGATCTTGAGTAAAACACATAATCTTTTATCTATAAGAGGCAGTTCAGGAAGCTTAGAAGAAAGGGGGAAAGGGCCAACCTGGAGGAAAAGGAAATATTAAGGGAAGGATGTGTTTGAGGTAAGTTCTTTCTTGCCCTTATCATTCTTCTGTGCTAGTTTCCCCCTGACAAAAATTGGCCATTTGGTCTTTGAGCATGAAGGTCAAGAGTTGGTAGCAGAGAAGAGGGCAAGTTATGCATCTATAGCAGAGACATAGTGTATGGAAGGCAGACCTTCAGTAGGAAATAAAAACACTGGAAATGGCCTTAGAACCCCTGGATGCCAGGCATAGCTATAGCTCTGTTCCAACCTTGCTGCCAGAACTTGATCAAGGCCCTTCCCCACTAGGCCTCAGTTTCCATGTCATTATAATGAGGAGTGGATTCAACATAAGAACAGAGCCAAATACAATCAGGAAGGCAAGTCTATTACTCCCAAAATTACCTTATATATTCCAAGTCTGCTAAAAGGGATCTTTGGATTACCTGCCGGTTTTGAATAAAAATATTCTTAATCATTTTGATAATTTTTATTAATTACAAAGTAAGCATATGTCATTAGAGCCAGAAGAAATCTGTGAAGCTATCTAATCCTCCTAGCCTTATTTGCAGATGAGGAATCCAAATTTTAGAGGGGAGAAGTAATTTACCCAAGGTCACCCAGCAAATGAACAGAATCTCCCCCACTATTATAGCAAATGCACAGGGACTTTTTCCTGAATGGTTCAAACCATCTCATGGCTGACAATTTTAGATCCAAAAAGGTCCCCAGACTACTCACTCTTTAGGGTTGAGTCCTTTTCAGACTCGGTATGAGTCCCTCAAATTTGTCAAGGCCCCCACAATCCTAGAATAAAATCTCACCATCTGCAAAGTCTGCCTATTCACATGTGTGATAAGCTAGATTCAGGCTGATCTGACATTTCCTTTCAACATAGCAGTCATTCTCATCCCTGGATGTATTCCTGTCACCTCACAGAGCTTTTAAAAAATATTGATGCCAAGGCCTCATCAGATCTCCCAGAGATTCTGTGAATTGTTAGTATTGTTAACTTCTCAGGTGATTCCAATGTATAGCCAAGGTTGAGAACCACTGGTTAATAGAAACAATTCTGCCAACAAAGGGAAACATGCACAAACATTTTCTTGAACTTTTTGAAAACCAATTACATCGTTTTAAAGCTACATCTACGATGTCCTGTTTTTCCAAAAAGGGGAAAACAAACTGATGGTACACAGAATCTACAGTTGTGTGCACTAGCCCTCAGCAAATCCTGGGCCCAGTTAAGAAACACAGTTTAAAAAAAAAAAAGAAAAGAAAAGAAACATATAGTTTCTGGGTACTGAAAGAAAATAGGGAATTCTGGAGCCTGCAATAGGATTTACCAGGATTAACATGCCAACTGACTCATACTCCTTTTTCTGATGAGGTCATTGGTTTGGTAGATGATTACTATTAACCTAGTATACACTTGATGTCTACAGAGCATACAGCAAATCTCTCATGCCACATTATCCTCATTAACACATCGGTAGGATAAATGATGGTAAAATCCAGTGGATTCTGCACTTGCTGACCAGATATATACAAAATTAACAGACTGTAACTCCAAGACGGGACTCTGGTGAAATTAACTCCAACATATTGAACATTTCTTTGGATCAATAATTCAGGTTATACTTATTCAGTTTCCAAACAATGCAATGCTAGAAGAAACTGCTAATTTGTTTCATGGCATAAAGAAAAAGTAATTAACCCTCCCCCCTCAAAAAAAACATGAATAGGCCAACCAAATGAAATAAAGCTTAACTGATGCAATACTAGAAGGGACTGTTAATTTGTTGCACAGTATAAAGAAAAAAAATTTAAAGCCCATAAGAAGCTAGAATTGACTAACCAAACAAAATAAAATTTAATGAATATGGCTCAAAAAAACCCTCAAAAAACCAATTCCACAACAGAATAGAAGCCTGGACTAGACAGCAAAGCGTTTCAGCCTATAGTCCAAAAAGGTAATATAGTGGTTCTTAATGCTGACTGCATGACTCTGGGGAGCCTTAAATTTTTAATTTAGGGGGGGAAAAGCTGCCAGGGACCTATCCTACACCAATTAAATCAGAATTTCTCAGAGTGGGGACCTGGCATGGATATTTAAAAACCCCCCAACTGATCAGGGAGGGTTGAGAACCAGTAGAAGGCAACATTATTAGATATTTCACAGACAGATCAAAGTCCCTTTGTACTTAATCCTGATCAAGTAGCCCCTGGAGTAGCATAATCAGTTCTGGGCAGCATATTTTTAAAGAAATATAGAAAAATAAAGAGTTACTTTGAAAGGAAAGACAATTGTATGAAAACTGCAATTCCTTCAAAACATTCTGTATTTTAGGCTTCACCAATACACACTGCCTTTCTCTTTAAAGATCCCAAATATTGAGTTTTCATAAGACTAAAGGGAACTCTTTGATATATATTCAAGATTAAAAAAACCATTTTACTGAATATGGAATTCTGTGCAAAATTGCTATAAGAATGAAAAGTATGAAAAAGAACTAAAAATGTGAGGAAGCTGAGGAAGCTAGTATGACTTCAGAAGTGACTCACATACCTCCCTCTCCACCTGACTTCATTCAGCTTCATACTAGCTGGGAATGATCAACTCTGACTCTCCCCACTCTCCATTTGAAAGGCAGATCTCTAAGTCCATCCCACCAAAGTCTCTGACCTTTATTTACCTCATCTGTAAAGCAGGAAATAACAATCATCCCTTATACACTTCACAAGGCTGATGTGATGCACAAAATTTAGAAAAGATGTGAACTTGCTATGTAAGCTCCACAGACCCATGCACTGACAAGGGATTACAAGTACTATCATTACTGGACTGTATCCCAAGTCTTCTCTATCCTCTAGGCCCTTTTCCCTTAATAGCCATATTGTGCTTTGGTGCCAGGGCAAAGCATGTTTAACTAAATGTTCTTGAGAGCTAGACCCACCTAATGACAGGAGACACTCTGGGCAGATATCAGAAGAACTAGCTTTGATCAAGGATTCTTAGAAAACCAGAGCCTCAGTTTGCCTAGAACAAGTTGCAGAACTAGAACTAAGAGCTAGAGAGTATAAGATTCCTTGCATCCATCCCACTTCTTGGGGCAAAGCTCCTAGGGCTGGATCCAGAAGCTTTGTGTAAGATCTTCTGAGGACATAGTTAATTTGGGAGAATAGTTTCAATTCTCAATTATGTCCTTGTCCAGGGCAAACACTCCACAAGCCAAAGGGAGCAGGGGCCACAATTACAGACAAAGGCCAGGAAGACATGGCTTGGCTCCATTCCTGCAACTGTGAGACTGTGCTCTCTAGTCATAGCCAAGCACTCTCAATCTGGGCCTCACCACAGGGTGAGGTCTGCCCTGAAGAGGCTCACTGGGATCTCTCAACTCCCTAAAAACTTAATCACCACAAGTGAATGAGAGAATCAGCCAAGGCCCAAGACCTGTTCACCAGGCCCACAATCAAAATGGCCTTCCTAATTTGCCCAGCCTTCCCATTTGGAAACTACTCAGAGACCACTGACATAGAAACAAAATCCCCCAAATTCCACACTGCAGTCTGCCTGGGCAGGGTTCCCTAAGCCACAAACAAAATTGGGGCAAACTAGGCAACTGCTTCCTACCCCCACCAATGGGGAGAAAGCATTGCTCAGTTTATTCCCACCATACTATCCCTTCACCTCCTCCCTGCCTCAGCCAAAAGTCAGAGTGAAAAAAATATTTTTCAGGGTCTACAGACTTCTTTGCACTAAAGCTGACTGTGAAATGATTCAGTCAATCTTAAGAAGCCGTTTGGAGGAAAGGAGAAAGGAATTTGAACCCAGGAATTTTCCAATAAACAGTCCCCATGGCTGGAATGAGGCTAGGCTCTGTATGCCTTCTGTGGATATGTTTTCTAGGCACTTGCGGCAATGAGGCTCTTGCTTTTTCTTTGTCCACTTCCCCAAAAGCATCTCTCCAAGTCTTTATAGGATCCAGCGCCCTTTCTCCAGAGGCCTTCATGCCTGGGCCTTTAAAGGGTGGGCTCTGGAGCTCGGCAGGAGCTGAGTGACGTAGGAGGTTGCTAGGATACTGATAAAGGGATGTTCTTGAATCCCCAGGAGGAGAGCGGGGAGGGAAAATTTCTGAGCTGGAATTTTGTCCTAAAAGCAAAAGCTTATCCATTATCCAAGGAGGTCAGAGAGGAGGAAAGGAAGCTAGAAACTTGGGAAAAGTTGGGACAATCAGAGATGAAAAGTCCTCTTCTCTTCCTACTCCTCTTTCTCCCACCACCCGCCCACTTTGAGCAGGGATGGGGGCAGGCTAGAGGAGGCTGTTCTCAGAGGGGAGAATAAATGAAGAAAGGAGAGGGAAGAATAAAAAGTTAAAATGTAGAAGGTTCCTTCCACTCCTCTGGGATGCATTTTTCATTTTCTCCCACTCTTTTCTTTTTGCATATCCTCACAAGTCTGAAGGAGAAATGCCAAACCTTTAGGATTCACACAAGTAAAAAGTCACACTGCCAACTTTGGTTCTCTACTTCCCAAACTCCCTTTTAGCTGCTCTTGGGTGGCCTGCCATCTGGCTAGCAACATCCCCTTATTTACCTATAGATAAGTTAATTTGAAAAATGCTTACCCATTTTGCCAGTTAAATTACTGATGGAAAGGCTCAGTCAAGCAACCCCTTTAGCCTAAGGGGTTGTGCGGTGGGGGCAAAGTATTGTAGGGAAAATACCCATCCATTCTGGTGCCAGTCAAATCTTTATAGGCCCTAGCACAAGGAGGCCATTCAGAACTATGGAACACTCAATGCATGCTCTGCTGCTTTTCCTCATTCTTAGCACAACCAACCCCTACCCACATTCAAGAGTGTGCAGCCTCTCCTCTCCATACACACGGAAGGGTGTGCATACACACCCACAAACATACTGCCACATATCCCACACACATACATTTCCAAAGTTTCTCTGCCAAGGGTCTGTCAGGCACTCAGAGACAAAGGTTGTGGCATTTCATGACACTACTCTGCCACAAACCTGGCTCAAAGACTAGCCTTAGAGAACCCTTGTCACCTTAAAGGGAAAAAAAAGCAAAAAGCATTCCATTGTTGTAGTCCAGTTTTCTTCCCACATAGCTAGATTAAAAAAAATCTCTTAGGTACAATTTAAATTTCTCCAGATACCAGCAACCAGGTATTCTTCCCCCTCCCCATCACTCATTGATTAATATTTCATTTTCTTTTTTACTTGTTCTTTCCAGTTCATCTTCCTCTGATTTCAAGTGCCTATGGGCTCCCAAAATCATTGAACGCAATAACATGGAGGTCACCTAGTCCAACCATCCCCAAGTGCCAATGTTATAGGGAACCCCAAACACATTGAGAAGGAAAAAAATGCTCAAAGTAAAATAACTACTCAAAAGAGAGAACCCAAGTATGTAGCTGATCAGCCTAGATATTTTCTAGTCCAACATGTCTCTAAACAAAGTGCCCAACCAAAATAAAAGCTTACTTTATAGAATATCTCTGGAGGTAAGGGTATGTAGTGGGACGGGGGATCACAAGATTCTCTTTGCAAAGAAACAAGTTCAGTTCAATCCAGCCCCACTCCCAACAAAAGAACCAAAGAGTAAATAACAAGAATCAATACCACCAAACTTCCCAGATCATGCTTATACCATGGTACCAACAGAATTTAAAAAAAAAAAGTCTTTAAGTCTTTTACCCACACAGAGCCAAGAGCACACCCTGGGGTTCAAAACCTCTTCTGAGGCCATTAAATAATCCTCTCTGGGTTCTGAGATCAGGACAATTTCATGAACTCCCTTCACAGTTCCCTTCCCTTCATAATCATTTCCAAAGAAACTGAACAACAGGACATGGAACTTGACAGCACAATGCAGGCAGATTTGTACATCACACATGAGCAGCCACCCACACGGGTGTAGGGGAAACATGCATGTAGACTGTATGCACCTGATTCATTGCTACATGGGCCAGAAACAGCACTATTTCAAGTCAGGTAAACACAGAATGAGAATACCTGCCAATTAGCGGATGGGGGTAGGGGGATAATAAATATCATGCACATTGGCAGCAGAGATAATCTTTTCCTGGCTTTTCCAAAGGCGCTTTCTCAGCAAAAAGAGAAAAATAAAAATAATAGCAATAGCAATAATGACAGCAACCACCACCACTACCATCTAATACAGACAAGCAAATATATGTCAAAATTGAATGTTGTTTCTAAATCATGTTTTCCCCAGCTCTCATCCCATTCCATCCAGATTTTGGGGGGGGATGTGGGGAGGAGTTCTCAAAACTCTTAATTTAGCATGATACATACTTTCATTTTATTATGGAAATCTTTCAATTAGAGAGACCTCTGATCTTTAAAGAACAAGGAAGCAAACAAAACCCACCACTTTCTCATTAGCACTAGCAAATTCTATTTTAAATGCAGTTCAGGAACATCATTGCAAATAAGATTATCCAAAAGAGGCATATACAAATACTATTATTCCCAAGGTGGGTAAAGAGTTAGCTTTTGTTGTTTGTTAGAGGACACACAGAGAAAATCCACAAACTCAAATCCAGGGGTACAATCTTCTTTGGGAAAAGGTACCCAAACAGCTCTTGTCACTGTCTCGTCTTGCCAATTCATAAAGATCAGAGAAGGCTTCTATGTCTCAGTCCATAATTCCAAAGAAACTGACATTTAATGCCTTAAGAAATGTTTTTAAAGGTGGCTTCTTTCCAAATTGGAAACTATGAATTGAACCATGGACAGCAAATTGAGTCAAAGGACAATCACCAACTGCCAGCTCAATGCACCCCACTATATCACTTCTCAAATTCTCACTTCTCATTAGAAACTAAAGAACCATTTTCCCTAAACTCATTCTTTGTATCAATTTTTTTCCTCTTAGCATCCAATGTAGGACTGTCTTTCCTAAAATGTCAAAAATCCATCACGCTCTTCCCACAACAATCCTTGTCCAAAAACAAACCCAAATTCACTCCCGATGGCAAGAGAGAATTTTTGACCAAAATTTCCTGATGGAATTTAAAGGTAGCTTTCAAGAAAATGAATTGACAAAACACAAACAGCAAGGCCACTGTTAAGGATGCAGATCTTGCTCCATGAACGTCACATAGATGGAGAATGCACACACATGCAGACTTAAATAGAATGCATTTCTTCATCAACAATTTTACTCAAGCAATAAGCAACTACATTCACAGGCATATTTAAAAGACAAGACATGACAAAAGATTTAGGGAGAGATAATATACCAACGTCATACATATCACAGCGAGGCCATGTTGAAGCTCAAAACGTTTTCCCCCCTGAGTAAAAATTCTTGCTCTTTCCCTTTCTTTCCCTGTCTCTGTCTCTTTTTTATTCTCGGTGGTCTCAGGATGAAATCAAAGCGAGAGTTCGCAACAGCTCAGGAAGCTGGACTCCATTCAGCGCGTTCCCAGGAAAAACATGAGTATGACATTGACAAGCAGGAGGACTACAATCACGGCAAAAACAACTACAGTTTGCACATCCAGGGTCATGGTGCAATGCAGAACACTGTAGTGTTCCAAGTGGGGGGCCGGCAGATTGGGAGATGTCAGTCTCTGTTCTGTCAGACTGTCCATACAGCCACCATGCTAGAAAGGAGAGGAGGATGTCTGAGGGTTGGGGAAGGGCTGGGTTTGGCGCCCGAGTTTGGTATGGGGTGGGGGGATGGGGACAGGGGAGATTGCTTTCTCCCTCCTCAGGATTAAGCTGATCTTTCTTCCCTAGCTGAGAAATCTTAGCTCGCGCTGAAGTCAGCAGAGTCCAGCATTCTCTCTCGGGCGCCAAGGAAAAGGCAAAATTCTGGCTTTCAAAGGGAAAGGCGGGAGGAACCAGTGCGAGGTTCTCCGGCGCTGGCTCGGTTGTCTGTCCGGACGTGCGTCTGTCCACCAGCCTGGCTACAGGTCAGTCTCGGTCTCCCCTACACCCTCTAGGTCTCTCGCTTTCCTAGCTCCTTCGTTTTTCTAGCCTGCTTGCTTGCTTGCTCTCTCCGCGGGGGTCCCAGCTACCAGCCTCTCATTTAAACCCTGCCTCGCTGGCTCTCTCCCTCTCCTCTCCCCACCCCCCAGCCTGTAGGCGGTGTTTTTATTCACCTAGTGACTGTGGGCGCCTGCGTGGGGCGCGGCCGGAGATGCTGACAGTTCCCTCGGCCAATAGCTGATGCTGTAGTCGCGCGTTTACTCGCTGGGTGGGGCGGGACTTCAGCTGGCGTGCTAGCGCAGTCAGCCAATCAGAGAACTAAAGCTTCCCCTGCCCCCGACCCACTAGCGCGAGCTAATGATGGCTGGCTCTAACGTGGGTGTGGGGAGCTTGTTGGGAGTGGGTTGACAGAGACACTGGGAGAGGAAAAGGGAGGATGCGCACAGAAGTGGGAGGAAAGGAGAGGGCGTGGCAAGGAGGGAGGGAAGGAGGAATAAAGGGAAGACTATGGAAAGCAGGGGAAAAGAGAAGGAAAAAAGGGAAGGATGGAGATGAGATAGGGGATAGGTGAAGAAAGAGAAGGATGAAGGAAAATAAGGGAAAAAAGGTTGAAGAAGAGGGACAAGGAATGGGAAAAAAGGGATAGGTATGTGGGGAGGAGCCATGCCTTAGCACCCAGTTTTTTTGGAGTCTGGGCCAAGGAGGAAGCAAAGGTTTCTTTGGCCACTCCCTAAGTATTTGCAGGCAACTCATAATTAGCTATACACACACATTCAAAAAACCGTTGCTGTCACAGAACCACAAGGAAAGACTACAAGTTATCCAAAATCCAATTCTGTTTGGCTTTCTCTGAGACCCCTGTACTTGCAGGTCAATTTCCTTTCCTTTTTATGGTTTCTTTAGACTATGACTGTTTGCATTCTTCAACAAACTGGGTACTACGAAGAGAAGCCAATTCGCAGTTGAAACAGCCTCTACAAAATTTGTAATATGCTTGAAATCACTGCTGTACTCTGTATCTTGACCCTGTGTCTGGAACTAGGGAAAAAGCCCTGGACTAGAAGACAGAAAGTTTTCAGATTTATTTCCAGCCCTACTTCAAGCTTGCTTTATGACTTTCAGCAACTCCTTTCCCCTCTCTTAGCCTCCATCTCCCTTCTGTCACATGAGGACTTAGACCTACTTGAAAATTCAGTGAAACCTCTGAAACCTCACCTCAGAAAAAATATATGCAATTTCAACATGCTTCAGGGCCCTCAAAAACCCAAGACTCCCTTATACAGATCTCTAAGGGCCGGTCTTCCTCTTACATCCTAGGACTGTAGAAGTGAACAGATAGATATTTGTGGAGGGAGGCAGAAAATAGATTAGCCAGGAATAGAACAAATTAAATTCTGGAACTCCTAGAATACCATAGACTCTAAGAGGAATGAGAATTGCTATTTATTCTCTAGAAATAGTTGAGGCTAGAACAGTCACCCATCTTAACTAGATGACTCAAAATTCTGAATGAATGCAGGTCATAAACAAAATGGCTCCTAGCCCTACAAGACAAAATAAAACCCAAAGAAGTCCCAACTTCAAAGTTTTGGGTTTATAACACCATCTATGAATGACTCATGCCAAAACAAACATAAAACCCTGAATCAGATCAAGCTTCTAGATCAATTATCAATTTACAGAACACACAGAGGACAGAAAAACATATTAAACTGCATATTAAACTGCATATGGAGGTACAGAAAAAAATAAAATACAGGACCAACAACCTGGATTTTTAACAAATAAAAGTTTGACTCAGGTGGAACTTTGTGTGTGTGTCTGTGTGCTTGTGCACACACACATTTGTGATATTCATGAAACAACTGGAAATTTGAACAGACTGAACACTTAATAGGAATAACTATTAATTGCTTAGCTGTTATAACGATATTGTGGCAAAGTTTAACAAAATGGGGGCAATAGGAGTAATCCTTGTGACCTTGAATTTGGCAATGGTTTCTTAGATATGACATGAAAAACACAAGCAACAACAACAAAATATATAAATTGGACTTCATCAACATTAAAAACTTTTGTCCTTCAGGGGATCCTGGGTGGCTCAGCAGTTTAGCACCTGCCTTCAGCCCAGGCTGTGATCCTGGAGCACGGGGTCAAGTCCCACATCGGGCTCCCTGCATGGAGCCTGCTTCTCCCTCTGCCTGTGTCTCTGCCTCTCTCTCTCTCTCTCTCTCTCTCTCTGTCTCTAATGAATAAATAAAGTATTTTTTAAAAATTTTGTGCTTCAAAGGATACTATCCAAAGTATGAAAAGACAACCCACAGAATGGAAGAAAACATTTGGAAATTACATATCTGATAAGAAATTTGTACCTAGAATATATAAAAAGCTCTTACAAATCAATTATAAAAAGAATAACCCAATTAAAAAGTTGGCAAAGGTTCTCAATAACATTTTCCAAAGAAATGGTCAATAAGCACAGGGAAAGATGCTCAACATATTAGCCATCAGAAGAATGCAAATCAAATGCAGGAAATGCAAATGCAGGATATTTACTATAACAATATTTGTAATAAGATACCCCAAGAATGGTTATAATAAAAAAGCTGGATGTGGAGAAATCAGAACCTTCATAATACTGCTGGTCAAAATGCAAAATGTTGAAGCCACTTTGGAAAACAGTCTGGTAGTTCCTCAAAAAGTTAAGCATAGGGTTACTATTCCATTTCTATGTGTATACTTAAGTGAAAAAAAATGTCCACACAAAATCTTGTGCATGAACATTCATAATAGCATTACTCACAATAGCCAAAAGATGGAAAAAACTCAAATGTCCATCAACTGGTGAATGGATTAACAAATGTGGTATAGTCATATGATGGAATATTA